>NC_092678.1:14814576-15171680 GCF_964355755.1 Antedon mediterranea
TAAATATTCATTAGTAGTATCAGTATTTAACTACTTTATTTGTTCATGATAGTTTACCTGGTAAATTTCTAGAGACAACTCCTAAATATTTTTGGTATATTAATTTTCGTTATTCGTCAATGTCTCAGATTAGAAAAAAGTTGTATGTACCAAAATATAGAACAAATACAGGACAACGATCCATTCCGGTACAAAGCTCTGGAATGAAATCCAAAATGATTTAAGGTTTCTAAAAAAAGAAAATTTAAAAAAGAAATGAAAACATACTATGTGTTTGTTTAGTGATATTTATTGATTTCATTAGAGAAAAATATTGTATATTTGAGAGAAAAAAAAATGTATATTACTTTTTGAAGACCTAATTTATTTATATAATTATTTATATTTCAATGTTTAACTTGATTAGTTTTAACTATATTTAGCCATTCCCTTGATATAGTTATTATTATTTGTATGTTACAATTGTATATTTTATATATGGGTAAATATAGAAAGAAAGAAAATACAGGTATATTATAATATCCAGTAGTATAGTATAATTGAGTAGCTTTTGAAATTTTTAATTTCGGTATGATATAATAAATTCATTTTGTATTCCTGAACTTTAATACAGTTAATACATTATTGTCTTAAAAGTGGCGATGACACCTAAGCGTATACACAGGCACATACGATTGGTAACTCCACACTTTCACCCGCGACATCCGTTAAACAGTTAACGATGTGTTATTATAAAGTTTGAACTTGGATGTATTACCATCATAATCACTATGTTTTTAGGGAGTTGGGGTTATTGCATTTAACTAAACAGGTATCTAGCCTTTAGCCTTTTGTTTTTCATGTGGGCAACAGTCCGGGTGTAAAATGCTTTATGGTTTGTATAAATATATTTCTGTATATTTTGTCGAATGTGTGGAAAATACATAATAAACAAACTAAAATTATTATAGTTTACTGTCAGGCCTACCGAACAAGCTACTTAACAAATTAGTTATAAATGCTGCTGTAAGACTGAAATTAAACAACTGTAAACGGTTAGAGTTTAAAACGTTAACTGGCTATCGGTAATTTTACAAAATCGGATGTTTTTTTTTTCTAAAATATAATCGTTGCTCTAGTAATCCTGTGTTCTTAACTTTTATTATATTTAACATTTTAACGTTTTCATTACTATTATAATATATGTGTTTTAAATCTTGTTTTAAATTTGATTTGTATGTTTTTAACTGTACTTTGCATTGTTTACTAACTAATGTAGGCCTACAATTATATTGTATCTAAGAAATGATGTAAATATGGAAGACAATACACTACTGGCTTTTTTTTTTATCATTTTACTGATACAGGTATGCAGGTGAACATTTTTCATTTTTTTTAGGCCTTAGTGGTTTGATTTAATGTGCGATTAGCCTATTTGTGATTTAGCGGCAACTAAGAAACATTTGGCACTTTGATTGCAGAAAAATATAGTTTCTTTGAAAGAAAATAAGTACAAATTATAAACGGTATACAATATAACATATAGTTATCATTCAGATTTAAGAATATTTCCTACTTTTTTCCCAAAATTTTTAATCTGTTTACATTTGAAGAACATGAAGAACATGTGATCTTCACCATCAGTGATGCCACAGTGTTTACAATGTTTGTTATTTTTTAATTTCCAGATATATAGCTTTTGCTTTTGTTACGGGCTCGCTCGTTAGGCTGAAACCAACAATAAGAACATAACAAAACACGTTGTAGCTGTCGTCCATCTTTATTCATCTTCTTTCTTTACTCTAGAGGGCTCACTTCCGTGTGACAAACCAATCACACACCCCCACTTAAAGAAAGTTTGATATGATTAAACTTATAACTGTTTACTATAACATCTTAAATCTTTTCTTATACAGTAGTTATTTTAACAGGTCGTTGATATGAATTTACTTCAACTGCTTCTTTAAAATTTCACAAGTTATAATTACTTTAAATCCGTGTATGCCATTAATGCATCACTCTATCACAACTAACATATTGTAATTAAATTAAACACTTTTAAAGTCAACAAAACTTTTAAAATCATTTCATGCATGTTTTATCTAAACTCTTGACAAAGCGTCAGCTGCAACATTGTCTTTTCCTCTGATATGATGAATTTCCAGATTCATTTCTTGAACTGCTAAACTCCATCTCAACAAGCGTTGATTCTTGTCCTTCATCCTTGCCAAGAACGTTAATGGGTTGTGGTCAATCCAAACTACAATTAGAAACGGAGTAGATCCAAGATACACTTCAAAGTGCTTTAACGCTGACATCAAAGCTAATGTCTCCTTCTCAACAGTAGAATAACGTTTCTCATGCTGGTTGAATTTTCTTGAGTAGAAACACACAGGCTTGTCAACACCATTCTCGTCTGTTTGCGCCAACACAGCACCAGAACCAACATCACTGGCATCAATCATTAACGAGAACTGTTTATGACATTGTGGAGCCATCAACACCGGTTCATTTGATAACATCGCTTTAACTTTAATGAACGCATCACTGCATTCCTCCAACCACACGAAACTTGCATTCTTTTTCAGCAGATTCGTTAATGGAGCTACAAGCGTTGAGAAACTTCTGCAAAAACGTCGATAAAACCCAGCAATTTCCAGGAACCGCATTAACTCCTGCTTACTCTTTGGAACTGGGAAATCACAGACTGCCTTAATCTTAGCACTTAATGGTTTCACTTTTCCGAAACCAACTTTATGACCTAAGAACACAATTTCTGCGCAGGAAAACTCACTTTTCACCAAATTTACTGTCAACTTTGCAGCTGTCAACCTGTCAAACAATGCCTTAATTCTCTGCACATGAACATCCCATGTATCACTATAAACAACCAAATCGTCTATATAAGCTTCACAGCCCTCCAACCCTGAAATTATACCATTAACCAATCTCTGGAACGTGGCTGGTGCATTCTTTAAACCGAAAGGCATGACCTTATACTGATAAAGACCCATATGAGTTACAAAAGCTGACACTTCTTTCGCACGCTCTGTTAAAGGAATTTGCCAGTAACTCTTTAGAAGATCAAATTTACTGACAAACTTAGCACTACCCACACGATCAATACAGTCGTCTATCCTCGGTATGGGATATGAATCTGTAGTAGATTTAGCATTAACCTTCCGATAATCAGTACAAAAACGATAGGATTTATCTGGCTTCGGAACTAATATACATGGAGAACTCCAAGCACTGCAACTAGGCTCGATTATATTATTCTTAATCATTTAATCAATCTCATTTTGTAATATCTTCATCTTGAACGGATTTGCTCTATATGGATTTTGTTTTATATGTGAACAATCAGCTGTCTTAACGTCATGCTCCACTAAGTTCGTTCGACCTGGAACATCCGAAAACAACTGCAGATTTCCAAATATCAAACTAACAATTTCAACCTTACGATCACGAGATAAATGACCAACTTTCTCTTCAATGTTTGCAAGAACATCTGAATTACTGAACTTAACACATGTATCAGGATCACCAAACTCTTCAGAATTCTCTTCAACAACACACGTAACTGGTGTTGACGTACATGTATCACTTTTATTTCTCGCTGTGTATGGTTTCAACATTTTTATATGACACAGTCGCTTCTTCTTACGCCTATCTGGAGTATCTAACACATAGTCAACTTCTCCTACTCTTTTTAGTACTTTGTAAGGACCAGCAAATCTTGCAGATAATGGTTGACTGGGAAGAGGTAACATAACTAACACTTCATCACCTGAATTAAAGCTTCTCTTTTTTTATTTCCTATCAAACAATCTCTACATTTTTTACCCTGAGCCTTCACAAGATTCTTTCTAGCCATCTCACGAGCACGATTTAATCGATCACGAAATTCAGACACATAATCTAGTATCGATACAGACTCTTCTGAATTTCCTAACAGCCTTTCTTTGACTATTTTAAGAGGGCCTCGGAACGAATGACCATACACCAACTCAAATGGGCTAAACCCTAAGGACTCTTGCACTGTTTCACGAACAGCGAATAACAATAAGGGAACTCCCTCGTCCCATTCCTTTTCACATTGAAAACAATAGGTTTTAATCATATTCTTAAGTGTTTGATGAAATCTCTCAAGTGCCCCCTGAGACTGTGGATGGTAAGCACTTGAACTTATATGGGCAACACCTAACTGCTCTAAGACTTGTTTAAATATCTTTGACATGAAGTTTGATCCTTGATCGGACTGAACAGCTTTAGGCAATCCTACCCATGTAAAGAATTTCACCAATGCTTTAACAACATTCTTAGCTGTAATACGCCTAAGAGGAATCGCTTCTGGAAACCTACTTGATGCACACATAATTGTTAATAGATACTCATTTCCATTTTTAGTACGTGGTAATGGTCCCACACAATCAACAATAACTCTTGAAAATGGTTCACCAAATGCAGGAATAGGCTTAAGTGGGGCTACTGGAACCTTTTGAACCTTTCAGACCATGCAGCGCAAGAAAACCATATCATCGATTGGGATGGGGCAAAAATTCTTGACAGAGACTCTAACCCATTCAAGCGTAGAATCAGAGAGGCAATCCAAATCAGAAAGAGGGGGACTAACGCAATCAACCGCGACGAAGGGGCTGTATATCTCGATCACGTATACATATCACTGCTACGAAAAAGTATGACGTCACCTCGAAACAATAACAACAGATTTCCAGGAAGTAGTAATGGACCGGATCACTTGTGATCAAGCCATCAGCCAAGATGGCGAAAGCTAAAGAATGTGAGCAATTTTTTTTTTGGATTTGTCAAACAAAATGATTTATTTATTATCTACAATCCTACAAAATGCACTTATTCTCAAATTCATGTTTTTCTTTTTCCATTTCCATTTGAATCTCTATTTTTCTTCTTTCAAAAATTAATTGTTCACGTTCCAACTCAATTCACACTCACGTCATATTGCGAATTTTGGACAAAAAGTGTTTTGAGAGCGCTTTTGATTTAAACATTAGCGCGAGCCTATCTTTACCGCTGAGAATTGTATTGAGAAACCCGAAGACTTCACGCGAGCGAGACGAACTGACTAAGAACATTATTACTATAGATGTTCACTTCATACACGCTTATTTTTGAACAATAGTTAGTATAAATAACTGCTAGTTAATTAGAGACATTCGATGTTACTAAGAATACTAAAGAAATTACTTATAATACAAATTTAAAAGATTTATAACGATTCTAGTTTAGGTAACATTCGCCCATTAAAATGGACCTGAAATGGAATTTCGATTTTCAAGAAATTCACACATGTTATTTAAATGTATCAAATTAACACAAACCCATACAAATAAAAACAAAATGTATAGTATTTTGAGTAAAAACGAAATTTTAAGATACCATGGTAAATTAGTGAAAATTACTCACGCCATTGCAATATTCTTTTTTAACGGCCGTCGGAAGCCTCTATATTCACGACGTCACATATACACACGATGATATCGAGAGCGTGTATGCCGCCCGATAGTCGGTGAATGATCGACGGCCTGGAAAGATACGCGAAGCGTTGACACTAATACTAATTTATTCAATATCTAATGTTGTTGAAATATAGGTCCCTAAAATGTACTTCGTTTGTTCTAAAACCCGAATTTAGAAGGCCTACCTCCCAAACCTTTACTAGGCCTAGGCCCCCAATCCAGCGCGCGGAGTCGATCCACCACCCACATCATGCGGCGAGGCTCCGTTTCATGTGCATCCAAGGACCAAAGCGATATCAACAACTTGCTTCGCTCATTGTCAAGCCAAAGTAAAATATGAATAAAATTCGTTTTTGTACTGCCTGATTCGTGACAAATAAATTATCATCTCATATTACTAAAGTAATTCTGCTAAACTAAAAACTAAAGAAACTAACACATTTTAGCAGTATAAATTACGAACGATATACAAAATACACGAACGGAAAATATGGATACGCATCATTGCGCACGGAGCTGTATCCCGGACAACGTTGCCAGGCCAACTTCGGTATTGCCAGAAAAAAACCGTTGATTTTAAGATTTTAAATCGTCATTTACTCGATGAATAACCGTTTATACGGTAATAATTTTATCTAAAAAAATTCTAAATACGTTTCTGCAAATGCACAAGCATTTTTTAGAAAATATTCCATAGATTTCAAGAGTTATAGCCAAAAAACTGCAAATTTTCCATTGGAGGGATAGGAATATATTCGCAAAGTGACGTCACCCGCGAATTTTTTTGATTTTCAAATGGGGCTTTCCCCAAAAGGGCCAATTTATATTTTGTAACAATATACATTCTAGCAACACCTAATAGCCCCCAAAACATCATTCTAAAATGAAAAAAATCGAAAATCCATTTCAGGTCCATTTTAACAATGAAAACAAACAAATCCTGCGTAGGAAATCGCGGAACTCTAAAAAGTTTGTTTTAATATCACGCTAAAATTGTTTCCGAATTTTTAAATACATATTTGTAAATATTATGTTAAATTTCAATATCTTTACTTTTAATCCTCAAAAAATCAAAATGTTGATATTTTTTAACAGAATTTTATGATCATTTGAAATCGGGTATATTTACTATCGATCGCGCTCCGCCGGTGCCCGAGTAGGTGTGTACGCGTCGCTTTTGCAGGCTCTATTCCCAGTATCGAGTTTCGGTCGCGCTAACATAAGCAATGTTTTCTACATTTACATGCATTAGGGGTAAATTATGTTTAATTGTTTTTACCGCATAACAAAATTCCCAAATTTATTTCTTCTCTTGCCTAACCGTTTCTGTCACCCTAAAATCAAATACTTTAACTGCATCATTTTAAGCGACAATAACATACAGATAGGCCTACTATAATTTGATCACTTCTTCGCAATACTTAAAGTTGTTGTATACAATTATTTTAAGAATATAAATAAAAACACACAGAAACTAATAAAATGGCAACTAATTGAAAAGTCAAACTCATTTATTTCATCAATTAAATATTTGAAAAAAATCAAATCAAGTAAGGTACTGCTGTGTAGGCCTTAAATATGATTACTGTATTTTTTAGTTTTAATTTGTTTAATGGCCTAGGCCTAATAATATAGTACTAACAACATGTTTATTTCTAAAGGCAAGAATAAATAACAGCTTTATTTATTTACCTTCAATATTAAATCTATGAGAAACCTCAATTATGAGAATCATTTAAATTTCTGTCACCGTACATTTCATTATAATGAAAACCTTTAATTTAAAAGACATTTAATTAATAAGAGCTGGTAGAATTTGTTGAATGTCAACATGCTGTCCATAAATAGCCGCTTTCAAGTGATGCAAATGTTTTCTGGAGTCAGGTCCTATAAAAAATATAGAAATATAAAAAGTATGTTAATTTAAATATGTATTTGAAAGATGGGCTAGAGGTATACTGCATGATAAATTAGGCTGAAAAACCTAGCCTGTGGTCCTAGGCCTACTACAAGGCCTAGCTTAATGTTTTAAATCCCATAAAACGTTTGAATTTAATACAAGTACAAAATCTAATTTATATAGAGTTGTAAAGTGTAGTACATTCAGTACATTAATTAAAATAAATGAGAATGGGGCCTAATATTAATAAATAAACATGTAAAAAATTGGCCTAAACGACTACGTGTGTATCTATACGCATTGATTAACACGCATTACGCGTTGGACCATCAAGGCTAGGCCCAGCTTCGCACAAACCACCGTTATACATGTGATTTGTTTACCTATTTCAATCGCCATTTAAAAAATACCTGAAAATATCAACATGCCCATTTTTTGTCAAACGAATATTTACATTACATAGTAACTTTTTATTTAGTCACTCGTTTACTCAAAAATTGAGGAATTTTTTTATGGTCTCGTAAAAATGTACAATATTATTATTGATAAAAACCGTATAAAATCTAACAAAAAGAAGAGCAAATTCAATGATTACCTGACACGATCATAACTGCTATCCTGTTCCAAAAACCAAGTCACATGCTTCTTCAACCCTTGCTTTAATTATTCTCATTAATTATTCATAAGGAACTATGATTTAAGGCTTTCAATTGGTTAAAAGAGTTTAACCCTATTAAAATTTTAAATTCACATCATTTCCGGGTGATGTTGTCGCGCTTGGATGAATCTCAGAAATCACAAATGACCGCTAGAGGGCTCACTTCTTTTTGTCTAGTCTAAATGAATGTGAATTCTAGCCAACTCGACCTCATTCCCCGCAGTTTTTTACGAATTCATGAGTAATTAAACCAACATGATTTCCAATCACATTTATCAAGTCATATTTATTCATGGAATCATTTATAGATGCTCCAACCCTAGTACCTAGGAGTCGCAAACGCTCCTCTGATAGCTGAGCTACCACCTCAATGGACATGCTATCCAAAAATTCCTCGTCAAAATCACTTTCTGACATAGTTTCTATTCGAAACAAACAAACAAAAACACAGGTTAAAATAATATCCAATATGACGATAATTAAGGCACCAGTAATGAAATACCTGCCAAGCCCACACAGTATTAAACCTACCGTGCGCCGTGGTCTCAATAACTAGACCCCTAAAATCAAAGCCAAACCGACTTCTACTATCACAGGCAAGCCTACACAAGCCTAAAACAACAACACAGTGTACTGGCTCGACGACCGCCAAACCTCGTTCGTTATAAAACGCCTCTAAACCTAAAACCAGCTTAGAATAAGTAACTAAAATTACCATCAGTTCGATCTACAACTACAATTCCGTACTTTGTTCACGGATGACCCCCCAATTTGTTACGGGCTCGCTCGTTTGGCTGAAACCAACAATAAGAACATAACAAAACACGTTGTAGCTGTCGTCCATCTTTATTCATCTCCTTTCTTTACTCTAGAGGGCTCACTTCCATGTGACAAACCCATCACACTTTGTAGTGCAAAAGATTGTAATATACTTTTGCTAATTGTGTATCTTTCATTTAACATACCTTTGATGTTATATGTTTTTCTTTTATTATGTTATACGATTATCTAATTATATGATTTTTGGGCAGCTCAATTTAGTTTGTAATACAAATACTGTGTCTTGATTTGTAATGTAAATATTATGATGTGGCTGCCCAATTTGTTTTGTTCATAATTGTTTCCGTCATTCAATATATGACATATTCCACCCAGTTTGGAGTTTTGTGCTTTCTTTTTGTCTCGGCTTTTTGCACTACATTCCAGTGACATAAATAACAGCTATTTTTAAGCCAATTTAAGGACGACAACATTATGTCTATTGAGGACGACGCACTAAACGTCAAACAATAGACCTACTGCGTGGAACTGCATTATACGATACGATATTATTTATTGTCATGTTTTAAAAGGTACAAATGAAATGTGGTTGGTTGATTACCTGTAATTATACAAACAAATACAAAACAATGCGTCGATATGAATTCATACAAAAATCATGCCAATATTTTGCGATCGTATTTTAACATAAGTGAATGTTTTTTAAAATTTACTTTCAGCAAAAATTAATTATAAAAATAATCACCTATAATTCGTCAAATCGAAGACTTAAATTCTAGTTTTATAAATGTTATAATTACTCTAGTAGCTAGATCAACTTTCGTATGCACTTTGAGGGCCAGAGAATTTGACTTTTGACAGAAATTGGTTTAGGATGATCAAACAATCATTATTGGCTTGGTTACACATTTTGAAAATTTGGCGAAAGGTCAAAAGGTCAGGGTGAAAGGTTATCAAACTAAACACCAATAAGTCCTTAAATCTCGACAACCACTGGTTACAGCGAGGTAATATTGGTCTCAAATTGATCAGAAGGTAAACATTTATATTCAGTCTAATGGGACATTTTGGTCAAAAATGACCGGAAATGCCATTTCTGACCTTTGACCCACACCCCAGGGCATGTATGTATCTCCGTAACTACTGATTGTAGACACTTGAATTTGGTCTTAAATTGTTTGAAATAAACATTTTGTTATTTGTTGCTCATTTTTAAAAATGTTACAAAAGGTCAAAATGTCAGGGTCAAGGGTTATATGAACAAATATAAATATATACTTGTATCTCGGCAACCACTCGTCGCAGCAAGTCAATTTTAGTTTCAAAATGTTCAGAAGGCATACTTTCATATTCAATCTAATGGGACATTTTAGTCAAATTTATTCAGAAATGCCATTTCTGACCTTTGACCCACATATCATGGCATCTTCATATCTCTGTATGTACTGGTCGTAGAAACTTAAATTTGGTATCAAATTGTTCGAAATATACATATTTACATTAATTGTAATAGAACATGTGGTTAAAAGATGAACAGAAATACTATTACTAATGTTTCAAACAAAAAACCAATCTCTACATAACTTATCCAGTAATGTTATGCAATAACTGATACTTTAAATTGTTTCAATTTCAAGTACTAGTTATTGCTGTCCCAAAGAACATTTTGAAAGAAACGTCAAGATCAACGGTTCTTTTCGGAATGCTAGAAGTAACTTGCCATGTGTATCCGATTAAACGACCCGGGCATTTATTGTATCAAAAAGTGAAAAAAATGCTTAGTAAATTGTAGATTATGGTAGTTAATGTAATGTGTTGTGATACAATTATTGTGTAAATGCATGTGGCGGGTGTATTCCACATGATGTACTATTGGAGGGAATGGTGGCGTTTATTTGAGGGAGGCTTTTATTCAAAGCGGGTGTTAATTCGAATAAATTTTAATAATTATAATCGTTTCTCAACTGATAAAAGGTACTTTACATGATTCGTTTTCTTCTTTATGCTTTTTAACGAAATGTTTCCGTCTTTTAGAATAAAAGTGACACTGTTATAGATAACATTAAATGTATCTTCTCTTCCAGGTGCCAGTATAATGATATAAACCAATGACATATCATTATCCTGACACGATTGCACTCATAATGGATCTTCATTCTATCATCTGTTTGTTTGTGAATACAATTTGAAAACAATATTTTGCATATTTTGAAATGCCAATACATAGTTTCATTACTATTGTACAATATGTCCAGCTTTCCTGAAAACACCCTTGTGTACTGTAGTACAGTGTTGTTGTATGATGTTATCATGATAACTTCTGATGCTTTTATTGTCAATGAATTCAGTACCTAAAACATGTCAACGTTTCTAGTGGTATTGATACAGTAATACATCTCCAGAAACATATATTGTTTTATTATCTACACTGGGAACAGACGTGTATAATATACACCGACAAAACATATTACATATTATGTACCGTTGAGCTCGAGTATTTATTCGAATTAACACCCGCTTTGAATAAAACCTCCCTCAAATAAACGCCACCATTCCCTCCAATAGAACATCATGTGGAATAAACGCTCCGCCACATGCATTTACAAAATAATTGTATCACAACACATTTCATTAACTACCTTAATCTACAATTTACCAAGCATTTTAACATAATTTTATCATTTTTTGATATTAATTGTGCTGTATTTTTAGTCGCGTGGAAGCGACTCTATAGTTCACTATGTCGGTCGGTTGGTCTGTCTGTCTGTCGGTCTGTATGTCGGTCTGTCTGTCTGTCGGTCCGGTATTACTATGCGTTTTATCGCTTTATGACCTTATCTTGATATCAGTTTAATCTAGCTAAGTCAATTTTTCACAGAATATTCCTTATGGCCAGGAATCGATGTGGTTATGTTTTCACGGTGCGCAATAAAAAATTACGCAGTCTACGCACGATTTAACGAAATCACGTTTGTAATCATATCTTAACAACCATGAATCACAATTAAATAAAATTTGGTACTCATAAATGGGTTCTAGGACACCTACCCCCTAGACAGTTACCCCCCGGATGTTTACCACCCGGACAACTACCCCCTTAGGACAACTACCCCCCGGACAACTACCCCCCGGACAACTACCCCTTTAGGACAACTACCCCCTTAGGACAGTAACCCCCCGGACAACTACCCCCCGGACAACCACCCCCTTAGGACAACTACCCCCTTAAGACAACTACCCCCCGGTCAACTACCCCCCGGTCAACTACCCCCGGTTTTTAACGGGTGTTTCGAAACAAGAGACCCGAGACCAGAGACCTGACACGAGACCCAATACGAAAAGGGAGACCTATATTTGGGTCTCCCTTTTCGTATATTAGGGTCTCCCTTTTCGTATAGTGTGGTCTCCCTTTTCTTATAGTGGGTCTCCCTTTTCGTATATTTGGGTCTCCCATTTTGTATATTTGGGTCTCCTTTTTCGTATATTTGGTCTCCCTTTTCGTATATTTAGGTCTCCCTTTTCGTATAGTGGAGTCTCCCTTTTCGTATAGTGGGGTCTCTCTTTTCGTATATTTAGGTCTCCCTTTTCGTATTGGGTCTCGGGTCTCTGGTCTCTGGTCCCGGGTCTCTAGTTTCAAAACACCCGTTTTTAACCGATTATTCTGTTTAACAGCACGCTAGACCCTAGATGTGCTAGATTTAAAGTACCGTATTTATTGAAAAAAACGGCCTGGGCTGTTTATTGTTTAGGTGGTTTTTAGGTGGACATTTATTGGAAGAAAGTTGTTTATTCAATGGGAGGGAGTATAATCTAATGAAAATAGACGCCGATTATTCCATATGATGTGTCATGGGAGTTACATGGTCACCGTTTATTTGAGGGGAATTTATTTAAAGATCGCCGTTTATTCGGTGAGTGAACATTGAGGTCAAATATCAAAAGTGATATTATTCTTCAAGTGTACAAAAATACAAAATGACAAATTTGAGACAAAAATTAATTCTTTAAAGACCAGTGGTTATCGAAGCATTGTCCTGACGCAAAAATTATTATTATTATTAGCGAACCCAGTTTTTACAGTAAATACAGGGAGTACTATATAATACGTTCGACTATCCTATGATCATGTGTGACAATCTTCAGTTTATACCACCAGGCTATATTTATGTTCAATCTTTTACTTTTGTTTACAATAATGAATAGTAATTCGTCAAAGTAACGAATTAAAATATAGTTATTAATTAATAGTTGCAGAGTCAGGTTGTTGAATGGTCTGGGTGGTTAGGGTGTTCTAAAGGGATAGTTTTCTGGGTGGTAATTGTCCGGGGGGTAATTGTCCGGGGGGTAATTGTTACTAGGGGGTAATTGTCCGGGGGGTAGTTGTCCAGGGGGTAGTTGTCCTAAGGGGGTTGTTGTCCTAAGGGGGTAGTTGTCCGGGGGGTATTTGTCCGGGGGGTAGTTGTCCTAAAGGGGTAGTTGTCCTAAGGGGGTAGTGGTCCAGGTGGTGGTTGTCCGGGGGGTAGTTGTCCGGGGGGTAAATGTCCAGGGGGTGAATATCCGGATACGCATAAATGTCAGGGCATAAATCATCATATGGCAATACAATTACGTGCGTAGCGCATGTAACGCATGCGTACGCGCGCTTAAAATTTTCTAAATTTATTTTCGATGAAATAAGAGTAGGTTTCAGGCAATTTTAAGTGTTTACAAAATTGCCATGAGTGCGCAGATTTTTGCGCGCGCCCTGCGCGTTAAATGTTATATTGCGCACTCTTTTTGTCCGATTTCTGTTTTCTTGACTTACTTTTCAACTCGAAATTACGTTATACGAGCACGTCAAAAGTGACAGGCTACGCACGTGTAAATTAAAAAAATATAAATGTTTTTAAACATTTCAACTTTTTTAAACATGTTCAGTAATTTCGGTCAGTATAGTTCACTATGTCGGTCGGTCCGTCTGTCTGTCGGTCTGTCTGTCTGTCGGTCTGTTTGTCTGTCGGTCCGGTATCACTATGCATTGTAGCACGCGACTTAATGGCTGTTGGCCTTGTTTTTACATCTATGTGGTATTTATTTGATTATGCTACCATATCATACTCCAAATAAAGATTCCTCCCCTCCCCCTAAAAACCCTTTTGAACAATAAATGCCCGGGGTGTTTAATCAGATACACATGGCAAGTTACTTCTAGCATTCTGAAAAGAACTGTTGAGCTTGACGTTTATATCAAAAATTGTTCTCGTGGACAGCAATAACTAGTACTTGAAATTGAAACAATTTAAAGTATCAGTTATTGCATAACATTACTGTCTAAGGATAAGTTGTGTAGAGAAATGTTTTTTGTTTTAAACATTAGTAATAATATTTTCTGTTCATCTTTTAACCATATTTTCTATTACAATGAATGTAAATATGTATATTTTGAACAATTTGATACCAAATTTAAGTTTCTAGGACCAGTACTTACAGAGATATGAAGATGCCCTGGTATGTGGGTCAAAGGTCAGAAATGGCATTTCTGATCATTTTTTACTAAAATGCCCCATTAGACAAAATATAAATGCATGCCTTCTAAACATTTTGAGACCAAAATTGACTTGTTGCGACCAGTGGTTGCCGAGATACAAGTACCTTTATTTATTTGTTCATATAACCCTTGACCTGACCCTTTGACCTTTTGTAACATTTTTCAAAATGTGTAACAAATAACAAAATATATATTTCGAACAATTTAAAACCAAATTCAAGTGTCTACGACCAGTAGTTACGGAGATAATGCCCTGGGTTGTGGGTCAAAGGTCAGAAATGTCATTTCCGGTAATTTTTAACTAAAATGTCCCATTAGACTGAATATAAATGTATACCCTCTGATCAATTTGAGACTAAAATTACTTCGCTGTGACCAGTGGTTGTTGAGATTTAAAGACATATTGGTGTTTGGTCTTATGACCTTTCACCCTGACATTTTGACCTTTCGCCACATTTTCAAAATGTGTAACCAAGCCAAAAATGATTGTTTGACCACCCTAAACCAATTTCTGAAGTCAAATTCTCTGGACCTCAAAGTGCATACGAAAGGTGATCTAGCTACTAGAGTAAATAGTTTCAGTGTTGTTTTAAGTGTTTATTGGAATTATGGTAAAGGAATTATTAGGTAGGTCTAATATATACTACCACTGTTTACCAGCTTGACTGGTATTGACTCTCTCATGCATGCATTTGAATACGTAAACATGCTGATAGTCAACTTTATAGTGTGTGTATATTTTCGTAAAATGGGAACCTTGAACAAATAAGGAAGACAATGAAAATGTGTGGAATGAAGAAGTGAACCGCTTTTATCTAGAGCTTTATAGATATAAGTCGTAAAAACGATGATTTCAACTCTAGTTTATAAATAATGTATAATGCTACACAGTATTCAATGCAATGATATGTAATTACTAAAAATCTATTTATTTAACTAAAGATTCAATTCCGTCTGCTTGGTAGTCATGCGAAACCTCTTTATTTCCAATGATAACGACCGAGTTCACAAACACTATAGTACTACACTTTATTTGTTTAAGCTACGGTTATTCAAAAGAAAGCGTAACTATTTATGGGTTTAGTAAACGTAGGCATTATACAGTTGGAGTGTCGTGGAATTATAATGTAAGTTGTTAAGCTTCTACTGTTTCTACTCGTTAGTTTTACCCTACATTTATGCTAGTATAAATTATATTCTGAATGTAATGCTAGCATACGTTATTGGTGTTACTTGTGTTAACTATTTTTATATATTTCTCGCCTCTTGTTGGTATGTATTTTCTCTGTTTGGTCAACAGTGTATTTATATTAGTGTGACAATGCCGTAGTCACGATTATTTATGTTTTGATTTCAATTTCATTAATAAGTTGAATATATATCAATGTACAGTTTTACAGTTAAGGGGACAACTACATGTTTTATTCATTCAGGGTATATATTAGGCCTACAGTTATTTTATCTGTTGTGTTGAATTTGAATAGAGAGTCTATAATGTTTGTCTTTTGTACACACCACATCTAAAATAAAACTAATTTGTCAATTTCACAAATTGTAGGTACTTTTTGTGATATCATAGTTTTCCTGACACTTCAGGGTTGGTTTAGTTAGTTAAGTGGCTTCCAGGTACGCGTGCCCTCATTTGGCAAAATTTTTGTTTTCAATCATGCTAACAAATAAACTATGTAGGGCGTTATCGAGTCAATTGAACATACATGAGGATCGGCCTCTCTCCTCCAATACTCTTTACGTTTATCTGGTATTTGTTAAAATATGTTTTTAACAAATAACAGATAAACGTAAATTTATTAAAAACAGTTTTAGAAAGTGCACAATCATATTAACGTTTACATGCTTTTTTATGCAATGTTCCCTAAAAGCCTAATTATTTTCATTGCAAATGTATTAAGACAAAGTCTAAAAAAGGTGCAATAATTATCGCCACCTTAGTTTTAGCCAAGTTAAGCCTCCCCTATCTAATGCATGTTTTGCATCAGTAGAGGTATGATATGCCAGACATGTAATGCCAAGAAGCTCATGAATAATAAGGACTTCCATAGAAATCCCCTAACCCCTGAAAAGGGGTTTTAACCTTGAAACAAAACAAATTATCAAAGTATTCTATATATTTTTTTAAATCAGTTTATATCGGTAAATTTTAGTTGAGCATTTATTTTCCCATCATCAATATTAGTTGACATGGTGAACTGTTAGAAATTTAAATATTAGCTAACCACAGCTGTTTCAACCAATGTAAAATAAATAGAAAAAGTCAAGCGCCCTCAATATTGTCAGACGGCGATATGTGCCTGAGCGTGACGCCGCGCGAGTGGTTGAATCTCGTTCAACTTTCGCGACATTTGCAACTTTTATAACTACACTTTAAATTAATTTAATCAATTTCGTCATAAATATTATAAAACCATTTTTATACTATTTGTTAGAAAATAAGATTCTTAATTACCGATTTTTTGGAAATAGTAAGTAATTAAGCATAACAACAAGTTTACGAAATTATTTACACCCGGAAGTTTTAAAAATTAACATCGATCGGCCTAGCAAATGTAAACAATGGAAAGTTTGAAAAAATGCTTGTCAAATTGTACACTTTTTGTTTTTATTCGTAATTTTCATAAATACTTGGAAAATCTAGGTAAAAGTTTGATTATATATGCTTACATGAGACATTGAATTGTTAGGAGGTGACGGTGAAAATCTCAAGAAATTTTCATTTAAAAACTCGACTGTTTTGTTAAATGCGAAACAGCGTATTTGGCGAGAGGTCGATGAACGCGGCTGATAACCGCTCGCTAGGCTGTACGCAAATAGGCCTAGGTTGTAGCTAGGCCTAGTTGGTACGTATAAGTAGTGTAATCATACTATACATCATTTTAATTTACAATAGAATAAATAATAAGCTTAATTATTATCATTGTATTTATTTCAACTGAATATAATTCATCATAAATGTAAAAATTTAGTAAAACTACTAACTACCAGGCCTAGCTAGGCCCTTAAAATTAAAGCCTATACAAAAATACTCAAACTACTGTATGATAAATATAATATAACATTAAAGGTTGGTAAAATTAAAATTTCTTTTCTTTTTTGTAGGCAACACAGTTTCACGAAAAGGCTTTACGTTCTACTTGCTTCTGTTGTGGAACAAAATTTAAAGAAAAGGATAAAAAATACAACTTAAAAAATATGAAAACCATCACAAATTTGCACTAAATCTAACAAATGTAAAATTACAACCTATATACATTTATACAACCTGCCATTCGCGAATTTTCAATGGATACTGTATACTACCACGCTAACATTTAAATTAACAGGACATGGACCAAATTGCTTGGCATGCTACACTTCAACAACAACTATGACCTGGGCCAAAACTACATTCACAAGTGAAAGAACACACTGGCGTTTAAGGGAACAGTTTTTTGTCTGGTACAGCTGCTCCATAATCTGCTTTTCTTCTTTATATCTTCACTCTTTTTGAAAGTTTATACTAACAAATTTAATTAAATGAACATACCACATAATCAAATAACTGTTTTCTCATCCTAATTTATATACATAGTTTAAAAAGCGCCAATTTTCAATTAAGATTACATCATACATTGTATATTTCTATTCAACAAAATTGTCAGAACTTTCTATTATTTAAATGTCTAAGATAGTCAGATCTTGGGTCCATTCTACAGTCACCACAGATTGACTTTTTCATCACAAAATTTCTGAAATTATAAAATGTATTAATGTGTAAATTAAGTATTTTTTAATTCCATAAAAATATCATACAAGTATTTTTAGCAGAATACAGGCATATTGCACCAGGTGTAATACAGCCTAAGCTACATATGCTTGAGCACCATGCTATTGCATTCATGAGAGAATGGAAGGGGGTCTCTGAGCAAGGCGGGGAGCTAATACATGCCAAACTCAACCGTCACAAAACAGCAGTGTGGATTAGAGTCAAACTTAGACTCATCTGATTTTCACATCTCCAATGATACAAAATGAAATAATAAAACCCAACAAATGCAAGAAAGCCAACAAAGAATGATTCATTAACATTAATGATCATAAAATATTGTACATTTTTAAATGTTAAAGGAATATTGCATTGTATTGATTTCCTTTTAACAATACCTAATGATAATGAATATGTAAAAGTAATACTATAGTATGTCTATATTTCAATTACTAACTAATTACTATTGATTGATAGTACTACTGCTGTACTGTACATGTGTTAGTGATTGATTGTTAAAGTTACAAATTCATAGCATGGTAAACACAATTTAAAATTTACTAGTTCTTGAACAGTAAAATAAACTTACCTATATAGATGGTAGGTATAGGTATTGGTCCAAATCTGTTTAAAATGTTTTAGCCATTTTGGGTTGCCGCTATATAGGTACCTAAAAAATAGTAATAGTAATAGTATAACATTATAATAAGAATTAATTAAAATTAACTTATTAAATTTACTATGGTTGCATACATACTAATTTGAATATGCAGTGATGAGCAAAAACAAATGTTAAAATTCATTATTTATAATAATTGTAATTATTACATACAGGGTAGGCATATATGCCTTATGTCATTGCATAGGGTATATATAACCAGGTATCCTCATAATAAACATTATTTGTAATAAATACTGTAAATATATTAAAAATAAAAATTAATAATAATTAAATAATAATATATAGGCATAGAGCCTCTAGGCCTAATTAGGTAGCCTACTAATACCTAGCCTATTGCTCTAGGCTAGGCTAAATAAGCTGGAAAGCTGCTTCTCTGTAGGCTGCTAGTGCAAGAGAGCACAGGTCTAGCTAGTATATTAAAATAAAAATAGGGCCTATAATATAGGCCTAGCCTACCCAGCCAGTGGTAGTGATTGGTTGTTAATATTGAAAATTAATAGCATGGTAAACACAATTTAAAATTTACTAGTTCTTGAACAGTAAAATAAACTTACCTATAATATAGATGGTAGGTATAGGTATAGGTATTGGTCAAAATCTGTTTAAAATGATTTTTCCACTTCGGGTTGCCGCTATGTACCTAAAAAATAGTAAAACATTACTATAAGAATTAATTAAAATTAGCTTATTAAATTTAATATGGTTGCATACATACTAATTTGAATATGCAGTGATAAGCAAAAACGAATGTTTAAATTCATTATTTATAATATTGTAATTGTAATTATTACATACAGGGTAGGCATATATGCCTTATGTCATTGCATAGGGTATATATAACCAGGTATTCTCATAATAAACATTATTTAAATAAAATACTGTAAATATATTAAAACTAAAAATAATAATAATTAAATAATAATATATAGGCGTAGAGCCTAGACCTAATTAGGTAGTCTACTTATACCTAGCCTATTGCTCTAGGCTAGGCTAAATAAGCTGGAAAGCTGCTTCTCTGTAGGCTGCTAGTGTTAGAGAGCACAGGTCTAGCTAGTATATTAAAATAAAAATAGGGCCTATAATATAGGCCTAGCCTACCCAGCCAGTGGTAGTGATTGATTGTTAATATTGAAAATTAATAGCATGGTAAACACAATTTAAAATTTACTAGTTCTTGAGCAATAAAATAAACTTACCTACTGTATATAGATGGTAGGCTGCTAGGTATTGGTCCAAATCTGTTTAAAATGTTTTTGCCACTTCGGGTTGCCGCTATGTACCTAAAAAATAGTAAAACATTATTATAAGAATTACTTAAAATTAGCTTATCAAATTTAATATGGTTGCATACATACTAATTTGAATATGCAGTGATGAGCAAAAACGAATGTTAAAATTCATTATTTATAATAATTGTAATTATTACATACAGGGTAGGCATATATGCCTTATGTCATTGCATAGGGTATATATAACCAGGTATTCTCATAAGAAACATTATTTAAATAAATACTGTAAATATATTAAACAAAAATTAATAATAATTAAATAATATTAGGCCTATATAGGCGTAGAGCCTAGCCTAATTAGGTAGCCTACTTATACCTAGCCTAATTGCTCTAGGCTAGGCTAAATAAGCTGGAAAGCTGCTTCTCTGTAGGCTGCTGCTAGTGATAGAGAGCACAGGTCTAGCTAGTATATTAAAATAAAAATAGGGCCTATGATATAGGCCTAGCCTACCCAGCCAGTGGTAGTGATTGATTGTTAATATTACAAATTAATAGCATGGTACACAATTTAATATTTGCTACTTCTTGAACAGCAAAATAATCTTACCTATATAGATGGTAGGTATGGTCCAAATCTGCTTAGCCACTTCAGGTTACTGCTCTATATATGTATCTACAATAGTATAACATTAATAATTATTATAACAATTTTATAAAATTAACTTAACTTATTAAATTTAATATGATTGCATACTAATTTGAATATGCAGTGATGAGCAAAACCGAATGTTAATATGATGCTTGTCATTATTTATATTGTAATTATTACATACATATAGGCCTATAATATTCCCTATTGCATACATGTTACATAGGGTATATATAATCCTCATAATATTAAATTTACAGTTTTTGTAATGAATACTGTAAATTTAATAAAACTAAAATTAATTATAATGATTAAATAATATTAAAAATATATAGGCCTAGGCGTAGATCCTGGGCCTAATTTTAATTAGGTAGCCTACTAATACCTATTAGGCTAGTAGGCTAGCCTACTCAAGGCCAGGCTAACTAAGCTGGAAAGCTGCTTCTCTGTAGTAGGCTGCTAGAGAACACAGGTCTAGCAAGGGCCTAGGCCTAGTATTAAAATAAAAATAGGGCCTATAATATTGGTATATGCCTACCCTACCCAGCCAGGCCTAAATAATTAAAATAATGTAACATTTCCAAACTAATTTGGGTCAGCTGTCACATGAAAGGCAGTGTTGCAACTAGAGTAGACATAAGCCTAAGCCTAAAAATGACACAATTTGAAACGGCCATAGCTCAAAAATTCAACCATCACCTCTCGACCATTACTATGTTATAACATTCACAGATAACTAAATTATCATGCAGTACCAAAGAATTAGAGTGAAAATTACATTTTTTAAAGATACGGACAAACAAACATGTACCTAATTTGGAAATGTCACTCACGTGCGTCAATTGGTCTATGCTTGTAATTTATGGTCCACCCTTCCATTAATTTTCAGCGTTACATTCCTTCTTAAAAACAAAACGACAACGTGCTTGTTTCATCCAGGGACTCTTTAATGAATATTCATATTTTTAGCGACCCTTTATTTTTTTATCTCATTCTCATTGGCTGTTTAAAACATGTCTTTAAATGACGTTTGACTCCACTCTGCACACGTGGATTTGTAAGTAATTGTTTATGTATTGTTACTCCAGCGATACGACTTGTAACGTTGAGGGCGCATGACTTAATTCGTATGTTTGAAACAGCTGTGTAACACCTTTAAGACAATATGTATATTTTAGTTTGACTGGTGGGCATATTCACTCTGTCATGAATGTATTTGAATAGGTACTCATACTTTTAGTCAACTTTATATTATATTATTATAGTGTTGTATAGTTTCAGTAAATCGGAAACTGGAACAGACCGGACGGAAATAAACATTTGTGGAATGAAGAAGTGAACGGTATTTGCATAGTCTAGAGCTTTATTGGTAGTACATGATATATAATCCATCAACATGATGATTTCAACTCTAGTTTTATAAATATTTGTATTATGCTACACAGTAGTTAATGCAATGATAGATATTTACTCAAAGTCTATATTCACCTAAATATGAATTAATTTTGGTAGTCATGCGAAAACCCTGAATTTTGAATGATAACGACCGAGTTCACAATCATTATAGGCCTAGTTCTACACTTTATTTGTTTAAACAAGAAGCTACGGTTATGCAGAAAAAAGCATAACTAATCTGTGTGGGTTATTCGGTTGGAGTGTCGTATAATTATATGTAAGTTGTTTAGCTTCTACTGTTTCTATTTGTAAATTTTACACTACATTTATGCTAGTATAAATTGCATTCTGAATGTAATGCAGCATAAGTTATTTTTTTTTTCATTTCTCGCCTCTTGAAGGTATTTATTTTTCTCTGTTTGGCCAACAGTGTATTTATATTATTGTGACGTAGTCAAGCTTATATATGTTTTGATTTCAATTTTATTAATAAGGTTAATATTTTCAATCAATGTGCAGTTTTACAGTTATCGGGACCCAATGTTTAATTAATTCAGGTAATGAATAGATTACAGCTATTTTAGCTTGTATTTTGGCTTTTAATAGAAAGTCTATAATGTCAAGTTTTCCAGTTTGTTTTTCGTGCACACTATCTAAAATAAAAACTAATTCGTCACTTTCACAAACTATAAATACTTTTTATGATAAATATAATTTTCCTCACACTCAGGGTTGGTTTACTTAGTTAAGTGACTTCCGGGTACGCGTGCCCTCATTCGGCAGCATTTTGTTTTCAATCATGCTAAAAAAAGAAATTAGAGAGGGCGTTATCGATTCAATTGAATAGGCCGATGTATGAGGAGATGACGTTATTACCTCCGTCAAGGAGGTTATGTTTTCACCCTGTATGTTTGTGTGTGTGTTTGTGTGTGTGTGTGTGTGTTTGTTTGTGTGTTTGTTGTGTGTTTGTGTGTGTGTGTCTGTGAACAGCCTGGAGGCCACAGTTTTTATCCGATTCTAACCAAATTTGGACACAATGATCTATGCCCAAAAAGCTCGGAAGAGTTAGAATTTGAGGGGGAAAGGTCATAGGTCAAGGTCACGACTAACAAAAAACTAATTTACTGCCTAGAGAACACCGTTTTGATCCGATTCTCACCAAACTTAGCCACAATGATCAATGATACATCATATAATTGTCGTTAAATTTTGAAGGGCCAGGGTCAAAGATCAAGGTCCACAAAAAGCAAAAAAAAATAAATAAAAAAATAATAAAAAAAAAAACCCTCAGTGGGGCTTGAACCAGCGATCTCAACTGTGAGAGGCTGGATACATAACCATTACACCACACTATAATCCACAACTTTGTAGTGTGCAGTTAACATATTTACACTTAGAACTAATACAAAAAAATGTTTAAAAAAAAATATTCATGGGGCATTTTATGTAGGGGAATTTTACAGTAGGCGGAGGTTTGTAAGTAGAAGCAGTGAAAGACCAGCCCAAAGTTAACCTTGGTGTATTTTCATAATTAATTAATTAGATTTCCTTTTATTGTAATAATTAAATTATTCTTAATTAATGAAGGTCATTCTTTTCCTGGTTTCATAATAATTAAATTATTCTTAATTAATGAAGGTCATTCTTTTCCTGGTTTCATAATAATTAAATTATTCTTAATTAATGAAGGTCGTTCTTTTCCTGGTTTCATAATAATTAAAATTATTCTTAATTAATGGAGGTCTTTCTTTGTTTATGGACGTTATTTATTAATATATTTATTTACATTTAGAAGGTGTTATGTAATGGTCCATAATTCGGTATTTCCTTGTTTTCTTTGTAGGAGATTAATTAATCTAATTATTTCGGGTTTCCGTTCTGTCTTTGTTATTATTTTTGATGGTCAATTTTAATTATTATTTCCGCCAGGTGTTTCTTTGTCTCTTAATTATTATTTTTGGCGCGAGGTTCTAGTACGTGGTGAATGACGACAATACTTTTTTTTATGATTTAAGACGGTGTAACAAAGTGAATCGGTTATTGTTGTACTATTTTCCTGTTTTTTTGTCTATTTTTGCGTAGAGTATCTCTTTACAGTATTTCATTATGTCTGGAAGTATATAATTTTCGCAATGGAGTTGTGCAGATACTGTTATAATAATTAGCGATGATGAGGAGACTGTTGTTCCAGGCAGTGATATAGATGATCGTTACATGGAGGCCGAAGAGGTTTCCCCCGCGGGTATAGATGAAGGAGTCAAGAGGAGTAACAGGCCTACAAGTTGTATATTTACGTACGTAGACGAGGTGGAGAGAGAATTTTTGTTGAAAATGGAGCGTTTGACTAAACAACCAGTTGTTTCCTTTTAATTGTTTGCAGTACTTCCCGTTTAGGTATAATAAATTATTTTTCTGGCCCGTATTTTTGATTTGTCCTTTCACTACATCTCTCCATTTTTCCCTTTGTTGTTTTAATTAAGGTGTTTCCTGGGTCCATGTTTTCCGTTTGGTCGAAGGCTAAATCTAATGGTCACTGTTGTGGGAAGGTCTTCCTAATTATTTAAGGGTTGTTTGACCAATCTTAATAGCGGACACATTTCCTAAAGGAAGTTCTAAATACCTTTGTTTGCATATATTTTTTAATTTAATTAGTGTCATGGGATGGTATAAAAACGTAAGTGTGGGTAATTTTTCATTCGCTTACTTACTGATTATCTAAGACTTATTACTGATTTTTTTTTTACAATGGCTCATTACGTATCATCATCATCATCTTCCGATTCTAACGATAGCTTGTTTATCGAATGCCAGAGAGCAGTTGAAGCTATCATTAGTTTATCGCGGAATAATGTCGAAAATATCGATACCGACGATGTTATCCCCGATATTGGACTACTAGAAGATTTCGTATTTAATGACCAGGATCTTGATTTGGATGTTAGCCAGAGTGTTTCTGAAGCCGATAGCCTCTCATTTTCGGATATTTGCAATAATGCTATTGAGATAGTGCAGGAGCTATCGGCTAATTTGTGTATTGATGACGTAGAAGTAAGTGTTTGTTTATTTTATTTTTTACGTAATATTTATTTTACCGTGTATAATTCTTAAAAGTAGATTGTGTGTAACCGAACGTGTGTTTACAGCGTTTTACGGCTTCTTTGTGTTTCTTTCTAATTTATTTATTTATTTTTTAATTTTTTTTTTACCGTGTATATCTCATAAAGTAGTAGTTTATGTAATTGGGGCATTTACAAAGTGTTTCTGCATTTACAGTTTATTTACGTTTTCCTTTCTAATTTATCTATTTATTTTTTTTTTTTGTACGGTGTTGGTGCTCACACCAAATGTTTGAGATTGAGAGGAAATGTCGAGATTAATGATTCAGTGGAGTCTTCGATTATTGAGGTAACTATCGTTTTATTTTCTTTACTACTGTTGTTGTTGTTGTTGTTGTTGTTTTTCTCTTTTTGTTTTCAGCCTGTACCCATACAATACGGAAGGGGCGTTAATAGATAGAGGCTCAGAATCGAAGACGGAGAAGAATTTGCCGATATTCATACTGTTGAAGACGAGGACCTTAATCTTGATGAGGTAGAGTTGAATCACTTCTGTAGAATCATTCAATTAGCTGATAGGTTTAACCAACGTTTTAACGCGCCTATTAGCGATTTTTTAGTTAATTTTTTTAATATTGATCATTTAAGTTTAGAGGTGTTTCTGCCCACACTGTATCGAATTTTCGAGCATGTCGTCGATAATCTCTGCATTAACGTGCATGTCGACGACATGCTTCGAATAGTCATACAGGCTGAGGGGTTAGATTCACCTATCTCTATCCCTTTTGGACGGAGGGGCCATCTTACGGCTGACGTTATTTTTGCAGCCATTATGAAGGTCCTTCAGTCCAAAACGGATATTTTTTTATTAATAACAAGTTTAAATTTAACGTTCTCCATATGAGAATGCCTAGGGGAGGGGGTATTAGAAGAAACGGTATCGACATACTGCTTAACACTCAAAGTATAATTAAGATTAAGAATGATGATAACGAAACTATCTGCTGCGCACGCGCAATTGTTACGGGTATTTCCATGCTCGAAGACAAAATTAACAACGTGGTTAGATGGAATAACGTTAGACAAGGTAGGGGTCAGCAAAAAATAGCCGCCCTTCATTTACTTAGAG
The DNA here is from genome assembly GCF_964355755.1 of Antedon mediterranea. NCBI lineage: Eukaryota > Metazoa > Echinodermata > Crinoidea > Comatulida > Antedonidae > Antedon > Antedon mediterranea. Next base: position 14,840,822 of record NC_092678.1, read on the forward strand.
ATTCGGGGGTTAGGGAGCATACTTGCGGCATCGAGGAAATAAAAAAGATGCAATCAAAATTACAAATTATCAAATTATTGTCATTTCAAAAGACAATTTAAATTTTTAGTCATTTTAGCGGCGATTTTCGAAAAAAGCAGATATATCTTTATCATCATTCTAATCATTACGATCTCATAACCACAATGACAGGTTTTCTAAAAATTGGTTATTTCTGCAATAGGTGTTTTAAGGGGTATAATCACAAGTACCAACACAATTGTCAATTTACGTGCGTGCTGTGCAAGCACAACGACTGCCCCTCTTCTAATTCTTTTGTAAATAGAGAGAGTAGAATAGAGTGTAAAGAATGTAAAAGATTTTTTAAGGATACGCAATGTTTCACCAATCATAAAAAATCTCCTGATTCTAAAAAAGTTTCAGTATGTGACAAAATTAAAAATTGTTCAACTTGTAATAGGATCGTTCAAAAAGATCACAATTGTCAAAACCGTTTTTGTAGAATTTGTCGGACTTTCGTTTCATACGATCATCAATGCTACATGGAACCGGTTGTAGCCCCTAAGCATAATGAAAAAAAGTTTAAGAATCAGGAGGCCCGTAACAGAGCTGTCACTAAATATTTGTTTTTTGATTTCGAATGCACGCAAGATACAGGCGAACACAAACCAAATTTATGCGTTCTTCAAAAAACTTGTCTTAATTGTATCGACGGTGCTAATGATTCCGCCGATTGTGACGTGTGTGGGGAGAAATCAATGGTTTTTCACAGGGGGTCTGCATGCGTAGATTTCTGCAATTACGTATTCAAAGATTACAAATATAACGATAATATTACGTGTATCGCTCACAACTTCAAGGGTTATGATAGCTACTTCGTGCTCAACTACCTGTACAAAAACTCCATTGTACCGGATGTAATTGCTCGCGGTGGTAAACTTATTTCGATTAGGACTAAAGAAACGAACATTCGATTCATCGATTCCCTTTCATTTCTGCCCATGCCTCTATCCAAATTGCCCAAAACTTTTGGCATCTCCGAACTTAAAAAGGGTTACTTTCCTCATTATTTCAATTCTGTAGAAAATCAAAATTACGTAGGTCCTTACCCCGATTCTTCAAATTATTCCCCCGATAAAATGACTACTTCATGTCGAAAATCTTTCTTTAAATGGTACAACCAGAAAATTGAAAGTAGTCAATTATTTGATCTTCAAAAAGAACTCGTCGAGTATTGTATCAGCGATGTAGATATTCTCAGAAAGTGTTGTCTTACTTTTAGACATCTTTTTTTGAAAATGACTATATCGCCGAAAAACCCTCTACTCGGCGGTGTTGACCCCTTTTCAAATAATTTAATGACAATTGCCTCAGCGTGTAACCACGCATTTTCAGGAAATTTTTTTAAGCTATCCGCCATCGCTCTATTTCCACCATCAGGGTATCTAACAACCGTTAACCATTCTCATTCTAGCATGGAATGGTTGTGTTACGATTCGCATAAAAGGGGGGACTTTATCCATCATGCCAGAAATGGAGGGGACAAAATGTTTGGACCTGACTTTGTCGACGGCGCATGTTTAGAAAATAAAATAAATTTCGAATTTATGGGTTGTTTATTCCACGGGTGCCAAGATTGTTATAGACCCGATTCCATTAATCCCTTCAATAACGAGACCATGTTGGAATGCTTTGTCAAGACAAGCAAGAAATCACGGTTTCTGAAGAAACAATTTCCAGATTTCGAGTACGTCGAAATTTGGGGGCACGAATGGAAACGGATCAAACAATCGTTGGCCCCAAACATTAAATCTATCGTCTCCAAAGTTCCTTTAATTAGGCAAACTTTGAATCCAAGAGACGCGTTTTTCGGTGGGAGGACTAATGCCAGTTGTTTGTTCTATAAGGTAAAACCGGGTGAAGAAATTAATTACATCGATTATACTTCCTTGTACCCTTATGTAAATAAATACGGTACCTACCCCGTAGGGCATCCTGAAATCAATGATCGCAACGACATGTCCACAGATATCAACGATTATTTCGGCTTGATAAAGTGTACAATCGAAGCGCCTAAAAAATTATTTCATCTGGTCTTACCTTATAGATCAAACGGTAAATTAATGTTTGTTCTCTGTAGAACATGCGCCGATTCTCAACAACAAACCGCTTGCAATCATTCCGGTACAGATAGAAAATTTACAGGTTCTTGGGCAACGATCGAAGTCGCTAAAGCCGTGGAAGTTGGGTACGAGATACGTACAGTTCCCGTAGTATGGCACTTTAAAAATAAAAGCGCGTACTCTGCAGATTCTCCCTCGTCCGGTCTATTTGCCTCTTACATTAACACGTTTTTAAAATTGAAACAAGAAGCTTCGGGTTGGCCTGAATGGTGTAAAACGCCCAAAGATAAACAAAAATACATTTCGGACTATCGAACCGTAGAAGGTATCGACCTGAATCATGACAACATTGCGTAAAATCCTGGGCTTCGATCTCTGGCCAAATTAATGCTAAATAGTTTTTGGGGTAAATTTGGCCAGCGTGAAAATCTCACGAGAAATAAATATACGCAAGATCCTAACGAGGTTTACGATATTTTATCGAACCCTGGGATAACCGTTCACGACATAAATTTTGTTAATGATGATCTGGTGGAGGTAAAATACGAGGACGAGGAACAATTTGCTGCAGTTAACCGAAAGGTTAACGTTGTCATTGCCGCATTTACCACAGCATTAGCGCGTTTAAAATTGTACGAACTGTTGGAGCAATTACAGGAGGGCGTCCTGTATTACGATACCGACAGCGTAATCTACGTATCAAAATCCGGATTTTGGGACCCTCCCCTGGGCGATTATTTGGGTCAGTTAACGACCGAGGTCGATCCTAAAGATGGTAAATTCATCGATTCCTTCGTTTCTGGGGGGCCTAAGAACTACGCCTATAAATTGGATACGGGGAAGACCGTTTGTAAAGTTAAGGGTTTTACCCTTAACTTTACAAACGCTCAGAAAATTAATTTTGACACCGTCTCCAATATGGTAAGGGGTGTTGGCCCCGATACAATTAAGACAGTTGAGAAGAATCGCATAACGCGCAAGCCAAAAACACGAAAGATAGTCAACGAAACATCGACTAAAGACTATCGAATCGTGTACGACAAAAGAATTATTATCGAAAATTATCGCACAGTTCCTTACGGTTATGTTTGGTGAATCAATGCAATAAATTTCTTTTTAAAAATGTAAACAAATTTTGTTATAGATAATGTTTTGTTACTCTTTATAAATTTGTTACCGTTCCACCCTTTTCGTAGTTTAAGCAAAATATAATTGTAGTTTTAATGTAAATATATTTATATAAATAATGTTTATACCTGTTTTATAAAGTCGATTTTGTAGATAAAGTAAATAATTATATTTCGTAATTTTAATTTAAATATTTTTCCACTTGAATTCTTATGTCGATACCGTTTCTCTTTTTGTAGATTAAAGATGATATGAAACGATTCCAAAAAGTTTGATTTTATGTTTTCAACACGTAGTATATACTGTTACATACAGCTGACTGTTAGAGTACATTTCAGAGATGACGATGACGCATAGAAAACAGCCCTAAGAAATGAAAAAAAATCCGCCTGTGACGTCACAACCGGAAACTTTTGTACAGGAGGAGATAGGAATTTTTGGGTTAATCGTCCACTGCGCCAAAACTATTTCGATATTAACTTATCCGCTTTACAGTTTCATTCTTAAATCATTAATACATCGTAAATCGTTGAAATTATGGAATATTTCCTTCATTTTTTTTATATAAATTGATTTTTAATTTCGTTTTTCACGCTCATTTTCTCCGAAACATTCAGTCAAACCCTACACAAGCTAGGTACACGAACCGATAATACGCATGCGTCAGATACACTTTCTCGACTCGTTCGTTTGTTGTGTATGGACGCCATTTATTTTTTCAATCGCTAGATAGCTTTACGTTTTATTTCTACTATATACTATCTAATGTTTACAATAATTTTAAATGGATAGCGATATGTCGTCCTTATCGTCCTCGGCATCAGCCGAAGATGAGCATGATATTGTTGAAGTGAATTGGAGAGGAGTGTTTGAAAACGATCCAAGGGTGCCCGCTGGTGGAGCGGAGGGAGAAGTGGGCCTACTCGGCGGCGATGCTGCACACCACCGAGATCGGGCTAGAGCACATGGATTCGCAGCGATGGGCCTACCACAAAATCTTTATTTGAGACAAGGACGAGATTGGTAGGTATATTTATTTGTAAGTAAGTAAAGTGGTAGTCTAGGTTTGGGGATAAAAGTACTGTATAATTAATAAGGCCTAAAACTATATATAGGCCTAGCCTAGCTAGTAGTAGGCCTAGCTAGTATTAATAATAATATCCTAGGCCTCCTAGTACTAGGCCTAGACTCTAGAGTACTACTAGGCTAGGGAGTCCCTAGGCTAGTAGGCCTAGCTAGTAGGCCTAGCTAGTATAGTAATATATAAATGCTTTATTTTAGGGCTAGTAAGTAGTAGAGTAGGCGTACTACTAACTAGTCTACTAGCCTAGCTAGGCCTAGACCTTCATATTTTAAGAAGTGAGACATTCTAACAACATAATCATATTCCTTCTTTTTCTACTACAGGTGTGGGTGTGGAAACTGTGTTGTAGAGGAGATGTGGGAAAATAGATATTGTTGTCAAGAAGTAAGCAGTGTTAAATTATGTTTTAAAATAAAATTGCTCCATATTAAAACTGTCATAACCATACATTTTTTATGATTGATAGTAAATAAATTCCATTAGTGAAAATATCACTTTTTTTTTAAATAAACAGGTAGAGAAAATAATGGATAAAAATAAGGAAAATGAACATAATGGATGTATCACCACCCATCCCTGGTTCCAAGCTGCCATTCTTAATCCGGCAACCCTCCAAATTGCGTATTGGCAGTATGCATCTCAATATGATGAACTCGTTGTGGAAGGAAGAAAAGAAAGGTAAACACCATGTTTTTGCAGTATAGTAATTTGTAACTGATTTGCCTTTATTTTTATTCAAAAAATCATTTTCTACAAGGTATTTTTGTTTGCACACGAAATACAGGTATACAGCGTATCGACAGTTTGTGCGTTGGTGTTGGAGGTATCTTGGGCGAGACAGGCGTGTCCCAATTACATCCTGTGTAATAAATAAAATCAGAGAAGCTTTTCCTGACCCTGAACAAAATTATACAGGATTTACATATCCTCGATTGGATGAAGACTAGTTTAGTTTATTTTATGAATTAACACTCCATATAAATACAAATCTATGTACAGTAGTTCCTGCCGTATAAAAATAAATGTACAGTAGTTACCTTATGAATAAATACCTGTTTTTTTTTTGTGAACAACAAAAGCATGCATGTCAAAATACAATGAACTAAAACAAAGGAATAAATTAACAACTAAACAATTCTTTTTCTCCGAGATATAAAATCAGTGATCAAGGTAGTGATAAAATAAAAATATTCTAAATTTATGACACAAGTTCTGTGAAGCAGTGTAAAGTTAATGCTTAAATCTAGAGATTAACTTTGCAACAAAGTCTGTCTTGTCTGGTTTTGGCAGTTTTTCTGTAATTGTACCAGGATCACACATCATTTCTGCCGTGTAATATGATCCTTTTGTATTAGTTTTGGCCATATACATCGCCATTTCAATGGTGTTGATGGCATAAACTGCAAAGACAAAAATATTACTGTTTAATGTAATAGGATATTTAACTATTTTATAAATTAGCAAAATGTGGGATCAACAAGATGTTTTTTGGCCACCCAGTCCTTTTTTGCCCGGGAATACCACAAAGAGTGTTCTGTGTCCCCTTTTTTGTTGACCCTTTGTGGCCTGCCAACATTCTCATTGCAATGCAAGGCTGCAAGGTAGGTTCTGAAGTAAATGCACAATATAGAATTACAACACATTACATTGATTGTTAAAGGCTTCAGGCTTAATTAGTGTAAATCATAGATTATAAAGACCTTACTTAATTGGTTCTCTATCATTAAATTATACAATATGCTATTCTATCAAATTATACCTTGCAAGCATGCCCTTAAACCGGAAATGGTGCATTTTTGGCGCAAAATGATTAATAATTTGATGAAACGATTCATTTGAATAAGTCTGGATAGTCGGTGACAACTGCTTAATAGATCTCAACAAATAAGGTGAATTCAGGATGTTTGAAACTACTTCTTCGGCTTTTGAATCTGGAAAAAAAAAATATAAATTTTAGCAAAATAAAAAAAAACTGTCGATAATCTTCACCAAAATCAATACTACAACTTACTTGGTTGAATGTAGTCTCGAGGTTCCAGCTCTCCATGAAGGCATTTGGGATATAGTGTGATTTCGTGATTATGAATACCCCGTATGTGATTATATATGCTTTGGAATTTTTGCTTCCTCTACCTTTTTTGTAACAGTGAAGGGGCCTTGCCATTTACTGTCTAACTTACTATTTCCTACTGGAAGGAATATCAACACTTTGTCCCCTTCTACAAATTATCTATCAATAGCATTCTTGTTATATTTGTGGGACATAATTTCTTGTTGTTCAAGTTTGTTTACATTAGCATCTTTCATTAATTCCTCAATTTTTTCTCTTATTTGTAACATGTATTTGATAATATCAGTAGATGTTTCTTCATCTTCTACCCAATTACTTTTGAGTAAACTCAAGGGTCCCCTCACCTCTCTACCATAAAGCAATTTAAAAGGTGAATGGCCCGTCGCTTTACTAGGAACTTCTCTGTATGCAAACAGAAAGGGGGTATGTAGTTATCCCAATTTTTTCTTTGCTTAACTGTAAGTAGGTATCCCAATAAAAAAATTCAGATTAATTTTTTTACATTTTCTTTCAGTTAACCATAAAGAACTTAATGTAATTAGCATTTTGCGATTTAAATGATTGAAATCCGATTACCCGTTCTAAAGTTATGGTTATTTAAAGTGGTAAAAAAATATACGATTTTTTGCCTAAAAATGGTGTTTTTTGCAGTTGAAATTGGAAGCATTTTTAAAAGGTTATAACTTTTACAATAATTAGTTAAAAGTTTTGAATTTTGTTAAACCTATAGATATCACAGAGTTGTACAACTCTATTTTTTTTGGAGCCTCAACGAAACCTATTTTTTAAATTATTGGTCCGCAAAGTGGTAGGAAAGCATTTAACGCCCATTTTTGCTGGAATTCCCTAAAAAATGAAAAAACTGCAATTTTTCAATGATCTGTAACTTTTGAACTACTGTACTAATTCATTTAATTTTTTTTGTACTTGTTAGAATGTAGTGTATATTTCATTAATAAATATATTTTAGATGTGTATATGAAAAAAAAAAATTTTTTTAATGGTGAAATTTAAAATTATAAAAAGAAAAAATGAAAAAGTATGTTAAAAACGGTGTGTACTGTTTCCTTTCTTTTACACTAATTTTCGGTAAGTATAATTATTAGAATATTTTAATATACTTTATATTTATAATTTCAATCATAAATACTATTATATATAACTTTTGAATACGTAAAACAAGATTTTAGGCCCATATGATTATGACACCAAATCTAAGCTAAGTAAGATATGCTCTTTTTAACGCACAATATGGGTCAAAATAAACTCATTTAAAATAATCAATGTTAATTAAAACAATTAATTGTTTACCTGAATAGTATATATAACATTATAAAAATTGTTTTCTTTTCGTATTACGTTATTAAATTGAAATACGGAGCTAAAGTTTAGGCCAAGTCACGGCTTACTCGCGATCAGTAGTCGCTCCGTTAAAGTATTTCGGTCGCAGTTAATGACTTTCGGCCGCCGTATACAGAGTCAAATTTAACGTTGGTAAATTAGCTTAATAAATTTCCTCGGTACATTTTAACCTAACGCATTTGCATTGTATACTTGCATAATAAATCTTCCGCACATTACATCAATTTTAAGTTGTTAAATTAATGTGTAAAACCAGATATTCTACGACGGAAAAGGACCACGGCTGTTTCATAGCGACATAAAGTAGTGAGCCCTCAGGCGGCGAAATTGAAATATTTTTTAAATTGGGGGCGCTATACGCACGTGGGCGCACGTTGTTTTTTTCCGCGAAAATATATTACATCATCTTTCATGAACGAATCAGACGCCTTATTTGCTTAAATCGTTGAGATTTTTCATGAATATTCATTAGAGTGACCTGGATTTTGTAGGAATCGATTTTGTGGGACGTGCAGTTTGAAGCATGTGATGGTGGTGAGTAGTTGAAATTGGTTGAGTATTTTTATGTTTTTTTGTTGTTTTTTTTAATGGTTATGGCAAAAATGGCACTGCGTGTCTATTGAATTTTTTTAAGATGCAAAGTGTACATTTTTTGATACATGAATAGTAAAAGGAACCAACAGTATTAAAATTGTTTTAACGGCAAAGCTAGTTCTAGTTCACCAACGCCTCAAGAACCACTATCCTATAGCTATAAAAAAACCACGTGTGGCCGCCTAGGCTATAATGATGGATTCTGTATTTTAAGAAAAGTTGATAAGACATTACAATAACAATACAAGTATAAACCATTAAAATCAACTGCACTGTGGCCTGCCTAGCCTCTATCTAGCTATAGGCCTTTTTAGGCCTAGGCCTACAGTAGGTCTAGCATTTTTAGGCATACTAGGCCTATTATTAACTAAGCCTAGGCCTAGCCTTTTTAGGCCTAGGTCTAGCAATGTTAGGCCTAGTTAGCCTAGTACTTACTACTTAGTCTTTTTTAGGCTAATTTTTTTTTGTGGCGTTAACCACTATTTATTCATTTCATCTTCAACAGATTAATACAATTATTTCTAATAATAACTATTTCATTTTTATTCTTACTTTTGTTTGGTTTATATATATATTATTACAGAACATTGATATTTCTTTTTCTGTTAGCCACCTTTTTTCATAACTTTCTAATATTTTTTTTTGTTCTATAATTCTCAACCTCTAAAAACACATAACTAATAAATGTAGAGTATACATTTACTAATGTTATATAATTATTTTCGGTTTTTTGATTATACCCTATATACAGACTATACATAATTTTAAAATAAATATGAATATAAAAAATAACAAAAATATTAAAAATGCTTTTCTTACTCCTGTGTCTAGTTTATGTCTCATGGTTATATTTGTTTGCATATCTTCTCGTGCGTTACTTATGTTGCGTTGCGTTTCTTTTTTGTTTCAATATTAATTTATACAATTTTGTAAATTCATACAAGATAAAATGAAATCGCCTATGGGTATTATACAACAATATTATGTAAATGTCTATTTTTAGGCTAATTACTATCAACAGTTAAACCTGCATCCTTGCCAAGTACTCCTCAGTTTACTCTTCAACATCTATGTATTTAAAAAAAATATAGTGAAATAAAATTAATTTAGTGTTTCTTACACTTACAGGTATAATTGAACTGTCACAAATCTGTTATTTAATCAAAACAATTATTAAATCAAGTTAAAATTATTTTCATACCTTTTTTTTTCCTTTTAGGTTGAACAACTTTCGCTTGGACGTCTGGCTGACAGAATGTTATATGTGATTTCATCACTGATAAGGCTTGGGCAAGGCCACTTCTCATGCCACCAACTACTCTCTTTCTCCTGTTGAATGATGCATGGATGAGCTCACCGCCCTGTTCACTATGCAAGCCAAGACCGACTTTCAAACGCCGCAACTGGTCAACAACATGATGTTCCAACATGTGAAGTTTTGGAGTTATAGAAAATCCATTTTCACGATAAGTTTTTAAAAATTCTTGGATGTTTAATTCTTGAAAAACAAAAAGCAATGTATTGTTTTTTTTTATCTCTTTATTGGTTCATAACAAGAACAGGAGAATTTGAGTGGAGTAAGAATGTAAGAAAAAGAACGCTGAAAATAGTAATATGGTCACCTGTTCCGTTTAAATAAAAACACACCATCTAAGATCGCACTCGAAGAGGCTCAGAGAAAGAGAATAGATGGCAATTGATGACATACTGAGTGGCGAACACAAGTGAGTCGTGCAATGTTTAACAACGTTTAGCATTTAAGATGATGATGATGATTGGTTCATCAATGTTGGTCATCTATTTTAATGGTTACGGCAAAAATGGCACTGTGTGTCTATTGAATTTTTTTTCTATTGATCATCTATTTTTTTAAACTTACCAACATTGTTGATTTCATCATCGGTCATGGATTGTGTGTGATTAATATTTCCATGAATGTTGGCGAATTGTGTAAATAATGAACAAAATTTGAACTTGGCTGTTTTTGCCTTTTCTTCTAGACGCTTTACATGGGCGATGGGAATGTCAAACTCGGTTTCTGCTAGTTGTCTGACCGGCTCTTCAACCAACTGATGGATAACTTTTTCCTGTAAGTAAATCAATAACACTTAAGCTTCACAATATATTATAATTTTTGTTATTATTATTATTATCACACTTATGTTTTATCATTTCTCTTTTCTTTATGGCATTTAATAAGACAGCAACACAATTTCCCAAGTTGGGATGAATAAAGTTTCCTTGTATCCTTGTATAATAATAAAATAACATGAAAAAAAGGAAAACTTCCAATGTAATAACTGTACCTTGCAGCATTTATGGACATGGTTTCCAATAAAACTCTTCCCATTGTATGCCTGTCTGGCTACACCATGCTGGCCTAAAACATTATCAAGTCCAGCAACAAGTGGCCCACATCCATATTTCAATCCAGTGTTCAAATTTTTTTCCTATAATTAAAAACACAACATATACAAAATAAATATACAGTACATATAGAATATGTTGTACACTGGCCTGTAAATGTTAACCTATATAAAGTAATTTAAAAAAAAAGAACCTACAAGAGCTTTGATTTCTTCCTTAAGTTTAGCAAGTTCTTTTAATTTCCTTTCGATGTCTTCAGTCATGGTAGCATTTTGCCTAATGAATGCCAAAGGCAGATTTTCTTCAAGGTCAATGATTTGTTTCTTCTTTGCCTCAATCTTTACCTTGGTGTCCACTTTTAAGTTTGCAGCTGCCTCAATGTCTTGCTCAAATTTTGTGGTTCCATCACTAAGGTTTCCTTGTGACAGCTCAAAAATTTCATGGTCTATTGCATTGATTTCCGCCTCATACATATCGAATAATTTCTTGTAGACACCAAGGGAAATATGCAAACTTGGTACAGAAACCTGTGCATACAAAATAATAGTTTATAAAATATTTTAAATTATTATATGTTACTCGGATATAATGGATAATTCATTTTTAAAACTTACATGGTCAATTTCAATTCTTAAAAGAGACTTTCGGTTAACACTGTGTGAAATCTCCTTGGCTAACTCCTCCACCTCCCCATGCTCTACAAAGTTGGAATAGTCCTTATCGAGACTAAGCAAGGTTCTGCTTTCACATTTTCCATCTGTTTGCATTTCCTGTTTTGTACTGTGACAGAAAAGGCAGCAATAGCGAGCTAAAAAGTTAAAATATATAACTAGTTAGATCAAATTTGTTTGTATCTAATTTTTTGTTTCTTTTTTTTTCAGCGAAAATAATTCTAAAGGAGGAAGAAGAACGAATTATTCAAAAGAAAGAAGTTTCCGTATGTACATACCATTTGCTCCTTTCACACCATAAATTTTCGTTAGGAATTCATAGTCCCCAAAAGCGAATAAACGAATTGGAAACCCCCTAAAATCAAACAATAATTTCATTTATTCAACAAATTTAATCAAATATGTAAACAAACTTATTATTATACAGTACAGTACAGTATACAGTAGTATACATACCTCCATGTATCTCCACTTAGTTGCATGATTTTGTTTGCAACACTCGGCAAAGTTAAATTTATGTTGTGCATCGTATCCGGTCCTTCAAACAAGAGAACAACAATGATGTTCTTTACTGCATTTGGACTGCAGACATTGCAGATTTGAATTTCAAATTTGGTGGAGCCGCCACCTTTATCCCCTCCAAATTTCAACCATATTTCACCCACATCTAGGTTTAGATTGTTTAGGCTAAAATGAAAAGACACATTTATAAATTACAGAGATTATTGACAGTTATAGTTTTCAACTAATGCAGCCAAAAAAAATGTATATATACCTGTAATGTTGGTCCAGTTGCGAAAAAATTAATTTTCTAATATCGGATACCTGAACAACAGGACTGTCTTTGATTAAAAATCCATCTACGGAATTGGGGGAAGTACTTGAAAAAAAAAGTGGCTCGAGTCTTCCCTCCAAGTTGCCGTCGATCAGTTGTTGTTGGCGTAAGCGCATCTTTCTTTCGGATACGAGCACATTGTTGCCAATGTATCTAGCACAAATGACAAATTAAAAAACATTTTTAAAAATTGCAAAACCGTTTATTTGCAGTATATATTTACTAATACTTCTTTATAATTATTACCTTCTTAGTTTCCGAAGCTGGTCCCAAGCCAGATGGCAATCTCCGAGAATGGCAAGGCACTCATCAACATCAGGTCGACTGTTACATGAAGCTGTGTCCAGTAAAGATGCATCAGTACATTGCAGTTCATGTAACTGTTGCGCCTTACTTCCACCTTTGCTCACTCTGTTTCTATTTGTTGCTATTTCTCTGGTGCGTCGTTGGAGAGTTCGTTGGCCAACTTCATCGCTATTCTTGGTTGGGTTAGTTGCGACTGAAACTCTTAATGGCTGTAGTGACGATAATTATATGAAGTTAAGTTCAAATGTTTAGCTATAATACAGAAATAAATTATTACTAATTATTATAATAACACAATTCTTACCCTTCCTGGAGTAGATATCAAAGTTTCGCCATCGTTTTCTTTAAGAGTTCTCCACAGAACCTTGTCGGCTAACCGCTGTACATTTTCAGGTATTGGTCCACATTGTATTTCATTATTAATTATGTCAATGGCATTAGTTAAGGACTGGTGTGCTGTAACTTGCTTACCTCTGCAGACATGGTTTAGAGCATCGTTTTTAAAAACTTGTTCACAGTTGATGCAAATAAATTCCAAAGATTGTAAGGCATTTTTAGCAATTAAGGTAGGCTTTTTAAGTTCGTTTAGCCTGAAAGGTGACATGCAAACAATACACAAACATGAATCTACCTGAAGAGTACAAAACAGGTTGGACAGACATTTAACACAGAAGTGATGTCCACAAGGTGTTACCAGATTGTCTAATGAAATAATTGATTGACAAAGGTAGCATTTGTAAATATTTCCAAATGTGTCATCTTTTAATTCAAATTCATTTTCATTTGTAATTTCATTGGTAATGAATAGATCATTAAAAATAATTTTTTTCTGTTTTCTACCAGGTCGCTGTTGTTGTGTATATATGTAGCATGTGTAGCATGCTTCATCAGTATGTTGTTGCCAATTATGAAATATTTTTATTGGTTGCAATTTGTACGATAGAGTTTGACAAGTATTGCACATAAATTGGGGATGAGTATCTTCTTTCTCTAAATTTGGATTAATTTGAATGAACTTTAGTATTTCTGATTTTAAATTTGACACTGGATAGCGAATTAATGTTTTTGATTTTAATTTTCTTCCACAGATTCTACATAACTGCGAAAGTGCAGTAGTGTGGTACTCCATAATGTATTAGATTAAGTATTATAATAGCCTAGAGTAGGCCCAGCCAGGCCTAGAATAGGCCTACTTTAGGTATATAAATTCAAAAATAATGTTGCTTATATCACAGATAATAAATATAAATTTATGTTTGAAAATAAGGCTAGTGTACTGATGTTTAAATCACAAGAATAATTTTAGTAAAATGGACAAATGTACTGTAATTAATACACAAAACTATCTATGTAGGCCATAGAGTGGTAATAAAGTTCACAAATTACAATGACACAGGCCGTCACAGTGATTAAAACAGCCTTTATATATGCCTAAATTAAAAATATTTTCGGGTTTGCCGTTAATCTGAATTTTGGCAACGTAATACCTGAATAGTTGAAGCTAACGTTTTGTTGAACAAATCGTCGAAAAAAAATTCGGTGCACTGACTAGCAGACAACAAATATTACAAACTTTGCGCTCTAAAATGAGGGCGCTATTTATTATTGTTATCGGCGATTTTTTCAAGTATAATGTGTTTAATAAAATAACGATTAATTATGTCTACAGACATAAATGTCGTTATATGCTTATCATTTAATGTTCTTGACAACTTAATAAAACAAGTAATAGGAGCAATATTTGATATTTTGTGATTTATTTTTCAATTCAATATACAAATATAACACTGTATTATGCGTTCAGATCGTGAAGAGAACTGTGTTACGTTGCTAAGGATCGCGACGCGTGGGGGCGTGAGGCGAGAGGCGCGCTAGAAAAAAAAAGGAAAAGCGCGTTGTAAACACTTAATGTCGCGCTGTACGTGCATTGAAACAGCCGTGGGACATGTCAATCTCCGACATCGCTGCTGTCACACATCTCGCGTCGAGCCGGTCGAACTCGAGCGAGGAAAACTAAACAACGTGTTCAAAATATGGAACGTACCATTCGCTGATAGGGTGCATTAATGTATTTAACGGAAAACGCCACAACAAACACGCGCGTATTTTAGAGTACAATATTTTACTCACTACAATATTCACCGGATTATAATGGTTGGATCTTTAAAATTTTGAACGGGATTTACGCCTCATGCACCATTTTAAAATGTAGTTCGCTCAATTACCATACACAATACGTTTGTAAACTATGTTTTATCGATTTCAATGTAGATTTAGCTATAATTTAATACCAAAATCCATAATATTTTTCCATAAACGGTGAATCAAAATTGGATTTTTGTCACAAAAATTGACTTTTCGTTACGAAAAACCTCTTTATAGAAGACGATTTTCGTATCAAATTAAAGCTTATTTTAAGCCTGATAACATACAACAAAAATTAATCCGCTAGCTCCAATGGTAATCGTGCGATCGTGTTTTGAAAACTGATGGGGATTTTCCGATGAGTTTTTCAACGCGCGGAAATCGGCTCGACGGGATTTTAGAACCGTTTTAAAATCGCATTTTCTCGGCAACTAATTCATTAATTTTAATTATAAACACACTTATACAAAGATTAAAACAAGTACTTTCAAACAATATAAATTTTGTAAGTATTAATTAAGATTGAATACGATTTATTTAACATCAAAGTCATACTACTTTTTCGAATTTCGTCAATATTTCAAAAGTGATACCCCTCTGTGCGCTTTCATTGGGATACCTACTGTAAGTGTCCTTATCATATTTTTCAATGTACCGTGAAATCTTTCAACAAGCCCATTGCTTTGGGGGTGGTACACTGTAGTCTTTAATTGATTAATCCCCAACATACTACATATAGATTGCATAATTGAAGACATGAAATTAGTTCCTTGATCATGTACAATCTCTTCGGGTAATCCTACTCTAGTAAAGACTTCTATTAGAGCCCTGGCTACTGTTTCAGCTCTAACATTGGGTAACGGGATAGCATCCGGATATCTCGTAGCATAGTCAATTATAGTAAGCATATATTTGTTATTACGGCTTGTTCTAGATAAGGGTCCAACAATGTCTATCGCTATACGTTTAAATGGTGTACTTATAATCGGTAATGGTATCAAAGTATGTTTCCTTTTACTTTTACCCTTATCTACCTTTTGGCATTCCTTACAGACTTTACAATAGACTACCACATCTTTAAATATACCTGGCCAATAGAATTGGTTCAGGACCCTACTTTTAGTTTTCTCAACACCCATGTGACCTGCAAATGGCACATTATGACCTAAGTGTAATACACCCTGTCTACACTGAGTGGGTAATACAATCTGTTCCACTTGGTTATTCTTATCTTTAATACTACTCCAATTTCTCATCAATATACCTTGTCTCATAAAGAAACATACCCTATGCTGACCTATTTCTTCTATAGGGACTACCCTGTCAAACACTCCTTTGAGTGAGTCATCCTTAGTTTGCAATTTGATCAGTTCTTGTTTAGTTAGGTTCAGCTTGTGCTGTTGTTCATAAGTTTTATGTTTGACTGTTTTATCTTTAGCTTTATCCTCATTTTCGTCAAACAAATTATTCATTTCTGTTCCATTCATATCATCTAAACACTTAGTTTTATTTACTTTGTTGTAATTTACTACTGTTTTCAACAATTGTACATTAGTTTCTTTAGGCGGCTCTTCTATCGGCTTAAAGTTACTATCTTTCCCTAACAATATCATTTCGTCTTGTATTCTAACATCATTTTCTATTCTGGCTTGCTCCCTAGTTAGGACGAACATTTCTTTAGCCATTATTTCCCCACAATTCTGGTCCAAATCATGACCCAACAACATGTCCCTCTGTAATCCTTCGATTACGGCTACAATCACTTTTCCTGTCACTATCTTACTTTCTATAGCTACCTCAGCTAAGGGGACGGTAATATCGCCTCCTATACCTCTTAACGTAACCCATTTTCCTGGCAAGTAACATTTGTTAGGCACTAGACTTTCCTTAACAGCTGACTGGGTACATCCCGAGTCTCTAAGCATAGTTATATCCTGTCCTTCTAATTTTCCTGGTATTGTACATTTCTCCATTTTATTTTCTACACTATCTATAACTACTTGGGGTCTATCTGATTTTAGTTCTTCACATCTTAAGCCATCTTTCACATTCGGGCCCTTCTTAGTGTCACTAGTCTTTCCTTTTGCTACCATCTTAGGACAATCCCCTATTTTATGTCCCTTCTCCTTACAATTGAAGCATAGGCCATTAATCCATTCATTTGAAGGTTCTCTCTGTTGGAAATTTCTACCATAGTTATGGAATTTGCCTCCCCTTCCGCGATACCTATTGTATCCTTGCTGCCTAGCTCCAGGGTTATTCTGAGTCGTACTATTCTTAGGTTTACTATTTTCTTGGCCCTTATAATACGTAGGCTTATTTTCAGAATTTACGGCATTCCAATAGCCACGGCCACCTCTATTAGCTATATAATCATCGGCTATCATAGCCATATCATAGCTCTTATTTACTTGTTTATCTCTAAGATAAAGCCTCAGATCTTCAGGCATTTTATCAAGTGCCTGTTCCATTATAATCATTTCAATAATGCCTGCAGCATCATCTTCTTTTACATTAGCACATTTCATCCAACATTTTAAATAATGGGAGAGCTCATTCAGCCATTCCCTGATGGACATATCTTTAACTCTGTTTGAATTTCTAAATTTAAATCTGTAGGTCTCTGCGGACACATCATACTTTTCTAAGATTGCCTTCTTTAAGGTATCATAATCTACACATTCTTTTACGGTTAAGGATGCATATGCTGTCCTAGCTTTACCAGACAGTTCAGGTGCTAACCTAGCGGACCACGTATTCTTATCCCAACCTGTGGCTTCTGCCAAGTGTTCAAATGTTCTAAAATATATATCAATATCATCTGATTCCTTCAAAGTAGGAACCTTTACCTTCATTTCATCTACTATATTCCTAGCATTACTGTAGCTAGACCTATTTTCTAATTTCATCATTTTCACTCTTTCTTAACTTGTGATTCAATTTTTCTTTGCTCTATATCTGCTTCTAATCTTAATTGGTATTCTAACTTTTTGTTTTCGGCCTCGAACTTCATTCGAAAATATTCGAGCATCATATCTTTAGGCATACCGCCGGGTATTTCGGGCAAATCAATATCCCTAGCCATTTTATCATATATTTCATTGACTTGGTCAACCTCTTCTTGGTCAACCATATCTTCCCTAGTATCTTTGTCTGACATAGTCTTATCTATATTTTTACCCGATCTTAAAGTTGTCATGCTAATAACAATTTTACTAATGAAATATGTAAACTTATGTATACAAAATATGTTATAAAAGTATTTGTATTACCTTGATTCCATTCAGATATGTAAAAATATGAAATCCACATAAATTTTTAAATGCAATACAATATAAGACATTAATTTACTTCAAAGTCACAAACAACGTTCCAAGTTCGCTCCGTACAAAAATTTACTTTCGAAATAAAAAATAGTTTACAAAGTCAGCTTTGCAAATCTTCTCAAAATTTACTGGGCTTCCTTCTGTTACTTCAGTCTTCTTCTTTCAGATCTCGGTGAATATATACAGTATCTCCGATGAATACCCAGCAGTCTTGAGCTCAACAGTACTTCTTCTTCGTTGTAATATCCAAACAACGCACGGTATAAAAACTGTCAGGAATCCAGATCTTCGTAACCATTTAACTTTTTGGTTACTGATTTAACAGGCCCGTAGAGTAGGCACTGTCACTTCTTCTTTTTCTTCTTCTTCTTGATACTTAAATCATGTATCTTAAACAAAAATTTTCACCGCTGCCACCATGTAGTGAATTTATCTTAGTTGGTTCCGAGCTTTCTCAGGCGTATATATAACTCCACGCGACGTACACTGTCACTGAATGATAACTCATACAAAAAGTATATTTAACTCAACTAGAACTTTTATTCCTTGTAATTCGATTAACTAGATGGCACGCTCGCTTCGCTCGCGTACCATCTAGGTCGTGCCCACAGATGGTTCTCGAATACACAGTATTTCCAGCGAGAAAAAAATGGAGATTTCAAATGTACGTACCGCAGGACTATAATACATTGTCGTTTACAGAAACGAATAAATATACACAATGATTTATGTAGTCAACCAAAATTAGCACCCTGGGAATTACTTCCGAGAGAGAAACAAAATGAGTCAAATTTTTTTATTTGGACTCATTTAAACAAACCCAATTTGTGTTTTGTATGTAACATTAAGGGTTGAGGGATGGGGGAAGAAGATAGGTACAAAGAGGAAACATTTTAAAATATATTCTTATCCACTCAGTAACGAAATATTGTTTTTAATGTTTTATAGGCCTATAAATAATATACCACTAAATACAGTAAAACATTTACGATTTAATACGGTACTTTGTTAAAACTCTCACTGTCATAGTCGATTGAAATAGTAAAGTACATGTAACGATACACCACTATGACGTTTATATATTTTTAAATTATTAATTAATACAAACGTTGAGAAGCAACTGTCAGTAATAACGTTTATTTATTTGTATATTATATGTTTATAATCTAACAGTAGAACCTACCCACACTCACAGTAATAAAGTTTATTTGTATATATTTTTATATTACATCTAACAGTACCAACACTCACAGTAAGAAATTTGCGATTCAAATTGCGATCAAAAGTGGTTAATACCTTAACAGTATCGTACAGCATTGCAATACTATTTATGTTTATTCTCCAAGGGGGCCCATAAATCTAAATCTATACCTCTATGGTTAAACCAAATAATTTGGAATGTTTATTTGTATATTATATGTTTATAATCTAACAGTAGGGCCTACCCACACTCACAGTAATAAAGTTTATTTGTATATATTTTTATATTACATCTAACAGTACCAACACTCACAGTAAGAAATTTGCGATTCAAATTGCGATCAAAAGTGGTTAATACCTTAACAGTATTGTACAGCATTGCAATACTATTTATGTTTATTCTCCAAGGGGGCCCATAAATCTAAATCTATACCTGTATGGTTAAACCAAATAATTTGGAATGTTCCATTCATCACAAATCAATACATTTGTAAAAACGTATATTAAATGTATCAAAATAGTATTTTTTAAAGAAAATCGGCCTGTCTTCAACATTATGATGCTGTACTCGAACTGTTCAACCGGTTTTCAGCTATTAAAAACAATTATCGTAGGAGGAGATAGGAAAATGCGAAGCCTCCTCGCATTTTTGTGGCGGGTATTTTTCAAGATGGACATCCATTAGACAGTGTATACCACGATCGGAAAACACCCCTATTTGGGGCAAATCGTTGAACCTAAATTCGTTTTAATCGTCAATAACTAATTATCTAACTTAATTTAATTAGTAAACAGGGTTACATCAGGTGGTTAAAATCAGTACCGAAAGTACGAACCAACTTTATATACCATCGAGTAAAAATTCTAGAAGTAAGGCACGATTTACCGAATTTTGCCCTTACGTAAATTTATATATAGATACATCTTTCTACCACTACCAGTCAAGCCTTAATATTTTCCTTATCATCTTTCCGTTTATCTACTCTGATCTTATTCTCTCTTCTCTTCTAATCTCTATTACATTCCACTTTTATACTGGATATGCACATTTTAGGCTTCAGAGGAGGATAACATTTTCCCTCCAAAAATTATACAATTTTGATTGGCTAATAATAAGGCGGACCTGGTCTAAAGCATCCTTCTCTAAACACAGAGAATCACAACATTTATATTATGACAGCTGGCTTTTATGCATTTTTTCTTTATTCCTGAATATATATAAAAAAAACAAAATTACAGTAAGACGAAAAAAGTCGTACCTTTTTACATCATTTGACATACATTGATTCCTTTTATTTGTGGTAATTTGAGTAAAATAACTATTAAGACATATTACTTACCCTTGGCAATGTGCCATGCATCAAAGTAATGAATGATGGTTGTGGATTTTAAAAATGCTGCAATACTACTATGGCGATCCGAGACAAGACGCTTGATTGTAACACCATAGCCTTGCAGAACAGACAGCGTTCGTTTCAGCCCTTCTAACTCCATAGCTGGTGAATTGGGGCATTCGTCTTTCTATAATAAAAATATTTAAGTAACAAATTATAAATTATTTATTTTCAAAGCATGTCTAGTTTATGGTGTACTGTATTAGTAAAATTTGTATATAAATGACTTTAAAATTTGTAAGAAATTGCTGAAAAATGTATGGGTAAAAATGTTGAATAATGAACAAAAATAACATAGATTCTAATAAAGATAAGGGTTAATATAATGTTGCGATATATTTAGGATTTTTATTTTGAATTTTATATCTGAATTATTATTTTTACCTGTATAACTGTTTACAATTTATTAATTTATAAATTGGACCTATAGCCTTGATGTGCTATATATAAAAAACAAATGAAAAAAAAAAAAATACCTGCACAACTTCTACGTGAATAACTTTCTGAGTGTCTGTATCGATAGTTGTGTAGGTACCGAACTTAGCTGTGAAACCGGGGCTGTCACAACGCATATCGCAAGATACATTCATTTCACTTTTAAAGTGTTTCTCTCTTTGAGCCGCAAATATACACGAAGTGGCTGGCAGCAAATACCTAAATAATATATTGAAGATAATATTCAGTTAACTATGTCACATATTTAAAAAGAATACACCACTACTCGGTAATATTTTTGTACAGTAAAATACTTTGTTTGAAGATAAAAATTCAGATAGCAACATATAATTTGTTAACATCAATAGACACCCATTTTTTTCCAAAATTAGATTGCTACATAGACATTATTGAAATGTTGAACTTACCATTTTTGATGATAAAAAAATGTCCGATCACTAAAAACAGCGATGTTAATAAATCGGAGTGCCCTCAAAAATGTGGTAATACAACATCCTACAAATTTAAATAAAAGAATTCTTTGTCAATACGATTGAAGTATGTTTTGATTATAAAAAAAAATTATCAAAATAGATTGAATTACAAAAAAATATTTTTGAAAGTCTTACCCGATACCAAGATTGCAGCGGACAACAAAATGTTGAATAGGAACATATTTGCACTTTTTGGTTGGTTTGACCATTCAAAAACATGTCTACATGCTCTGTTTGTGCAAGTGGCCATCACCTCCACTGCCGTTCCACATTCTCTTATAATTTTTTTGTCGGCTTGACTTCCACATTCACGACATCTGTCGAACAATGTCAGAAGCTCATCCTGACCTACAATATATTTCCTCTGTCCACGAACAGTCTCTCCAGATTCTATGTTATCAGTGCTACAAAAAAGAAATGTTTGTTTAATAATATAAATGTACAGTATATATTTATTTATATATATCCAAAAAGCTACCACTATAAAAGGTGGTTATTAGGTTTATAAACATCACTCAATAAGTTTGCTCAACTTACAGTGATTCTTCATCAGATGATCCTTCATGAGGGATGTAATTTGGATCCGCATCATCATGGTCACTGTCACTGTCCGCTTCTTTGTATAAATGTATGCCACGTTTATCCCCGTCTTCATTACTGCTTCCCCCAGTTTCTTCGGAACTTGAGGAAACCGAATAAATAAGTTATATAATTATAAATTTATATTTATTTTGTGTGTTACCGCTGCGTCGTCTGTTTTTGGTACCATGAAATATGAAAAAGATAATTTAAAAAAAAGGAGTAACGGTGGGGTTTATGTTCCCTAATAAACTTGCTTAAGTACATGCTCTAAAAAAAAACAAATTATTTGATAAAAATATAAGTAAATGGTATGGTGTTTGTACTGTGTATAATTGTTATGATGTAATCATCATGCAAAATAGTTTGCAATAGAAATATGGAAATGATAAACGTCTACTGAACTGCATGCTATTCATGAAAAAAAAGATGGAAATTAACAGTAAAATCATGCAAAACAGATCAGAACATGGCTTCAAAAAAAAAATTAACTCCACAAAAACATGCATGAACAAGAACTGATCATTTTAACATGACTAAATATTTCTGTATTATTACATAACCAACAAAACAATGACTTTGTTTATTTTTCAACATCTAAATACTATACCTGCTGACTGTGGACACTGTCCTTGGGCCTGGATTAAAAGTACAACATATCTAGTGACCAGATTATTTTTACTCACCAACATCTGAATTTAATTACTTTATACACAAAGTAGACAACTAATGATTTCAATTAATGGCTTTAACACACAGAGATTAAAATATTAACAGGTAAACTATTTAAAATATTTCATCATCCATATAATTAATAATAAAAGGTAGACTACAACAATTTTGACTAAGGCATTCAATGCGTTATCACATTTTAAAACTGGGACAGGTATAAAAAAAAAATACATACCGATGATGTACCAGGCAATTCTTCTTCAATCAGAATCTGAAATCAAATATAAAATGAAAAGTAAGAATACATACGTTGGAAACTTTCCATTCTTTGGTTGGTAACAAAGCTCCTTGATGATAACAAAACAGAACTACACAGTATCCAGGTCTAGACTAGGCCAAGCTTCCATGGAGGTACCTCCATGGCTTACCTGGGTATTCTTAGCAATAAGAATTACTAAAATTATCAACTGGTGTGACCTAAAAAAATTGTCATACAATTTTATAAATAAACTTTTAAATGTTTTTGTTAAAACTAACATACCAAGCCTGGGGGAACATTCCTTGATGATGATGAGGAAACACTAATTGATTAAGGATGTGGGTTTTAGGCCAGTGAAAAAAGAGTACTTAGAGATAGGAAGAAACCACTAGGAATGTTAATAGATGGAGTAGGGAGAAATAGTGATTGAAGGGTTGTTGACCTGATGGTCAGAGTGTTACACCAGGACAACTCCCTGGTTACACTAGGCCTAATAGTAATAATAGGCCTATGTATAATGGTTCACCAACGAGGACCTATAATAGTTACCTAGATAGTCTGGGCCTCTGGGCCCACAGATTTAAAAGGAAATATTTTAATTTAAATATTTTATTATTATTTTCATAAACTAAATCGAACGATTATGATAGTATAATCAGGCTAGGCCTAGATTTGAACGACAACGTTACGTACGTAGGCAACCGTCCACGCAGGGGATTTTAATTTATAAAAATATTTCTTACCCTTTCAACCTCGCGTCTTCGACACGCCGCAGTCCGAGGCCGCACTTTCCGTTTTTTGGGTTGGGGTGGTAGGCCTTCTTCCTCACTTACCGGAGCTTTTATGGTGGGGTAAGCATCCGTTTTTAGTCTCGGCTTTACCACCACCCCCGTCTTCTTCATTTCAGAAATATGGAAAAAATTGTCGATGTCCGCGTTTAAAAAATGGGCGCTACATATTCTGTTAGTCCGCTTCCACACATACCCCTTTCTAGTTAACTTAACAAATTCAGTCCATTTATTAAACGTTTCACTGCGTTTTAACTTGTCGGGGAATAAAAAAAAAGAAACATTTGGGTGTGTTGATCCAGTCCGGTTACATCCACCGATACAACAAGCACTCGGCATCTTGCGAAAATAATGATGGTGAGATTGTGTCGCACATGTTGTTTTCGTCGTCATGCATGAAACGTCAAGCTCGCTGTGTCTCTGTCAAAGTGCATAAAATCAACCAATCACGATTCACTGGGTTGAAAAAGAGTAACCAATCACATAACAACGGCTGCCGTGGCTACTACCGCGGGTATTTCAAATCAGCTAAGCGATCGAACGTGTGTTTAGAGCGATCGTGAAAACCAATATGGCGTGCAAGTCGGCGACGAAATTTGAGAGCCCCCCAATAAAACGACTGACCAGAGGTCATGGTTAATTGTCACAGTCTATTCGTCCTTGTATAGAGGTCAAGTTCAAGTGTCAATTGACACAAGTCTTTTTTCCCATCATGTTCAGAGTTCAAGTAATTAACCTTATAATTATTAACCCTAGTTTAAAAATAAAATATCCTCTTTTGTAGATTTGTAACCCTTATTGAGTTTGAGCACATTTGTTAGGTACTGGTACTTAATTAATTTGGGTGGCTCATTAATTGACCTTTTAATGTTGCACGGAACTCTCCCTGTAACCCTAATAAGTAATAAACATTTAGTTATAGTCTCTCTTTATCTATATTTGTGACGTCAGTATACAGAGAAATATATTACCTTAACCACTAAAGATATGTTATTAATGTAAGAAAGTTATTTTTTGTTATTGAATACGTATACAGGTCGAATAATAAATGAATTTTAACACAATAAGTGACTATAAACTTATAAAATGGTAACATTTAATTTTTTTCCGGTCTTGATCATTTTTCCCCGGTCTGGACCATTTACTCCAAGTCTTGAACAATTCCCCTTGACCATAACTCAAGTTTTAAACAACTTTTATTATTAGAAAACCCTGTTCCTAAATAGTTTCCAGGCTACTTGTATTTAAACATTGTATCAGAGAGTTGAAAAATAAGTTCCCTTAACATGTTATGCGATGTGGTCATCATAAGTGTGTAGACCACATTGCTACATTACTAACAAGGATGTCCCAAGCCGTGGAAACAGAAAAGAAGAACAGACGACCGTGTCCACTTTTCAATGTTCAGATGATTTTCGGTCGATTTTGATGCATGGAAGAGATTATTTTGTGGGTTAGGTTCAGCTTATTTATAGGTATTGATTTTGTAAGAGTTAGTAGGCAGTTTGTTTGTTTTGGTTTTTTTTTTTCATTATTGACCCTTTCTGATAACCGTAGAAACACGTCCAAAAACACATCGTTCGAATTCTCTTTGGAGAAAGTATCATACAAATGGGTTTGTTTATTCTTATTTTTGGTAATTAAGTGGTTTTTTTTTATATTATCTTTTATTTATTATTATTATTATTATTTTTATAGGAACTTGTTCTATGTAGTACAAAGCGAGGAATTAACAAAGCATGGGACTTCATCGACTGACTAGTAGGCATTTGATGACCTTGCTGGAACGAATTGTTTGGTGACGTAAGATAAATAAAACATTTAAACAAGGAAGAGGAGAGATTACAATATTTATATTGGATACGATAAAATAAAATTACAGTCACCACTACGTATGTCTTTTGTTGTTGTTGTTATCGTCATCGTCTATGTCAATATTAAGAAACAGACAAGTATATATAAACAAGCACAGTGCTTAAATTTATTTCAAATTTCGCATAAAACAAAAAAACTATTACTTTACAAAAAGATATTTGTTTAATCTACAAAATATGAAACGGTATCGACATAAGAATTCAAATGGAAAAATATTTAAATTAAAATTACAAAAATATTGCTTAATCTACAAAAATCGACTTAATAAGTATAAAATGTATTAACATTAAAACAGTTATAACAATATTTACTTAATCTACAAAATGAGAAACGGTATCGACATAAGAATTCAAGTGGAAAAATAGTTCAATTAAAATTACAAAATATATTTACTTAATCTACAAAAAGAGAAACGGTATCGACATAAGAATTCAAGTGGAAAAATATTTAAATTAAAATTACGAAATATAATTATTTACTTTATCTACAAAATCGACTTTATAAAACAGGTATAAAAATTATTTATATTAAAACAGGTATAAATATATTTACATTAAAACTACAATTATATTTTGCTTAAACTACGAAAAGGGTGGAACGGTAACAAATTTATAAAGAGTAACAAAACATTATCTATAACAAAATTTGTTTACATTTTTAAAAAGAAATTTATTGCATTGATTCACCAAACATAACCGTAAGGAACTGTGCGATAATTTTCGATAATAATTCTTTTGTCGTACACGATTCGATAGTCTTTAGTCGATGTTTCGTTGACTATCTTTCATGTTCTTGGCTTGCGCGTTATGCGATTCTTCTCAACCGTCCTAATTGTATCGGGGCCAACACCCCTTACCATATTGGAGAGGGTGTCAAAATTAATTTTCTGAGCGTTTGTAAAGTTAAGGTTAAGTTTAACTTTACAAACGGTCTTCCCCGTATCCAATTTATAGGCGTAGTTCTTTTGCCCCCCAGAAACGAAGGACTCGATGAATTTACCATCTTTAGGATCGACCTCGGTCGTTAACTGACCCAAATAATCGCCCAGGGGAGGGTCCCAAACGCCGGGTTTTGATACGTAGATTACGCTGTCGGTATCGTAATACAGGACGCGCTCCTGTAATTGCTCCAACAGTTCGTACAATTTTAAACGCGCTAACGCTGTGGTAAATGCGGAAATGACAACGTTAACCTTTCGGTTAACTGCAGCAAATTGTTCCTCGTCCTCGTATTTTACCTCCGCCAGATCATCATTAACAAAATTTATGTCATGAACGGTTATCCCAGGGTTCGATAAAATATCGTAAACCTCGTTAGGATCTTGCGTATATTTAATTCTCGTGAGATTTTCACGCTGGCCAAATTTACCCCAAAGACTATTTAGCATTAATTTGGCCAGAGATCGAAGCCCAGGATTGTACGCAATGTCGTCATGATTATGGTCGATACCTTCTACGGTTCGATAGTCCGAAATGTATTTTTGTTTATCTTCGGGCGTTTTACACCATTCAGGCCAACCCGAAGCTTCTTGTTTCAATTTTAAAAACGTGTTAATGTAAGAGGCAAATAGACCGGACGAGGGAGAATCTGCAGAGAGTGAGAATGGTTAACGGTTGTTAGATACCCTGATGGTGGAAATAGAGCGATGGTGGATGGTTTTAAAACATTTCTAGAAAATACGTGGTTACACGCTGAGGCAATTGTCATTAAATTATTTGAAAAGAGGTCAGCACCGCCGAGTAGAGGGTTTTTCTGCGATATAGTTACTTTCAAAAAAAGATGTCTAAAAGTAAGACAACACTTTCTGAGAATATCTACATCGCTGATACAATACTCAACGAGTTCTTTTTGAAGATCAAATACTTGACTACTTTCAATTTTCTGGTTGTACCATTTAAAGAAAGATTCTCGACATGAAGTAGTCATTTTATCGGGGGAATAATTTGAAGAATCGGGGTAAGGACCTACGTAATTTTGATTATCTACAGAATTGAAATAATGAGGAAAGTAACCCTTTTAAAGTTCGGAGATGGCAAAAGTTTTGGGCAATTTGGATAGAGGCATGGGCAGAAATGAAAGGGAATCGATGAATCGAATGTTCGTTTCTTTAGTCCTAATCGAAATAAGTTTACCACCGCGAGCAATTACATCCGGTACAATGGAGTTTTTGTACAGGTAGTTGAGCACGAAGTAGCTATCATAACCCTGGAAGTTGTGAGCGATACACGTAATATTATCGTTATATTTGTAATCTTTGAATACGTAATTGCAGAAATCTACGCATGCAGACCCCCCGTGAAAACCCATTGATTTCTCCCCATACACGTCACAATCGGCGGAATCATTAGCACCGTCGATACAATTAAGACAAGTTTTTTGAAGAACGCATAAATTTGGTTTGTGTTCGCCTGTATCTTGCGTGCATTCGAAATCAAAAAAGAAATATTTAGTGACAGCTCTGTTACGGGCCTCCTGATTCTTTTTTTCAGTATGCTTAGGGGCTACAACCGGTTCCATGTAGCATTGATGATCGTATGAAACGAAAGTCCGACAAATTCTACAAAAATGGTTTTGACAATTGTGATCTTTTTGAACGATCCTATTACAAGTTGAACAATTTTTAATTTTGTCACATACTGAAACTTTTTTAGAATCAGGAGATTTTTTATGATTGGTGAAACATTGCGTATCCTTAAAAAATCTATTACATTCTTTACACTCTATTCTACTCTCTCTATTTACAAAAGAATTAGAAGAGGGGCAGTCGTTGTGCTTGCACAGCACGCACGTAAATTGACAATTGTGTTGGTACTTGTGATTATACCCCTTAAAACACCTATCGCAGAAATAATCAATTTTTAGAAAACCTGTCATTGTGGTTATGAGATCGTAATGATTAGAATGATGATAAAGATATATCTGCTTTTTTCGAAAATCGCCGCTAAAATGACTAAAAATTTAAATTGTCTTTTGAAATGACAATAATTTGATAATTTGGTAATTTTGATTGCATCTTTTTTATTTCCTCGATGCCGCAAGTATGCTCCCTAACCCCCGAATCTCTAAGTAAATGAAGGGCGGCTATTTTTTGCTGACCCCTACCTTCTCTAAAGTTATTCCATCTAACCACGTTGTTAATTTTGTCTTCGAGCATGGAAATAACCGTAACAATTGCGCGTGCGCAGCAGATGGTTTCGTTATCATCATTCTTAATCTTAATTATACTTTGAGTGTTAAGCAGTATGTCGATACCGTTTCTTCTAATACCCCCTCCCCTAGGCATTCTCATATGGAGAACGTTAAATTTAAACTTGTTATTAAGACAATGTTAATAAAAAATATCCGTTTTGGACTGAAGGACCTTCATAATGGCTGCAAAAATAACGTCAGCCGTAAGATGGCCCCTCCGTCCAAAAGGGATAGAGATAGGTGAATCTAACCCCTCAGCCTGTATGACTATTCGAAGCATGTCGTCGACATGCACGTTAATGCAGAGATTATCGACGACATGCTCGAAAATTCGATACAGTGTGGGCAGAAACACCTCTAAACTTAAATGATCAATATTAAAAAAATTAACTAAAAAATCGCTAATAGTCGCGTTAAAACGTTGGTTAAACCTATCAGCTAATTGAACGATTCTACAGAAGTGATTCAACTCTACCTCATCAAGATTAAGGTCCTCGTCTTCAACAGTATCAATATCGGCAAATTCTTCTCCGTCTTCGATTCTGAGCCTCTTTCTATTAACGCCCCTTCCGTATTGTATGGGTACAGGCTGAAAACAAAAAGAGAAAAACGGTAAAAAAAATAAATAAAAGACGTGGTACAACAACAACAACAGTAGTAAAGAAAATAAAACGATAGTTACCTCAATAATCGAAGACTCCACTGAATCATTAATCTCGACATTTCCTCTCAATCTCAAACATTTGGTGTGAGCACCAACACCGTACTATACAGAAAAAAAATAGATAAATTAGAAAGGAAAACGTATATAAACCGTAAACGCAGAAACACTTTGTAAATGCCCCAATTACATAAACTACTACTTTATGAGATATACACGGTAAAAAAAAAAATTTAAAAAATAAATAAATAAATTAGAAAGAAACACAAAGAAGCCTTATAAACACACGTTCGGTTACACACAATCTACTTTTAAGAAATATACACGGTAAAATAAATATTACGTAAAAAATAAAATAAACAAACACTTACTTCTACGTCATCAATACACAAATTAGTCGATAGCTCCTGCACTATCTCAATAGCATTATTGCAAATATCCGAAAGTGAGAGGCTATCGGCTTCAGAAACACTCTGGCTAACATCCAAATCAAGATCCTGGTCATTAAATACGAAATCTTCTAGTAGTCCAATATCGGGGATAACATCGTCGGTATCGATATTTTCGACATTATTCCGCGATAAACTAACGATAGCTTCAACTGCTCTCTGGCATTCGATAAACAAGCTATCGTTAGAATCGGAAGATGATATATATATAAACTTTATTTAGACACGAGACTGATGTGCAGTACAACTCGTTCAATCAATATTGATTGTTTTTACACAAGTTCGTGATACTGTATTACAAAACAAAAAAAATCAACACCATATAAATACAACAGAAACGAAAAAAATTGAAATTGAAAAGAAACAAAATTACAGCAGAATCCCCTTCATCTGACACCTCTATTTAGGGTACACCATACCGGTACTTCCCGTGTAAACGGAAACCCTTATCGAAGTGTATAATTCATGGGGATTCAACTGTAATACATAATAAATCTTTTGGATTTCATTGACGTTAAAATAATAGTGATAAAACACACGTTTTACATAGTATTTAGCCATTTTAAAAGTTGGATGTAGATCGTAGATTACCATACCATTATGTTTTACAATGCATTTTTCAGATACGTTTTAAACACAGCTGTTCCAGAAATATGAATTAAGTGCAGCGCCCCCAACGTTTCATAGTGTTTTATGGAGTAGCGATTCCGAAAACATATTGTATACAAACCATATGAGGAACCCGGAAGCAATCAAGCATAAAACGACTGTTTTTTAATAGCCAATAAAAACAAATAAAGACCGCGAAAGTCAGAAAAATAATGAATATTCATTAGAACAACCCTGGATGAAGGTGAAAAACATGTTGTTGTCGTTTTATCACGTGGATTTTAAGAGGTAATGTAATTGAAAATTGTACACCCAACGCCATTTTTTTTCTCAAGCGATACATTTAAAAAGTAGGTATAAATGTTGTTTTCCATATCAGTTTAAAAATAATTTTTTCTGTTGAATTCTTTGATATAGTTGGATACTTTAGTTATCCTTGAATGTTTTAACAAGGATCGTATTCATATTGCCTGACTGGATTTTTTCCTATGCTAGCTTATATAGGCTATGCCCAGGCCCCCTTGCGTGGTTAAAACTAGCTGTGTAAGACTAATGGCTGTTTATTTTTAACACGTAAACATGTATATTCGGGGGGCCTGAGTGACAGTTGACCTGTTATAAAGCTGATTAATTACTTGTTTCTGGTCCTAATTAAAAATTAGGCCTAGTCTAGGCCTAAGCTTTTTTAATAATCATTCATATTGGGAGAGGAGTACAGAATAGGCCAGGCTACAGGCCTAGCCTAGCTAGGCCTATATTATATAATAGGCTAGGCTACATCATCAGCAGGTTAAAGGCTAGCAGCCTACCTAGCATGTCTTATTCAAAGATCTGTAATATATTAATAGAAAGAAGCTATAGAGTACTGTGACATTAGATATTTAATCATAAATGCATTATTTATTTCATATTTGTATTGTATATTTATTATTTTGATATGCAATCACAATCTAAATCAGTAAATAACATCAATTTCCGTTATCAATAAATAATTATTAATATATAAACCAAATTAAAATAAAATAACTGTTTATTTTTAACACGTAAACATGTCTATTCGGGGGCCTGATTGACAGTTGACCTGTTATAAAGCTGATTAATTACTTGTTCCTGGTCCTAATTAAAAATTAGGCCTAGCCTAGGCCTAAGCTTTTTTAATAATCATTCATATTGGGAGAGAGGAGTACAGAGTAGGCCAGGTTACAGGCCTAGCTAGGCCTATATTATATATAGGCTAGGCTACATCATCAGCAGCTTAAAGACTAGCAGCCTACCTAGCATGTCTTAGTCAAAGATCTTTAATATATTAATAGAAAGAAGCTATAGAGTACTGTGACATTAGATATTTAATTATAAATGCATATTTCTTTCATATTTGTATTGTATTATATATGCAATCACAATCTAAATCACTAAATAACATCAATTTCCGTTATCAATCAAAAATATATATAAACCAAATTAAAATAAAATAGCTTCCAAAAAATTAAATTCAATTACAATTCATATACCATTTGTTAAATATTTACAAAATCATTGTTCTAGCAATAACACAAAAAATACTACCATTCATACAGTATACTGTACATAATAATATGCAATACAGTAACAATTAACTGAGAAATAGCAAACTATTCCTCAACTTTTCACCACTTAGTTACCGGCTTAGTTACTTCATGCTGGATCTCAGGTGAAATAAACGTCAGATGTGACTTCATGATATCCCACAAAACTTTTTCCATGGTACTGCTGTCGAGGAATTTATTTTTTCTAAATACCTCGTCCGTTTTTGTACATAGAGGTCCTGTTTCAAATCTCTTGGTTCATAGTAGTTCGTTATATAAAATATATAAAAGAAATATGGCATTAATTTTTATAGTATTTGCATGTTTTAGACATAATTTTAAAGGTGTATAATGTAGGACTTTGATCTCTTGTTCTTTTAGATTTATTCTGTGGCCAGTCTCTGCAATCTTACTATGCTGTTTTGTCACAAGTGACACTGAGAGTTCATTTCTTAAATGCTCAAGATTCTCTTCTAAAGACTGGATTTTAATCATTGTACTTTGTAGCATGTCGATGTGCTGCAGCTTCTGATTTTCTCTTTCTGCTAGATGATCACCTGAGATTAAACAATATGGTCAACCAAATGAATGTCAATCTGCATAAAAAATGAGCATCAACATTATTATATTTTTAAAATGTTAACAACTATTTCTTGTAGCAGATAATGATAATATATGGATAATTCATAGGAAAATAAGTTCCAGCCAAAGGTTTGCTTTATTATGCATAAAAATAGGATAAACAATTTTGAAATTCTATGCTCAAAGGGACAATGTATATTTAAAGAGCAACTTGACCAATTGAGTTATTATGTAATGTCAATGTAAAGTTGAAACAATTTACCAGTCAAGATGTCAGCATCCTGTCGCATGTTGAATATTATAACATATTGACACCTGGAAAAATAGTTGATTGAGGAAATATTTAATAAAGAAAAGAGGTATATTTATAAATTACTGTAACAATTGTTTGTTTCGACAGTTATTTTATACTAACATTGTTCTTTAATATGAAGTACAAACACACATTTCATTGTTTGGAATGTGTATTAAACTTTCTAAAGAGGTGGTTATGATTATTTACCTACCCTGTTTAATTCAATGTCTACCAGGTATGGCCTAACAACGCTGTGCGATATTGTTTTGCTTCTTTTTTTTCACTGCCATGGTCTACAAAAGACTTGTAGGCCTTGAGATATCTACAGGCTTGAGGAACATTGTTGGTTCTGATGTCATCTTGATTACAAAAACAATGGATGCAACTGTACTTTCCTTTAAAAATAAATCAATTTTTAAATCTACAGTACTTCAGTTTTGTGTCCAAACAAATCCAAACAAGAGAGCTAATAGCCAAAATATTAAACCATTATTATGCTGTAAAAATGTATTAATATTAAGGCCTAGCCTAGGCTGTGACTGTCACTTAGTCACACCAGCTAGCCTAAAAATGCACCAGGAAAGCAATAATTATTATTATAAACACATGCCATTAATTATTTGGTACCAGTTATAATGATTACATTTAGGTTTAGGGTAATTAAAGGTTTAACTATTACGAATTTTCTATGTTTCGGCCTAGCTTCATTCTAGGCCCACATTACTGTCACGGTCATCGCGCGCGTCAACGCACTTTCTAAGCCTATCGCCAAACCGTTTTCTCGCCGATAACAATAACAATGTATAAAAGGGTTGCAAAATATGCGAGTTTTACTAAAAACTGAACCAGGCTATATTAAAAAAACTAGTATTATTTTGTTTATATAATAGTGATGGACTATATTCTAGTTCGTTCTTTTTCTAAAAAAATGAATTATATCCAAAAAAAAAGTAAAGAATACAATGATATTTTCTACTTACGATTGTTTACTATTTCATTACACAGTTTATCTCAACTTCCTGGTTTATGTGCGGGAGAGTATTTCAGTAAAATGGACAATATCGTCGTTTATTTATTAATTTATAGTAAAGAAACAATAAAATATTTATTTTTTAATTGAACATACACTTTTTTTAATCGTTTAGTTTTGTATAAAATGTTTTTACAACATAAAAACTCACGATAGCGAAATTTAATTTGCCGTTCGCGAAATAATGGTTTGTAAACAAAAATTATATGTCCGCGCGACTCGGAGGAGCCTCGTCTGCTAACACTGAGGGCGCTTGACTTTTTCTGATATCTTAACACTAGTTGAAACAGCTGTGTAAACAACTTAACTGATTTTGGAAGGGTATCAACATTGAGACTATTCCATATAATTGCTCCACGATAAGACAGACTTCGTTTTTTAAAATCTGTTTTTGGCTTTGGGATGAATAGATGTGTATCACTGTTCCTTAGATTATAATTTATATCATTGAATGTAAATACATTATTTAGGTAAGGTGGGGCGTTATCTGTCAAAACCTTATATATAACCATACAACATTCATATCTTTCTTGATAAAATAAAGGTGACCAATTAATTTGCCTTAGTGCCTCACTACTAGGTGTGTCCCATGTTAGACCACACACGATTCGAGCTGTTCTGTTTTGGATAGTTTGAACTCTTTTCATTAGAGTTTGACTACTATTTCTCCAAATTATGTTACAATAGCTCAAGTAAGGTATTACAATAGAGTTTGCAATATGTTTTAATATGTTTTGTGGAAAATAATAGCTACATCGTCTAAGCATACCCAATCCATTTAGAGCTTTACCTCAAATGTATTCAATCTGATTTTTCCATGATAAATGTTCGTCTATTATGATACCGAGATGTTTGCAATATAGAACGCGTGGTACAACATCGTTATCTATATTAACTGATCTATTTTTTTCTTTGGTGGTTGCCAATCGGTTTGTCGATCCGATCAACATGAACTCGGATTTAGAGACATTTAGACTCAATTTATTATTTTTTAGCCAATCGTCGATTTGTATAAGTTCTTCATTTATACTTTGGTATATTTCATTTTCATTTTTTGAAGAACAATAAATTATAGTATCGTCAGCATACATACTTATTTTACATTTGTTTGCAACTTTCGATAGGTCATTTATATATAAGAGGAAAGCAAGTGGGCCCACGATTGACCCCTGAGGCACTCCACATTGGATGTGTGTATAGTCAGACAATGTATTATTTACATTTGTGAATTGCTTTCGCTCAGACAGATAGCTCTCGAACCATTTTAAAACATATTTACTTAAACCATAAAGTCTCAATTTGCTTAATAGTATGTTATGGTTTACCGTATCAAAGGCCTTTTTAAAATCTAGTAAACAGATTCCGACCAGCTTACCCTCGTCTATTGCACTATACCAGTCTTCCGTCACTTTTGTAAGTGCAGTAGATGTTGAGTATGATGGTCGAAAACCTGATTGATTTATACATAACAGATTATTATTATTCAAAAAAGCATAAAGTTAATTAAAAACGACTCGTTCAATTATTTTTGAAAGTATAGGTAGGACGGAAATGGGACGATAATTATTAGGGTTAGTTTTTTCACCATTCTTAAAAATTGGCGTGACCTTTGCTATTTTCCACGTATTTGGGAATTTACATGTTGTGAAGGAGTGATTTATGATTCTTGTAATGATGATGATGATACGTAATGAGCCATTGTAAAAAAAATCAGTAATAAGTCTTGGATAATCAGTAAGTAAGTGAATGAAAAATTACCCACACTTACGTTGTTTTGATACCATCCCATGACACTAATTAAATTAAAAAATATATGCAAACAAAGGTACTTAGAACTTCCTTTAGGAAATGTGTCCGCTATTAAGATTGGTCAAACAACCCTTAAATAATTAGGAAGACCTTCCCACAACAGTGACCATTAGATTTAAATAAAACCCTTATAGTTACTATGGACGAATGAACTCGACGCAAACAAAGAATATAATTTATTCTATGACGCAACACAATTTCCACCATTGAATTATAATTCCTTTACTTCTAATTTGGCTATAAACATATTTCTACTGTACTGTAGTGTATAATGTTGTATAATGAAATAAATATTTGAGATTGAGTTCATGTTTTAAACGCTTTATGTAACGTCCACCAACCCATGATCTTTCTCTATTACTACAGCATCGACGATTCTGAATTCAAAATTGCTAGGTCTAGCCCCGTTAATCATCAGCGCACACATCCATGCAGCCTGGCTCCGTCGATAGGCAATCGCGATGTGAAAAAAATCCCAATTCCTTATACGATGACGTCATACGCGTACCAGCACCCCATTGGCTGATTATGACGTAATGCAATTTTACCGTCGGTACCTTTAGTAGACGGAAGTTAGGATACGGTACCGTATCTTTAGCCACGGCGTAATTTTAATTATAATATTTTATGATGGCCTAAAATGGGGGCTGTATTTTATTATTTAAATTACAGTATTACTATTATTTTTTAATAATATATGCCTACTACTAGCCTAGGCATATATTCAGCCTACTAAATCAAATAATAAATGAAAAATAAAATAATAATACTGATTAAAAAAATGATTTGTTTGGGGGGTCAGATCATCAGGCTAGGCCGAACAGTATGGAACGCCTCCTCTGCCTTCAGTTCACATTTATCATGCAGTACACACCAATCGTCATGCAGTACACACCAATCGTCATGCAGTACACACCATTGGTCATGCAGTACACACCAAACATCATGCAGTACACACCAAACATCATGCAGTACACATCAATCGTCATGCAGTACACACTGAACATCATGCAGTAGACACCAATGGTCATGCAGTACACACCAATCATCATGCAGTACACACCAATGGTCATCCAGTACACACCAATGGTCATGTAGTACACACCAATCGTCATGCAGTACACACCAATCGTCATGCAGTCAAATATTGCGTAATTTATACCGCCACCTATAGACAAAATCGAATATCACGTGACGTTTATTAGACTATAATTGAGAAGCTTCTCGCTCAACTTAATTTTATTAGGAGCAACGAATACGAAAGGAAACTTTATAAAGCTTTTTTTCCTCACCTGTTATTACGCTTGTGCGAGAGCAAGTGAAATGGTACGGATCAATAATCCGGAACACGTCCTAAACTTCGCGACATTACCATATCACACACTAAGGTCACCTTCCATTAATTCCTTCATATTTCAAACCGGAGCTCCACTACTTAAGGAAAAATTAATACGTTAAAAGAAGCCGCGTTACACACACCCGGTACAACACACACTTGTTCAGAATCGGAAGGGCCACGCAAATTTGGGACCTGGGCGCAGGTGAACAAGAAATTAAAGCTACCGGAAGATGGATAAGCGACGCATATATACGATATATCCGACCCTACTGCGTAACTCTTAGTAATGACTAATAAAAATCTACATTTGCATTATAACTCACTTACATCCATGCGTTTTTTTTTTATTCTTTCAGTATTGTTTATTGGCGATGTGTTAGTACAACTTTGCTCCCATTGCAGTGCACGGTAGTGGAGACATCGGATTAGCCTTGGGTGGAAGGTGCAGATGCTCAACATACTGCCATGAAGTATCTGCGTATACTTTCATGCAGAGCATGGTTGTATTATTGGTGATTTTTGTACCTATCAGTCTCTTTGGAGAGTTTCATGTGGGTAAGTGAACATTCTTCCTTGTTTCCTGCACTTTGGTGGGCTGCTCTTGGCGGTCTTCTTTATTTTCCTTAAATGTTGTGTTCCACAAGTTTCAAATTATTAGTATTACATTACATTCAAATGTCACATTTATATCAACATGCAAAGTATATATTATTATTGCATCAAAAGCCATTACTTTATTTTTTTATTATCTATTATCACAGACACAAATCAACCAAACAGCTAAATGAAGACTCAGTATAGCAATTAAGATGTTGAGGTGAGTTATAAAGTTGAAGAACAACACTATAGGCATACGAATATTAAATACTTTTTTCTAACGAGGCTATAAACAAAGGTATCATTCTTTCGTTAATGTATTGATGTAATTCATGCTATATCCGATATCTTTACAATTACAGATTAAAATACGCATTCGAGATTAATAACTTGCAAACAATTAAAGAATTATGTGAAAGAGAGCAAGATATTTTGAAAACCCAAACACAGGTAAAACAAAGGATAGGTTTTTCATATTATTACTGATAAGAAATTATTGTCATTCAATTAGTTCCAAGAAGACCATACATTAAGTAAATTGTAAAACGTTAATCATTATGCCTATATTCAAATGTAATGATTACTGTATAATACCCTGGATCAATAACACATGCTTCATTGACGAATGCTGCAAATTAAATAAATAAACTTAGTGACAATATTAATCACTACTTACTGTTAATGTTTGTCATATAATTATTATAATAATAATAATTTATTGGAAATTTCACTTTTACAACAGTGGCACACTTTGATGATAAAGGTGCGTCCAAATTATGAGATCGATGTGTACAGTTACTGTAGAGGGTTGGCCGATTAGTTAGACGGTCAGAATGAAAGTTTAAAGTCAAGAGCCATTTTTTGTATGTGAAAAAAAAACTTCAAAAACATAATTGAGTTCATGTAAATCCAATCTAGTAAGACTTTTTCGAAATAATTATACAGATAATTCATAATGGTGACTGGACTCACATTTTTTTGACAATTGGCAATATCAACTATGTATTCACTTTTTTCACTTATTATTATAGTTATAACAATTATTTACTTCAGGGTTGTACAATAGCTATTTGTTTGTGAGTATAAATGTAACTGATTTTAGTCATGCCATAACAGTGTTGAATTTACAACAGTTGTCAATGTGACATGAATAAAAAACATGTTTACATTACAGCTGTAATCTATATTTATAAACTACATGATTATGATTTCTTTCTAGTTTGGAAACACTCCACTACATAGTTATTTACGATGTGCCAACCCTACAACAGAAATAGTGGCTTGTCTCATAAAGCACGGCGCATCAGTAACGTCACAAAATTTGGTAATGTACCGTACACAAAATAATAATGGTCGTTATGTCGTTATTATGAAAACAGAACGCCTATCTGTTCCAGCAAACACCTCATTTCATTTATAATTTGTCATTTATAATTAAAATTAATTATGTAGAATTAAATATTGCAAATTTTAGAAGCAGTTATTGAATGAAACAATAAACGAAGACATGCCATAACCGACATGTGTTTTTAGAAACAATGTTACTTTGCATAAAGTAATTTATAACATCATTATAATCGATTGTCATTCACATATTGTATTACAATTAGAGTAGGACTTCAATTTATATGTCCAGTTTGTTTAAGTTGGTTTATTATTATTTGCAGATGATGTAGTTTTATTTTCCTATTCTAAAGTTGGTCTACAAAATCAAATACATTTTCTTGCAAAATATTGCACTGTAAATAAGTTAAAAAATAAAGCTATGGTGTTCCGAAATGGTGAAAAATGGTACATAAATGATGTCAATATAGAAATAGTAAAAGAATATAAAAATTAAGGTTATTATTTTAACAATAAGGGGATTGGAAAATAAACAGGCGGAAAAGGGTTATGTTCAATGTGAGAAGTAAAATGTTAAATTTGGGCTTTTCGTCTGCAAAAATACAGTCTGAGCTTTTTGATAGACAAGTCGTTACAATACTATTGTACGATAGTGAACTTGGGTGGGGGGAGAATGAATGTAAATGTATTGAAAATGTACTCATAAAAAACAGTGTAAATTTGTTCTGAACGTCCCACAATCATGCCCAGAAAAAGGTGCGCGTAATGAACAAGGTAGAATTAAGATTAATTACTATCAAATATCGAGAATGATCAAGTATTAGATACAAATTTATAAAATGGAAAATAATAGATAACCAAATATATGCTACCAAACTCAAAGATCGTGGGGGGGGGGGGATGGCAACAACTGTTGGGCGTTCGAAATAAAACATGTTCTGGATAATTTCGGTTGTGGTTATATGTGGAATAGTTTAATCAATGAAAAAATGTTACCTCACAAAGAATTAGGGATGTTGCATTGCAGAAATCAAATGAAAAAAATTAGTAATAATACACGTCTCAATTTTTATAAAAATATTAGGTTTGACAATTTTTACGTTTATTATTTTTTAAGTTTTAAGTAGAGAACACAAATATCACGCTTTAGATAATCGTGCCATAATCTGTTGATTTAAAGGGGGCGACATTTAAAAATGAATCGAGAGTGTAGAATATATATGTTTTGTGATCAATTAAGTTTAGAAGATGAAAAGCATTTTCTTCTTTACTGTCCATCTATATAAAAACATTAGGACAAAATATAATGTTAAAGAATATGTTTGTAAACAATGAAACCCAAATAATTAAGTATTTTGCAACCTATTTATGCAAAGATTATGAAAAGAGAAAAACCTGTATGTCCGAAAATATATAGGTTTTATTATGTGAGGCCATTGTTTTTAAAAAAAAAAAGAAAGAAAGAAAGAATAATAAAATAATCAACCCTTGAAATAATTTTATTTGGGTCCTATTTTATATAAAGGCGTACATTTTCTTTTTTTGATTCAATCAAGTACGATAGAAAAGTACAAAATAACAAAGTGCTTTACGACGTTTTGCAAGCGTACCGGTTTTCAAGTAGTCTGATTGTTAGTTGCGTTGATGTTTGTTAGTACGGAATGCTATATGTAACAAGCCAGATGTGTTGTACATAAAGTACGAATGAATGTAGCTGCATTTTATTGGTTTGTACACTCAGAAGATTTTGTCATAAACCTTGGTTTAATCAAAGTATTAAAAAAATGATTGAGAAAAGACATCGTGCTTATCGAAAGGGTAACCAAACAAGATACCGTCATTTTAGAAGGCTTGTTCGTTCTGAAGTAAGATTGGCAAAATCAAACTTCTATAAAGAATCTATATCTTCTCTTAGGAAAATTGAGCCCCAGAAGTGGCACAAGAAAGTGCAGAGGATTGCTGGAAAATCAAAACCGCAATCTGCACTTCTTGAACCTGGTTGTGACCCTGATGTTGTTGTAGATGTTGTCAACAAACATTTTGCTAGGATTTGTTCTTTTTTACCTGCATTAGATTTGCAAAATTTACCTGCCTTTCTTCCTTCTGTTAAGCCCCCTGTTATTTTTCCTGGGCAAGTTTTTAAACTTTTAAAGGGCATTAATGTGAATAAATCAAGGCATCCTCGTGATATACCTCTCCGATTAATTAAGGAATTTGCCTTAGAACTTGCCCAACCTCTCGCTAAAATATTGAATTGTTGCCTCCAGGATAATAATTTCCCATCTATCTGGAAGAATGCCATCATTACTCCTGTACCCAAAAAGCCAAAGGCTTCTACACCTAATGAACATAGGCCTATATCCATCACGCCTGTTTTTGGTAGAATTTTTGAGAGCTTCCTTTCTGATTGGATAGCTACTGATTTCAGACCTCTTATGGATTCCCAACAGTTTGGAAATGCGAAGGGTTCATCACCGACTCATTACCTTGTTCAACTCTGTAATAGGCTTCTGTCAGGATTAGATAGCTCAGGAATGTATGGTACTATTTGTGCCATAGACTTTAGTAAAGCCTTTGACCGGGTCAACCATTCAATTCTGATTGACAAATTAATTGGTCTTAATATCATGCCCTCTATCATTCCAACGGTGTGTAGCTTCCTCTCGCAAAGAAATCAGTGTGTGCGGTTGGGCGGTTCAGTCTCAGCGCCAGAACCAATTTCGTGCGGAGTGCCTCAGGGTACTAAATTAGGCCCAATCCTATTTACTATCATGGTTAATGATTTGCTCAACAATGTACCTGATAGATGGAAGTTTGTTGATGACCTGACGATTGGCGAGGTGATTTCAGTACAGAGACCTGAAGATAGTTCGATTCAAAGCAACCTTGATGCTCTTTCCAGTTTGTGTGTGGAGAATGATGCAACACCAAATCCTGTAAAGTTTCAAGTGATGCGTGTTCATTTTTTGCGTAATGTTCCCCAATTTGAGCCGTTACAAATGGATGGTGTTATACTCGAAGAATCCCAGAGTGTGAAACTTCTTGGAGTGCATCTGCAAAGTGACCTCAAGTGGGACAAGCAGATTAAAGAAGTCGGTTCCAGGGCATCACGTCGTCTATATATGCTATACACTCTGAAGCGTTTTGGAGCCCCAAAGGATGATCTGGTTTTTACTTTTATAACATACATTCGTCCTTTACTTGAGTATGCCAGTCCTCTTTGGCATAGCTCGATCACCAATAAACAGAGTGATCAACTTGAATTCATCCAAAAGCGTGTTGTAAAACTTATTATTGGATATCAAAACTATGTTAGTTACGCAAAATCACTTGAAACCCTCAAGTTAAAGACATTGCAGCATAGACGTCAGGTTCTTCTATATAACTTTGGAAAGGGGCTGCTAAAGTCGGATCGCTTTAAGGAATGGATCCCTGAAAAAGAAAAGCCGACAAGGTGTTTGCGTAAAGTTAATAAGTTTGATGTGCCACGATGTCGGACTAAAAGACTTGCTGCATCAACAATTCCAACTGTTATTGGACTCTTAAATAATGAATAGATTTGGACAATTAACCTTTAAAGACATTTCGAAGAGTATGTTCTATTGTCTCTTTGTCAAGTGGTTGTTTTATGCTTTAAATTTTTTGTTGTAACTACATATGGGACTATAAAAATGTGATTTATAAGATTCAATTTTTTAAATTTGTAAATATAATATAAGAATTTGTAATTATTAATATCATCCTTTGAATTTGAATTTTGTGCAATTTTTATTGTACTTTTAGTTTAATGAATTTTACATATATTTTATTGGTGTATAAAAATAATGTGATTATTAATATTAGTCTCTATTTTTTAAAATTGTATATTTTTAAGAATTTGTGCATTTTTTATAGTAATTTTAAGTTTAACGAATTATACATTAATTATTACTGTTTCATAGGCTTTAATGTGTTTTTTCTTCGTTTAACTTTGTTTATGTGAATTATCATTTTCATATGTAAGCTCTTCATTTCAACTATGAGTTGTATTTTGAGTATTTTTATACCGATTAAATAAAAAAAAAAAAAAATAAAAAATAAATAAATAAAAACAATGTAGAATTTACAACCATTATCAATGTGACATGACCGAAAAATATGATTTCATTACATCTGGAATTGATATTTATAAACTACATGATTATGCTTTCTTTCTAGTATGGAGACACTCCACTACATAGTTATTTACGATGGCCCAACCCTACAACAGAAATAGTGGCTTGTCTCATACAGCATGGCGCAGTAGTAACGTCACAAAATAAGGTAACATACAATTATAGTAGGTATTATTATGCCAGTATTAAATAAAACATTACCGGTATCGGTTCAAGCAAACATCTCTATTCCATTTATGACGTCTCATTTATAATTAATATGAATGTTTTATAATTAGTTTTCACAAATTCAAAAACAGTTATTAAATAAAAAAAATAATCAATTAAAACTATATTTTGTAGACATGCCATAAACGACATGTGTTTGTAGAAAAAATATTACATTGTAGACTAAGTGCGTCTCGCTAATTATGACATCATATAATTGACTGTCAACCACACATTGTATTACAATTATAGTAGCCCTTCATTGCATCTTTGTATTTTTTTAAAAGCTGGTTAGAATATAATTATTAACTATTGAAAACATTTCATTTCGGTCCTAATTTATATGTAGGAGAGCTTTTATTTAATCAAGTACGATATTAAATACGAATTAAAAACGTACTTACTTCGACGTTTTGCAAGCGTTTCGTTTTTCAAGTAGAATGTGGTTAGTTACGTTGACATTGATCAGTACATGTACGGCATGCTATATGTAACAAGCCAGATGTGTTGTATATAAAGTACGAATGAATGTAGCTGAATATTATTGTTTTGTACATTCAGAAGATTTTGTCATGACAATGTAGAATTTACAACCATTATCAATGTGACATGACCGAAAAATATGATAGCATTACAGCTGGAATATATATTTATAAACTGCATGATTATGATTTCTTTCTAGCTTGGAAACACTCCACTATATAGTTATTTACGATGGTCCAACCCTACAACAGAAATAGTAACTTTTCTCATACAGCATGGCGCAGTAGTAGCGTCACAAAATAAGGTAACGAACAATTATAGTGGGTATATTATGCCATTAATAAATAAAACATTACCGGTATCGGTTCCAGAAAACATTTCTATTCCATTTATGACGTCTCATTTATAATTAATATGAATTATTCGGAATTCGTTATTTCAAATTCAAAAACAGTTATTAAATATAATAACAAAATTCGTTAATTAAAACTATATTTTGTAGACATGCCATAAACGACAGGTGTTTGTAGAAACAATATTACATTGTAGACTAAGTGCGTCTCGCCAATTATGTCATCATATAATTGACTGTCAACCACACATTTGCATTACAATTATAGTAGTCTTTCATTGCATCTGTGTAATTTTTTAAAACTGGTTAGAATATAATTATTACCTCTTGAAAACATTTAATTTCGGTCCTTATTTTTATGTAGGAGTACATTTTTTGTTTTGATTTAATCAATCGAGATCGAGAGGGCGCACTAGCGGTGGTTGGTCG
This sequence comes from Antedon mediterranea, assembly GCF_964355755.1. NCBI lineage: Eukaryota > Metazoa > Echinodermata > Crinoidea > Comatulida > Antedonidae > Antedon > Antedon mediterranea. The sequence continues at coordinate 14,885,624 of NC_092678.1, forward strand.
TGTTTGTGATTTTGTAGTCTGGAGAACTTTTTACTATCATTATTTTTACACTTTTCGATCGCAAGTATTTAAAAAACATAACGCTATTTGCTCTTTAGTATTATTGCTGGACGGATTCATAGAAAATAAGCCTTTTTGTTCAAGGATTGTTGTGATTTTTAAAGATGGCTAGTGGAGGCTATATTGGAGGTGGTGGTAGGCCTAAGACAGCTCGTAAGCTTAGGTCGGCGTTTACCCCAGCGGGGGATGATTCGATACCTCATCTAGGCCTATGTGGTAGTTGTAGTAAAGCTGTTGATAATCAATCAGTAACGTGTGGCATGTGTGGGTTTTGTTTTCATTGTTCATGTCAAGACGTAGGAAAGTCTTTATTTGATGTTATTTCATCTGGTGAACAGGGCCTTCATTGGTATTGTCGTACCTGTAATAAGTCTGCTTGTGGTTTTTTGAAAGCGTTGTCGACGATCGGTAAAACACAAGAAAATATTCTCAAAGACATAAAACGTATAGATGAAACTATCACACGAAATTCAAGTGATATTGCTGATCTCAAGGCTAAGGATTCAACTGATAAGATTGATTTGTTAACAGCAATAAATGAGAGATTTGAAGATGAAGCTGAGAAGGAAAGAAGAAGGTGTAACCTAATGTTATATAATATTGAGGAAAATACAAGTAGTGATCCCATGATCCGCAAACAACATGACTTATCTGTTATCCGTTCTTTTTGTAACGGTTCAGTTGATATCGACGCCGAAATGAAAGTTATCTATCGTGTTGGAAAAGCTGAGAAGGATATTAAGAGGCCTTTGAAATTAGTTTTCAGAAAGGAGTCTATTAAACGTCAAGTTTTTTCTTTAGCAATTCAAAAGGGTTTTGCTGTTAGTAATGATAGAACCATGAAAGAAAGAGAAGCATTCACTAAGTTAAAAGGTGAATTAAACACGCGATTAGATGCAGGTGAGAAAGACATAGTTATCCGAAGTGGGAAGATTGTGAAGCTTTTTCGTTCCCAATAAAGAAAATAAAAACAGAAAGTTCTCTAATTTAAAAGAAAGTACGTTTTCCAATCAGAAATTTAACTTTTGGTACTCAAATTGTGATGGTTTTCTAAATAAGAAGTCAGAGTTACTTTCCCGTTTGGTTTCAGAAAAAGTTGATTTTATTGCATTGACAGAGATTTTACCAAAGCATTGTTTATACCCGCCACTGATAAATGAATTTCGTGTCCAAGGTTACCAAGCATTTTTTTCGAATGAGGATTTTACTTCTGGTCGTGGTGTTTTAATTTATGTCAGAAATGGAATTTCAGTTTCTCAAATTTTCTTTAAGAAGAATAAGTTTGTAGAGTCAGTTTGGGTTAGAGTAAAAGAAGTAAAAACGGATCTTTTATTAGGTTGTGTTTACCGTAGCCCAACTTGTAGTATGGATAATAATATCAAGCTGAACTCATTGTTCCGTGAAGTATATAAATCATCTTTTTCTGATTTAATCGTTGTCGGCGATTTTAACTATAAAAGTAATAACTGGGAATTAAATTGTGTGTCTTCGGAAGATGGAGATTCCAGCAGAAGTTTCTTTGACACCATCAACGATCTATTTTTAATTCAACACGTTATGGAACCTACTAGATACAGAGAAGGCGAAACACCCAATGTTTTGGATCTGGTTTTTACAGACAAAGAGAATACTATAAATGGCATTATGCAGTCTCCACCACTGGGTAAAAGCGACCATATGATGTTACAATTTTCATTGGATCTTGTAAGAGATGACAGAATTGAACCAAATATTCGAAGTTACAGGCATGGTAACTATGATTTGCTGCGCGAGAAAATTGGTTTGGTAGATTGGGATGTGGTTTTCAATGACAAATCAGGTATTCAATCGTGGGACGAATTCGAGCATATACTTGCGAAGAATATTGATGAGTGTATCCCGATGAGGAAGGTTTGCCACGGAAGAAAACCCTTTTGGATGAACAAAAAAATTGAAAAGCAGATTGCCAAAAAGAATAAATGTTGGAAACAGTATGTAAAGGCCAAGAGAAAACAAAAAGTATGTGTGTCAGCAAAATGGTCGAAGTTTGTCCAAGTAAGAAATCAAACAGTAGATCTGATTCGATGTAGTAAATCTGACTTCGAAAATAAAATAGCAATTGAGATCAAATCTAATGAAAAGTCTTTTTGGAGGTATCTCAGTTCTCAAATCAATATAAAGTCTGGTATACCCAACTTTGATAGTAATGGAAGGCATGTGTCTGATGACAAGGATAAGGGTGATTTTGCTAAACCCGTTTTTTAGTAGTGTATTTGTCGATGAAAATGTTTCGAATGTACCGGCTGTTGATGACATTTCAGAGGATTTTTTATCTCAAGTTGACTTTCCTTGTGACAAAATCTTAAATATTTTGAATTTTTTGAATCAACGTTGAATATTAATAAAACAGCTGGACCTGATGGTATTCACCCACGCATCTTAGTTGAACTAAAGAATATCATTTGCTACCCCTCTATATTATTTTTACGAAATTGTTTCAAGAAGGAGCCGTCCCTAATAGTTGGAAACGGGCTACAGTGGTACCGATTTTTAAAAAAGGAGTGAAGTCTGACCCAAGCAACTATAGACCTGTGAGTTTAACTTCGGTAGTTGGTAAAATTATGGAGAGAATTATCAGGAAGGAATTATTGGACTTTCTTGAACATCACTCACTTATTTGTTATGAGCAATTTGGTTTCCGGCAAGGTCGTTCCTGTGCTTTACAATTACTTGATGTTCTTGAAAACTGGTTTTCTTATTTTGATAATCAGGATTGTTTTGATTTTATCTACCTTGACTACAAGAAGGCTTTCGATAGTGTGCCTCATCATAGACTCCTTCTGAAAATGAGTGCATTGGGTATTAGAGGTAAACTTCTAAACTGGTTTCAAGAATTTCTTAACGATAGACAACAACGGGTTAGTGTCAATGGATGTGTTTCAGATTGGGCTGATGTTCGTAGTGGTATCCCACAAGGAAGCGTCGTTGGACCTGTTCTTTTCATTATGTTTATAAATGATTTACCTTCTGTTATTTCTTCCTCTGTACGCATGTTTGCAGATGATACTAAATTGTATAGAGTAGTTAACACTGTGAATGATGCTCAAGTTCTACAAGAAGATTTAGAGAAAGCATGTGACTGGTCTAACAAATGGCAATTACCTTTTAACGAGGGTAAGTGCCAAGTAATGCACTTTGGGAAGAAAAACAACAAACATCTGTATGCCATGCGTGGTTTCTTATTGAATGAAGTTGATCATGAAAAAGACCTCGGTGTTACTATTGACTCTAAACTTGTTTTTAATGTACGTGTGGCAGATGTAGCAATGAGAGCAAATCGGAAGTTGGGCATGGTATATCGAGCTTTCAAGTTTTTAAATATGGATGAGTTTCTTCGTTTATATAAAGCTATTATTCGTCCGACCTTGGAATACTGCAACGTTGTTTTTAACTCGCTACATTGTAAGGAGGAAGACCTATTGGAAAAAGTTCAAGAACGTGCCACCAAGCTTATTTTTTCCATTCGTCATTTACCTTATTCAGAAAGGCTGAAAATTCTCAACCTACCTACTCTCGCATACTGAAGGCAAAGAGCTCATTTGATACAGATTTTTAAAATTTTACATGGAGTGGATAGTATTTCTGCTGATTCTTTTTTTGAGAGTGATGTTAGAACACGTGGTCATTCATTTAAATTAAAATTTAAGTTCTCACGCACAAATTGGATGAGGGACTCATTTGGTCGAAAAGCTATTCTATTATGGAATTCGTTATCGGAGGATGTAGTAGCTTCAAGATCAACCAATCAATTTAAGTCCGGTCTTGAACGGGCATGGTCCAACCACCCTCTTAAATTTGCGCCATATTCAAGAGTTGATGTAATTATCAAGAAGGGCTTATAGGCATAGCCTAGCCTCGACTCCGGACCCAGCATTGCTGAGCTCCGGAAACAAGTAAACAAGTAAGTAAGTAAGTACAATATACAAGTACGAAATAAAAACGTACTTACTTCGACGTTTTGCAAGCGTTTCGTTTTCCAAGTAGAATGTTGTTGTTAGTTCCGTTGACATTGGTCAGTACATGTACGACATGCTATGTAACAAGCCAGAATATTATGTGTTGTATATAAAAAAGAATGAATTTGAATTTACAATAATTATCAATGTGACATGACCGAAAAACATGATTACATTACAACTGAAATTAATATTTTGTAAAATACATGAATATGATTTATTTCTAGTTTGGATACACTCCACATACGTATTTACGATATGCCGATCCTACAACAGAAATAGTGACTTGTCTCATGCAGCATCGCGCATCAGTAACATCACAAAATGTGGTAATCCACATTCAATTATTGTAGGTCGTTATGTCGTTATTATGAAAACAATATAGTTAGTATTACTTATTTATAATTATTTATTGCGAATTTTAAAAGCAGTTATCGAATGAATGAAAAATTAATGAAGACATGTCATGAACGACATGTGTAGAAACAATTATGAAATCATAATAATCGATTGAATCAGCCATTTTTTTAAAATTATTTATTCTAACAAACAATTGATGCAAATATCAACTTACTGTCAAACTAGCCACACGATCATTACAGTTCTCTATCCTCAGTATGAGATATGAATATGTAGTAGATAATGACATTATGCTAACCTTCCGATAATCAGTGCAAAAACGATACGATTTATCTTGTGTTGGAAGTTATACGAATACACATGGGGAATTCCAAGCACTGTAACTAGGCTCTATGATATCATTTCTAATCATACCGTCACTCGTCACTCGTCACACGAACCGCACAGCTGTTCCAGAAATATGAATTAAGTGCAGCGCCCCCAACGTTTCATAGCGTTTTATGGAGTAGCGATTCCGAAAACATATTGTATACAAACCACACGAGGAACCCGGAAGCAATCAAGCATAAAACGACTGTTTTTTAATAGCAAATAAAAACAAATAAAGACCGCAAAAGTCAGAAAAATAATGAATATTCATTAGAACAACCCTGGATGAAGGTGAAAAACATGTTGTCGTCGTTTTATCACGTGGATTTTAAGAGGTAATGTAATTGAAAATTGTACACCCAACGCCAGTTTTTTTCTCAAGTGATACCTTTAAAAAGTAGGTATAAATGTTGTTTTCCATATCAGTTTAAAAATATTTTTTTCTGTTGAATTCTTTGATTTAGTTGAATACTTTAGTTATCCTTGAATGTTTTAACAAGGATCGTATTCATATAGCCTGGCTGGATTTTTTCCTATGCTAGCTTATAATAGGCTATGCCCAGGCCCCCTTGCGTGGTTAAAACCAGCTGTGTAAGACTAATGGCTGTTTATTTTTAACACGTAAACATGTATATTCGGAGGGCCTGAGTGACAGTTGACCTGTTATAAAGCTGATTAATTACTTGTTCCTGGTCCTAATTAAAAATTAGGCCTAGTCTAGGCCTAAGCTTTTTTAATAATCATTCATATTGGGAGAGGAGTACAGAGTAGGCCAGGCTACAGGCCTAGCTAGGCCTATATTATATATAGGCTAGGCTACATCATCAGCAGGTTAAAGGCTAGCAGCCTACCTAGCATGTCTTAGTCAAAGATCTGTAATATATTAATAGAAAGAAGCTATAGAGTACTGTGACATTAGATATTTAATCATAAATGCATATTTCTTTCATATTTGCATTGTATTATATATGCAATCACAATCTAAATCAGTAAATAACATCAATTTCCGTTATCCCCATGTTGTGACACATGCAATGTTATTGAGAATGATAAACATATGTTAGTAGAGTGCATAACAGTAAAATGTTTATGGAGAGAGATAAACGAAATAATTAGAGCAGTAAGCATACATATTCCTGTTTTTTCTTTCAAAAGACTTTTATTTGAAACTGACAATAATTACGTAAATAAATTATACACTTTAGGAGCATTTTGTATTTATAAAGTAAAGATATTAAGTTTATTGGAAAAAGAAAAAAAAAAGCAATCTCCTACAAATGTTTAAATCTGAAAAAAAGATAAGAAATATGTAAATCTGCAGGTATACTGTATATGCTCAACCAGATTAAGGAAGAAAATATGTAAATGAGATACCATGAATGATGAATCTATTATGTTTTTTTTTTTTTTTTTGTTTTTTTTTTTTTTCTACTATACTGTATATTTTGTAAATACAAAATGTGAAAAGCTTTTTATAGATTGATGATAAAAAAAATGATGAAGGATAAGAAGGTTTAGGTTTAAGTGGTGAAGTGTTTTCATCAAAGCTTTCATATTATATGTATATACCGTATATATGTAATTTGCACATTCTTACTGCATGTGGAATTTTGAAATGATAAAATGGTTAAAAAGAAAAAAAAAAATTTCAATTTTTTTTAATGGATCATTAAACACAAATGTTGTTAAATGATAATGTATGTATAAAAAAATAATAGAATAAATAATAAGTAAAAAAAAATAATTGAATGAACCCACATAGGAAAAAAAAAGTTAAATGAAACTTTGATGGGTTATACTGTAGATGCAAAAAAGGATAATCTGTTGGAAATAAATTTTGTAAACATTTAAAGATAAAAAAAAATCAATGTTAAAGGATGAGGAAAATATAATGTTAACAGTAAAAAGTTAGTAAGTAATTAGTATAACTGAGAATATGCATTGTTTAAATGAAAATATGTTTGCATAGATAAATCCAAAGAAAAAAAAATGGGACAAACCCATGGGATGGATTTATTAAACATAAACGTATTATAATTGTATGAAATAAATATGCATGTAGATGAAAAAAAAACCAGAAACAACTATGTAAGAAAAAATAAGCTTTGTTAATGAAAATGTGTTATAGATAATATGTATAAAAAGAGGAAACTATGTAATCAATGTGGTTAAATGATAATGTATGTATAAACAAAATAATATATGGAAATATTTTTTTTTTTTTAAAGAAAATAAGTAAAAAAAAAAAGTGGAATGAATCCACATAAGAGAAGAAAGTAAAAAAGTTAAATGAAAATTTAAGAAGTTATAGATGCAAAAAAAGATCTGCTGGTTTTGTAAACATTAAAGAACAAAAATATTAATATTAATGTTAAAGGATGAGAACAATATTATGTTAACAGTAAACATTTAGTAAGTAATGAGTATAACAGAGAATATGCATTGTTAAATGAAAATGTGGTAGATGAAAAAAATCAAAAACAACTATGTAAGAAAAAAAATAAGCCTGTTAATGAAAATGTGTTACAGATAATATGTTTAAAAAGAGGAAGCTATGTAATCAATGTGATAATATGTAAACAAATGAATAAAACTCTTTAAATAAGTATATGTATACAGATGATTAAACAAACATTGTAAATATAATGATATGTATAGTGTATAGTGAAAAATATATGTAAAGAGAACAGTGGTATGGAAATAAAAGTGGGATGAACCCACATAAGATAAAAAAAAAAAAAATTTCCGTTATCAATCAATAATATATATAAACCAAATTAAAATAAAATAACTTCCAAAAAATTAAATTCAATTACAATTCATATACCATTTGTTAAATATTTACAAAATCATTGTTCTAGCAATAACACAAACAAATACTACCATTCATACAGTATACTGTACATAATAATATGCAATACTGTAACAATTAACTGAGAAATAGCAAACTATTCCTCAACTTTTCTGCACTTAGTTACCGGCCTAGTTACTTCATGCTGGATCTCAGGTGAAATAAACGTCAGATGTGACTTCATGATTTCCCACAAAACTTTTTCCATGGTACTGCTGTCGAGGAATTTATTTATACCTCGTCCATTTTTTTACATAGAGGTCCAGTTTCAAATCTCTTGGTTCATAGTAGTTCGCTAAATAAAATATATAAAAGAAATATGGCATTCATTTTTATAGTATTGCATGTTTTAGACATAATTTTAAAGGTGTATAATGTAGGACTGACTAAATCTTTGACCTCTTGTTCTTTTAGATTTATTCTGTGGCCAGTCTCTGCAATCTTACTATGCTGTTTTGTCACAAGTGACACTGAGAGTTCATTTCTTAAATGCTCAAGATTCTCTTCTAAAGACTGGATTTTAATCATTGTACTTTGTAGCATGTCGATGTGCTACAGCTTCTGATTTTCTCTTTCTTCTAGATGATCACCTGAGATTAAACAATATTGGTCAACCAAATAAATGTCAATCTGCATCAAAAATGAGCATCAAAATTATTAAATTTTAAAAATGTTAACTATTTCTTGTAGCAGATAATGATAATATATGGATAATTCATAGGAAAATAAGTTCCAGCCAAAGGTTTGCTTTATTATGCATAAAATAGGATAAACAATTTTGAAATTCCATGCTCAAAGGGACAATGTATATTTAAAGGGCAACTTGACCAATTAAGTTATTATGTAATGTAGATGTAAAGATGAAACAACATTTGAATTTACCAGTCAAGATGTCAGCATCCTGTCGCATGTTGAATATTATAACATATTGACACCTGGAAAAATAGTTGATTGAGGAAATATTTAATAAGGAAAAGAGGTATATTTATAAATTACTGTAACAATTGTTTGTTTCGACAGTTATTTTATACTAACATTGTTCTTTAATATGAAGTACAAACACACATTTCATTGTTTGGAATGTGTATTAAACTTTCTAAAGAGGTGGTTATGATTATTTACCTACCCTGTTTAATTCAATGTCTACCAGGTATGGTCTAACAACGCTGTGCGATATTGTTTTGCTTCTTTTTTTTCACTGCCATTGTCTACAAAAGACTTGTAGGCCTTGAGATATCTACAGGCTTGAGGAATATTGTTGGTTCTGATGTCATCTTGATTACAAAAACAATAGATGCAACTGTACTTTCCTTTAAAAATAAATCAATTTTTAAATCTACAGTACTTCAGTTTTGTGTCCAAACAAATCCAAACAAGAGAGCTAATAGCCAAAATATTAAACCATTATTATGCTGTAAAAATGTATTATTATTAAGGCCTAGCCTAGGCTGCAACTGTCACTCAGTCACACCAGCTAGCCTAAAAATGCACCAGGAAAGCAATAATTATTATTATAAACACATGCCATTAATTATTTGGTAACAGTTATAATGATTACATTTAAGATTAGGGTAATTAAAGGTTTAACTATTACGAATTTTCTATGTTTCGGCCTAGCTTCATTCTAGGCCCACATTACTGTCACGGTCATCGCGCGCGTCAACGCACTTTCTAAGCCTATCGCCAAACCATTTTCTCGCCGATAACAATAACAATGTATAAAAGGGTTGCAAAATATGCGAGTTTTACTAAAAATTGAACCAGGCTATATTGACAAAACTAGTATTATTTTGTTTATATAATAATGTTGGACTATATTCTAGTTCGTTCTTTTTCTAAAAAAAATGTATTATGTACAAAAAAAAGTAAAGAATACAATGATATTTTCTACTTACGATTGTTTACTATTTCATTACACAGTTTATCTCAACTTCCCGGTTTATGTGCGGGAGAGTATTTCATTAAAATGGACAATATCGTCGTTTATTTATTAATTTATAGTAAAGAAACAATAAAATATTTATTTTTTAATTGAACATACACTTTTTTTAATCGTTTAGTTTTGTATAAAATGTTTTTACTACATAAAAACTCACGATAGCGAAATCTAATTTAGCGTTCGCGAAATAATGGTTTGTAAACAAAAATTATATGTCCGCGTGACTCGGGGGAGCCTCGTCTGCTAACACTGAGGGCGCTTGATTTTTTCTGATATCTTAACACTAGTTGAAACAGCGGCGAATCGTCATTTAGGCGGAACATTTTCTTTTTTTATATTTTGAAAGTATTTATGCTAAAGAACAATTGATGCAAATATAAATTGCGTATCTTATTTCATTAATTAATTATTTTAATTATAATTTGGCGAATATTGTATGATATTATAATTATTCGTCACACGAACAGTCTTATATCGATTCGTTACTTCATGGGAGGAAAACGCGCATCGCGCACTGTTTACGCGCCTCAATAAACGGCGAATATTGCTGCTAACAAGTGATCTTGTTGGATTATTGTGTATCTGGAACAATCCATTATATGATGGCTAATGTTCAGTCGCCCGATGTTAGAGTGAGCATAGTTTATAGATTTTTGAACCGTAATTTACCAAGTAAAAACTGATTGATGTGGTTATTACCTCCGCCAAGGAGATTATTATGTTCACCCCTATAAATGTGTGTGTGTGTGTGTGTGTGTGTGTGTGTGGGAGGGTGTGTGTATGCGTGTTTGTTTGTTTGTCATCACTCTAGCGCTCACAATTTTGATTCGAATGACTCCAAAATCCGGACCACGGTGCCAATTCTGGACCACTTTTAAAAATTATTTTCAGACCTGCTAGTGTTAAAAGATAGGACAGAATTATCAAAAGCCGGTGAGCAGTCTTAAATTAACAAGTAAATTTAAATTGCATTTTCTCGGGAACTACTTGTCCAAAAAACTTCATTTTTGTACAAGAGGCAAGAGTTATAATTTTTGATTTATAATTTTAAAACTGAATTAGATTTAATGCACAGGATTTTTAATGCGAATAGTTTAAAAAACCTATTTATTTTCAAATTCACCCGTGTGTTTTTCGCGTTGCTGTTCTATTGTTCGGTTTGTGTGTGTGTTTGTCATCGCTCTATCGCTCACAATGGTAAATACACATAGGAATCTTTCTTCAAATTTTAGTCAGTTGTGTATGGCTCGGTGGTCTGTGCTAGTGTCTACAGCATTTAAGTTACCGAGATCGAGTCTCACCTTGGGAAATGAAACGAAATCAGATTTTTTTTTATTATTCGTATTGTTTGTTCAAGTATATTTCTTTGTATATAAATTATATGGCTGATTTATAATTAAATCTAGAAAAATTATGTCTCTATTTTCATGTTACATGGGAGGTTTATGACATATACTGAACTTTGATCGGGTTAAAATCGGTCAACGTCAAGTGTGTTTAGGAGGCCAATTTTGATTTGGCCAAGTATCGCGCTAGCGCGAAGGCTAGTTTGTTTGTTTGTTTGTTTGTCATCACTCTAGCGCTCACAGTTTTCATTCGAATGACTCCAAATTACTACCATACATGTTACTTGGTGCAAGGACAACACTGTCCAATTTAGGTTAAAATCTGGACCACGGTCCCAATTCTGGACCACTTTTAAAAATTATGTTCAGACCTGCTAGCTATAGTGTTAAAAGATAGGACAGAATTATCAAAAGCCGGTGAGCAGTCTTAAATTAATAAGTAAACTAAAATTGCATTTTCTCGAGAACTACTTGTCCAAAAAACTTCATTTTAGTACAAGAGGCAAGAGTTATAATTTGTTATTTGTAATTTTAAAACATAATTTGATTTAATGCACGTTTTTTTATGCGAGTAGTTTAAAAAACCTATTTCTTTTCAAATTCACTCGTTTGATTTTCGCGTTGCTGTTCTATTGTTAGTCAACTGAAGCTATTGCTAATTGAAAGGCTTGTTACATAACCATTACACCAAACTCGCATATACATGCTTGTAATGAAATTAGCCTAAATCACAAACAGCATTAAGACACACACAAATAATTATATATATATATATATATATTTTTTACCGGAGAAATCTTATGTAGGAGAATTTTACAGTAGGCGGAGGTATGCACTCTCGGAGTGGCTTTCTAGTATTTAATGTATTATTTTGTTTACCTTGAAATATAAGAAATAAATGTTATTATGAATGAATGGATGTTTAATTATAAACGTGACTTTTTACTGTGAAATACATTACTTTGTGATTAGGCCTATTATTTTGCTTCGTTGATATTGTAGTTAACAGAACAGATATTCTGTTTTTGTAAAATTAAAATTAAAAAAACAAAAAAAAAACAAATCAATAGACACAAAATTACATTTTAATTACTGTAGGCCTAATAACCATATTATAACATCGCCGCTTATATTTCAATGTGTTTCATTCTGTTTTGTTGTTTTTGTTTTATTTATTTATCGTTATCTTTCTGAAACGTGTTAATATACAATGTATTTATTACCCATCGACTATGTTTGACTGCCAAAACAAATAATAAAAATGAAACAATATCTATATATAGAGTTTATTATGTTAAGTTCATCATATTACAAGGAACTATAACATAAACACACCTTGTTTTGTCTCTTCTCTTACTTGCTATAAATATTTACTTTAAACCAATTTATAAGGAAACGCTGTAACCACTAAAACACGTGATAGCGTTGGTTCAATATCCTTACGCGAAAATGATACTTTAATTTTATAAAAAATATATTTCATCATATAAAAAATGTAAAACAAATCTAAAAACATATGCCTGAACTACAACAAAAAAACACAATTATTTGTGTAATAACTACTTTAAAATGATGCAATATTAATAAAGAATCGTTTCCTTTGATTTAAGTAAAAGTGAATAATATCTATTTGTTTTTATGGAAAATTTAAATCAGTGATTGTTTTATTATTCTTTTGTATTTCAAAAAAAGAAACATCAATTATTTGTAGGTATATTTTTGTTTGTTTTGTTTTCCACTATTTCTCTTTAATTTCGAGCGCATAGAGACAATGTTCATCTGCGCTATATAAATCTATCTATGTATTATTATTATTTTAAATTGGAGACGTTTAATAACAATTATCATCAAAACGTCAAATTAATAATTTTATAGAAACACTAATTTTCTAAACCATTGAGGTAGAATTATTTCTAAACTTTCTTAGGCCTACTAAAAGTGAGGGATTACATGTTTTGTGCTAGTATATATTCATTTATTACAACTATATCTTGCTTCTCCAGATTGGCACGCGTCGCAATTTGTATTTTTTTTTGTCCGAATCGTCCAGCAACAGCAGCTGCAAGTTTTCAAAAAATTCCATGCAAACGATACAGCTGACGTGCGTATGTAGGTTTTTGGAGAGATGATTGCTGACTATTCCGCGTCGTATTCAAACATGTTTGCAACATTGAAGTGTGTCATGTATTAAAGCATTATGTTATTTTATTATAGACGAACCAAAATAGATTTTGCAGAATCGATGAGGTAAGTAATATTACATATTCACTTTCTTGAAACAATTATGTCGCGAAGAACACCACCACCACCATGTAAATGAAATATACACCATGTTATATATAACAAGATACATGTAAATGAAATAATATCATACTGCAATATGTTATAAAATAACATTATTCATGTAAATAATATAACACCATTATATTGAACAAGATACATGTCAATGAAATAATATCATACTACATTATGTTATAATAACATTATTCATGTAAATAATATAACACCATGTTATATTGAACAAGATACATGTAAATGAAATAATATCATACTGCAGTATGTTATAAAATAACATTATTCATGTAAACAATATAACACCATGTTATATTGAACAAGATACATGTCAATGAAATAATATCATAATACATTATGTTATAATAACATGATTCATGTAAATGATATAACACCATGTTATATATAACACGATACATGTCAATGATATCATACTACATTATGTTATAATAACATGATGATTCATGTAAATGATATAGCACCATGTTATATATAACAAGATACATGTAAATGAAATGATATCATACTACATTATTTTATAACATGATTCATGTAAATGATATAACACCATGTTGTAAATGAAATATACATCATACTACATTATGTAATGATATAAGATGAATCCTGTAAATGAAATATACACCAGGCCTATGTTATATATTACAAGATGCATGTAAATTACACATTGTATAATAATTTGGCAGATTACCACTGGCGCAGTAAATGTTATATGTATTTCCGCATATAAATATCAGGAAATAGTCGTACTGTAGTTCATTGTTGGACACTGCATGTAAGATTTACCTCCTTCGTGGATATAGTGATAGGCCTACATAATGAAAAACGCAAAACAACTGGTATTTCTATTTGTATGCATTTCACATTGCACAGGTAAGACAGTTTCTTATTCTATTATTCGTTGCATATGCGATATTTAATTCGTATCTCCTCTTTATTTATTTTTTTGGGAATGGTATGGTAACATGTATAACGTATTTATTCGAATAAACGCCTCGCTTTGAATAGATGCCCCACAGAAAACGTCTCCCGGCCTTCCCACATATAACATCTTTGGGAATAAACTCCCCCTCCCTCACTTTGAATAACCCTCCCCTCCCCTCCCCTTAAATAAATTCCCCCATTCAGATAATCGCTCCACGGGCGTTTATTTATTTCCTCGAATAAACGCCCAGCCACATGCACATATACATAATGATTATTTGTAGTAGAATTCATTGATTGGCATGATCTACAATTTACCAAACATTTTTATTTGATTATATCATTTCTTTATATTAATTATTGTGTAATTTTTGATAGCCAGTGGTGAGGGATATTTATTTGATTATACATTATTACACACACACAAAAAAAAGAAATTTTGAGCAATTAAACGCCATGTGACGTTTTTTCGAATAAATACTGTAATCTAATATATTTCTACTAGTTAAATACAAAATAATTACAACACAATTAATATAAGGAAGTGACAAAATACCATAAACAATGTTGATAAACGGTAGCCTACATCATGGAAGTCAATGAATTATATTACTAATACAAACGCGTTACAGTACAGAATTGTGTGTACATGCACGTGGAAAAGAAATAATCGACAAACATTTTTCTTAATAATTCATATTTTAAAAATGATTTGAATGCTATAAGGTATAATTGTGTCATTATTTTTCTTTAGATAGTTCATTCAATTAAAAGTGTTTGTTTTACAGGTGACATTATGTTTGTGGCCAATAACTATGATCCTCCTGGCATTTACATATCAGATTTAAGTTCCAGTGACAGCGAGTTAAGATTTACTGCAGCAATGCAGAATGTTAAATTAAACACACCCTACGATGTTGAATATGATTTTACCACATCGACATTATACTGGTCTGACAGGAGAGAGAAAACTATTGAACGTTATTCATTTGTCACGAACCAACATGAAGTTTTTTTGTCATCAATAGGTAAGTAAAACAAATATTAGTATCATTTTTATTTCTTCTGTTTCTTTATTATGAATAATAATTGAGTTGTCATTTAATAGTTGAAATTTGGTTGTCTTTTGTCCGAATAATGTAGGCCTACTTTTAATAATTGTTTCCTTTTTAAGCTTCTTAAATTTTATTCATTCATAATGCCTTCGGCCTAAATAATAATAAAGGTAACAGATAGAATAAGTACGCACGTACACAATCAGTTAAACAAAATCCTAAACATTGTTTTTTTTTAATAATCAGTATCCGTTTTGGTGCATACTAAGGCCAGGTCGTGTCGTTGGAATGTGTATAGTCTAAGTTGTAACACTTTGTGCATAGTTTTAGAGAATAAGCACAAACAATAATTAAATCCGCCTGATTTTTATAAACAGTTTATCTAAACAATAAGATCGAGTAATGCTTTCTGAATCAATTACAATAAATGCGAGGGTATCCCAATATTCCAAATTTACATCAGCGATTATACCATTATAGAGCCTACAGCAGTTTATATAATTCCTACCATAAATCGTAGTCCAGCTCCTACAATTCAAAACTGTGTTTAGAATAATATTAGCAAAAAGTTAATAAATTTGCACATATGGCGTTTCATACGTATAATACTTTAGGTCACATTTTTCAGAAAAAACCCAAAACGTCGACTGGTGAACTAACATAATAAAAGACAATTCCTACATACTTGAGGCAAGTCTACATAAATCGTTTACTTCCACATTACCTATCCCGCTTTCACAAAAAAAAAGCTCTTTTTTTGTTTCGTGTAGTGTTCTGTGCATCGTGAATTACTTATACATGTATTGTAATTAAACGGGATGCGACGATCTGAATAATAAACATTTAAGCGTGTCTCTAAAACCGACATATCCTAAAAATAACTTAGGTCAAAACTGTTTCAATCTGCACATGATATTACTCTATCAAAAAATAATGTGATATGAAATAGTATGGAGCGTGCGCACCCAGCGCTATATACGGGATCTACCTCTGCCAAATAATGTATATGGTATTGTTATTCTATAGACCTACTGTTCGTAAGGTATTTTTCAAATGTTCATACCCTCAAACAATACAATAAAGGTTATATATTTATGAATTTATATTGAATATAGGTCTTATGAACGTTTATATGATATGTATATGTGGCATACATTATTTTTAGCTTTTTGATTCTTTTACGTTTAATTGTTTTACAGCATTTTGGAATGCTATTAAGTATTTTGTTGATTTTTTTCGACTTAAAATGTGAATATACACCACATTTACTCCCCATAGGGTAATCTGGAAATGCCTGTGGTTTACTATTTGTTTATAGGATTAACCATTTTATAATATTTTGGTCATATGTATCTGTTTCAGCCATCAATCAATTAGCTTTAATTCCTGTTTTAGTAATTAAGTGTATTTTCTTTCTTTTGATAATGATTACAACTTAATGTAAATGGTCAAAAAGACCATTCGCAGTCAGAGCCTTAAGTGAGCAACTTCAATAAAGCAATTTCAAACACTTCTATATTTGGTACCTGTGTTTGAGTATTTTGTGTTTTGCACGTTGTATAATAGTAAAGGTTACATATACATGTTATAGATTATGGATATTATAATCCATATTATTACATTATACATGACCCTTGTATGCGATTTGAGAGGTTGAGCATTAACATTGAGAAAACTAGACATAATAATAATATTATTAATAACAGTCTGTTCTTATATATCGCATATAAGTAGGCTCTCAATACGCTTCACATCAAAAATAAAAGCAGGAAATGTTAAATTAATGAAAAGCTTGTTGGAAAAGGAAATTTTTGAGTTGAGTCTTAAATGAGTTAAGGGAAGTGCACTGTCTAATTGTGATAGGCAGGAAGTTCCACAAAGTTGCCGCTGCCAATGCAAAGGCTCTCTGACCGTATGTAGATGTCCTTGTCCTTGGAACCACAATTAGGCATTGCGAACCGGACCTAAGAGATCTAGTGGGTTGGTAACTCTGCACAAGCTCAGATAGGTAGCCAGGCACCAAATTGTTCTGAGCTTTGTAGGCCAGGATCAACACCTTGTACTGTATCCGTTGTTGTACTGGTAACCAGTGAAGATCTGCAAATATTGGGGAGATGTAGTCAAATTTACGTGTCCTTGTTGTTATGCGGGCAGCAGTATTGTAGACGCTGCAGAATTTTCAGTCGGAAGACCAATGAAAAGCGCATTACAGTAATCAAGCCTTGATCCGACAAACGCATGCACAAATTTATTTGTGCTATGTTGATCGAGGTACTTTCAAAGTCGGCCAATGTATCTAATGGAAGCAGATGCCGATCGAGCAATGGTTTTCAGGTGAGTATCCATTGTCAAGTGACAATCCAATTGTACACCAAGATTCTTTACCGTCTGCGAAGAAGTGACAGAAACCTGTCCCACTTTGATGTTAACAGGATGTGGTGGTAGTGGTCGAGTTTTAGATGATAAAGTGATGAAATCAGTATTGCTATCATTGAGCTTAAGCTTGTTCTCTTTCATCCATGTTTTGATGTCACGCAAGCAGTTCTCAATTCTTGTGAGCGAATCATGCTGCATAGATACATAAATCTGCGTGTCGTCTGCATACGTAGCATACTGTAATTTATGATGTTTTATGATATCTCCTAACGGTCTATAAAGAGCTGCAATTGTTTGCCAATCCCTTTCAGCTAACATTTTATTTACTTAAGATTTATTTTTCAATAATATCTAAATCAACAAAGTATATATTCTACACATGTGGGATAAAACATTGCATTCTACAAGGCTTGTATGACTACTATCTAATGCCATATTTTTAAGAGGTTATATTATGTTTAAACGACTAGTTTTAACATTTATGTAAGTAAGGTTCCACAGTATGTGATTACAACATTATGGTTGTTTAATTGCTCATCATTATTTAAGATGCACCGAGTTTAGCCGTTGATGGAACTGGAAAAAAGCTTTATTGGACATATTCGAGCGAAAACCGAATTGAAGTAATAGATATGGATGGAACGAACAGACAAATTCTGATTTACACAGGATTAAGACGTCCATTTGGAATTGAGTTAGACACAACTAACGGGTATGATATCACTATCTATATTTGTTTACAGTACAGTATGTCTTGTGTCAATCTCAAATCTTAAAATGCACCTTGTACCTTTAAAATACGCAATAAAGAAAGTAATATAGATTATGAAATGAATGACTTAAGTCGGGTTTTATTTCATAAGATCCCAATGCTAGCTCTGCTCTTATTAGTTGATCTACATTGCAATAGGCTGTGACCTACTACACTACTTTAACATACATTGTACCTATTTAGATACCTGTACTGGACCTCGATTTATTCTGATAAGGCGAACATAGAGCGAGTGAAGTTAAATGACTTGAGTACAAGAACTGCCTTAGTAAAAACAGAAATGGAAGTCACATACAGACTTGTTTTAGCAGCTACAGGTAAGTTTATGAGCCATGATGTATATCAATTGTACAAACTAGTACTAGTAAAATAATACTGTGGGCTACTAAGTTAAATGTAATTGAGGCCGCATCCCGAATTTCTGAAAAAAGCAGACCAATATGCGTGTATTATAGTTATGTAGGTTGGCAGTCACTGTTTATGTACATAGTCAGATCTGACAACTAAAATAACACTTTTGAAAGTTGTATTGTAGTTTTCAGATAAGAAAACAGATACATTTTTTGTTGCCACTGTGAATAAAATTTTATTTTACGTTTCATGTATCTTGATTAACCTATTTCAATGTTATATAGCATTTAATACATTGTTTGGTAGATGCTAAATATTAAAATTATCCATTTATTGTTTCATCACGTAATACGTTTACATATTACTATTACCAACTAATCCAATTTTAACATCAATATTTAGATCAGTAAAAAATTGCCTTTTTATTACTGTTTTAAAACTGCTCGCGTATAATGCTATGAGAGATAAGCAAGCCTAACGAGCCCGCCTTCAAACTCAAACTTTATTTTGAAGAAAGCTCTAAAGCTATGTCTACATTATTAAAATAGTTGTGCCCACATTATGGTAGTAATATTCCCAAATATGGTACTGATATGACATCATCATCCAAAAAGTTCTAAAATTCACAAAAATAATTAAAAAAATTAATTACAATAAATCAATAAATTAAACCTAATTAAAAACGAGTAGAGAGTAAATAACAAATACAATTTAAATACTTACAGCCAGTACTTAGAACAAAGTGGAGAATTTTACAAGACTACTTTATCAGATATTGACATTTTAGGCCTATACCATTATTTATTAATACAAAGATAATTGCACCCTACTGTATATATTGTTTTTATGTTAAATCATTATTGTTTTATTAAATATTTAAACAAAAAATAACAATTGTTATATCAATTTTTCCCCTTATAATTATTTTCATTTCATTAAATGTTATAATAATTACAATTATGTTTTAATTGTGTATATTTTAGATAAATGTATGGATAAAAACACTTATACTTTTAAGTTAGTAATTTAAGTGGTGGGCTGTATGGATTCTACATTCAGCAGTTCAGTATAGTTTACAAAGGTTAATTACAATTTTACATTTTTTTCCCAATAGAAATGAATAGAGGTCACCGTGCAATACATGATGTCGGTATTCAACTGTACCATTATTACCATTATTTAAATTTACTTATAGTTCTCTTATTGTTTTCACTATAAGATGGAAAGATGTATTGGTGCGATAGTTGGAATAAGGTAATTGAGGAAGCTAACCTTAACGGAACTAACAGAACAACGATTGCAACTGGGCTGGATTACCCGTTTAGGATTGATATATATGGAAACTATCTGTACTGGACAGATTCGGGTGTTATATATCGAGTTGATATAACAACTGGAGAATCATCAATAGAAAGTAGCGATAGTCGAATTAATAGTCTAACCGGATTATACATTTTAAAAGGTAAACTATTCTCTTTTGTATTTAAATAAAATTACTATTAATGAAACTATAATTGTAGATTTTTTCTCTATTGAATCGATGGATGTGGGTGCTAATGAAACAATAAATGTCATTCCATAAAAGTTATAAAAGAAATTGTAATGTATTAAGGATGGTCACACATTGAGTAGTAAACCATTTTTAGACAAAAAAAATTTATAAGACGAACCAGGACTGACGCAATTCTTTCCACCCAAATCGGTTTAAAAAAACGGGTTAAGGTCGAATCATGTACTGTAGGTATAAACATATAATTCATACATCCATGTTGGAATCGGTTCGTGCTTCAATGTATAGCACCATGTAGTACGGTACTTACGCGCCACATTTTTTTTAAATTAGTCGATGGAAGTAACCAGTGAATTCATCAGTTATTCAATTGTAAGAAAGTTTCTTTTTTTTTGACATGGAGTTGGTAACATGCGTTTTACATTGTGTCTACCTATATTCCAGTATTAAGCATAATTTATATATAAAAGCATTATTATAAGCACCGCTTTACATACAGTGGAATGAGTACTTCTATGTTATTCATACTGTCGTTTTGGGATCTTTTGAATGTTAGCCCTACTATTTAGGGTGTGTAGAAAGCGACGACCTCGAATTGGACGACCCCAACGACCCGGGCGACCTCGAATTGAACGACCTCGAATTGAACGACCCATAACACGAAACCGACGACCCCTATAGCCTAGCCTAGCCTAGGCCTAAGTGTGGTATAACATCCCAAAGCCGAACATAGCCAAAGATCTTTAAACTATACCTTATTATATAATACTCGCAAGCAAGCAATTGATTGAAAAAATACAGAAATATCGCCATTTGATACTGATTGTGTCGACACGAACAAACGAAAGATATGGAACGCCAAGAGTGCATCATTAAAACTGCATTCGACATATTAAAAATAAATTAAAAAGAAATAAATATTATACAATACATGGTTAAACCATGGACGTATAATTACATCTCGTCTTCTTATAACAAACACTATAGGCCTACCAAGCAGCGTAACATGGTTGGTTTTAAACAGAAAAGGAAAGTAGTCATATTTAATAATTTAATTGTTTTTAATCTTTCAAGGTAAAAATGCAGTGCACTCCATAATATTTTTCTCGCGTGTATGCCTACCACGTAAAATCACGTTGTCTCTCAGGACTAATAGAGTATTGATATTCTTCGAATGAGGTTAAATAATTATTAATTTTTATTTACTATCTTTTAATATCATATTTTATTGAATTTTACAATGTTAATACACAAAATATTTTACTAACAAACGGTGATTTTATGCAATTATTTTACTTCAACTGCCGCCTGAGGGGGCAACATGTTTACGTCATTTTTGGCTAAAAACGATCATTTTCGGTCATGTTTTAGGCCTTATATTTTGGAATCTACAAGTCAGATATTCATAATTATTTCTCTTTAATTATAATATTTAATAATATATACTAAAAACCGTGATATATAAACTTTGGAATATACATCGTTATATCTAATAATTAATATAAATAGAACTTCTATTAAACAGAAACGAGCACCGGCGAAAGTAAGCATTTGGCGTTTCATAGAAAATAACGTTTTTCTGGCGGCGCCTCAACTTGTCGGCGGCTCAACTTGGCCTAATCCTGCATGGGGAGGGCCATAAGAAAGCTTTACATTTCACACATGCATTGTATACGGTCAAAACATGGAGGTATAACAATATTTTTATACCTCCATGGTCAAACCATGGAGCTGGTCAAACCATGGAGTACCTCCATGGTCAAACCTTACCTGCCGCTGAAAAAGGGGCCTGGTTTGCCATGTTTATGATATTTCGTGTGCTAATCGAGTCGAATGCAGTTTTAATCATGCACTCTTGCCGTTCCATATATGTTCGTTTGTTCGTGTCGACACATTCAGTATCAAATGGCAATATTTCTGTATTTTTTCAATCAATTGCTTGCTTGCGAGTATTATATAAGGTATGGTTTAAAGATCTTTGGTTATGTTCGGCTTCGGGATGTTATACCATACTTAGGCCTAGGCTAGGCTAGGCTATTATAGGGGTCGTCGGTTTCGTGTTATGGGTCGTCCAATTCTAGGTCGTCCAATTCGAGGTCGCCCGGGTCGTTGGGGTCGTCCAATTCGAGGTCGTCGCTTTCTACACACCCCTACTATTTATTGTTTATTTATTATTACAGATTATATATGCCTACCATAATTCATTGCAGAGTTATTTATTTCGTCATGAGTATTTAATTCATTTTAGCAGGGTTATTTACATTGTGATAAGACTCTATAAAATTTGTAGCCGGGATCTATTTGTTACAATTATTACCTTAATTTTACTACATTGTACCCTGCTTGACAATTACGGGCCATCATATTGATGAAGTATATGACAACATTTTCTTATAGATTTAAATGAATGCTCTTCTGACCAATGTTCAACAAATGGGGTGTGTTATAATCCAATTTCTACCCACTCATGTGAATGTGACACTGGATTCATACGTGAAGTTGGTAGAGGTAGAGGTTGTACTGGTAAGTGTTTTAAAGGAATACTGAATTAGTTAATTTTCGACATACTATGTATTAATTATATATCAAAGAGTTAAATAAAGTCATAAACAATATTAATATATTTACACATTCTGAATTATAAGCCAATTAATGTTGTCGCCAATGGAGTTCCGTCATTTTAAAATATTACCCAGAAGCCGCGGGAGCTGGAGGGGCGGAAGTATCTTCATCCGGGAATGTTTAAATGTGTTTCGTATGCGTTTAGCTGTAATATCGAAAACAACAACGATTTGTTTATCCTAATTAAATTGATTTTTTCGAGTAGTATAGTCTTTCTCTATTTCATTTGTGTTTGTAATTATCTTGGAAGTTATTGGTGATTTATCAAAACCAAAAAAATAGTACAAAATGGTGTTTTGTATGGCGTTTGGATGCAGCAATGCATTGGATAAGAAAGGCAGGAAATCCAAAGGAATACGCAATGTTAGATTTGCTAAAGAAATGGGTTGCAGCCATGAAGTTGAAAAACCGCACATTAATATTTATTCCAGAGTATGTAGTGACCATTTTGAAAAAGAAATGTTTGAGGATGACTCCGTAAAAGTCAGTATTGTTGGTGCGAAGTCTAGGCCTACCAGGCGGTTGAAGCCAAATGTAGTACCTAAACAGTTTGTTTTCAATAAAGCGGTTAGCCAAGCAAGCCAACAAAGACAGGAACGACATAAACTACTGACACAAAAGCGATGGCCCAAGACCAAAAACAAGTTACGTAACATACCAAATTCTGCTTTTTAATGTTCGGCCACACATTGAGTGAGGGGCTCCTAGGCTAGATAGACTAGGATAGTAGAGGCTAGGCCTAGTTAGTAATACTAATAGTAGGCTACTAGGCATACTACTACTCTAGCTAGTAGGCCAAGGAAAGTAGGTTACCGAGGTGAACGGCCAAACACAACAAGACTAGGCTTAGGCAAAAAAGTGTAGGCCTACACAGTTATCTCAATTTAAATTTGTTATATAAATCTTTACTTTATTTATATAGCCTAGTACTTATTTTATTTTTAAGACCATTACCTTGGAGAACTTAGTGGAAAGTGAGAATGCAGAATTAATTAGTGGATCTACAGTTGACACAGCATTTGATGAGCAGATGGAAATTCCTGTTGAGGTGTGCAACTGTAGACATGGAACTAAAATCAGCAAATCAACACAGGTTTGTGGTACTTAAATTAAACAATCTTTTTTCTATATCTTTATTGGCCTAATGTGATAACAGTTTGTGGAAACTCTAGTTGAACTAGTTATGCCAACCCCTTCTTTTACCGTAGACGGACACTCTGGCAGACCAACTGAAAATCCAGCATGACCATTCATATGCGAAAATAATAAGGACGGACACCACAAAATCTAAGACTACAACCTCCAAATGCAAATTAGTGCCAACCAAGAAGTCAGCAAGTTCACCAAAGAAACAACCTAGTGTTGAAAAGGAGCCAGAATTGTAATATTCAGATGTAGACCATTCTGACAGTGACACAGGTAATGTTATTATGCTTTTGATCTTGATCACAGTAAAGACAAGCTGGAATAGATGGACTTTTGTTTTGTCTTGATTTTAAAGCCCCATTCCCTACGTTTTTTAGATCTAATTTAAGATCACAAACTATATTTAATGTAAAAATAATACTATATGGTCCTATTGCGATAACTTTTTTCGTCTTTAAACGGTTAAAAATGTGAAAAATAAGTCGATTCTAATAATTATAGCGGCCCGCTATAAATCCCAAAATGCATTGCGCGCGGATTGATATATTTGTTTTTCACCTGTAATTCGCCCACTTTTCGATCCATCGTGAGGCCAAAACAAATGGAAGACCCCTAAATTTTCAGCGAAAATACCGGGTTTTCCCAAATTTGTATCAACGGAGTCTGGCAAAAATAGAAAGACAATTAATGCAGCAACTATACAACGTCAGGCTAGGTATATAGCTCGCGTACGATGTTCGTACGTTACCGATGTTTACCAGCTAGGCCTACAAAACTAAGCCTAGCTAGGCTAGGCCTAAGACCGTCCACGAGAGGTCGATCGCCGCGAGCTACTTAGGTAGTGCATTGTTTCTCACTTTTTATCATAATTTACCATAAAACGTACATTTAAGACAAGGAATGACATGGTTTAATGTTTTTAAAGTGATATATATGTATTATTTTCCAAAAAACGTCCAAAATTGCAGGGAAGGGGTCTTTAAGCGTTAATTCTTGGAATAGACGATTTTCTTTTTTCTTGTATCGGAAAACTTTTACACAATACTTCTTTTTCAATACAGTAATTAGTTTTTACAATTTTTACGTACAGATTGTGAACCTACAGTTGACAGTGAGTATGAGCCATCAAGTAGTTCAGATGAGTCAGGTTCATCAAAAGAAGATGACCATACATCCAGTAATAACAATGATGCTGTATTCTTGGTCTACCAGTCATCAATGGACAAACTTTTTGAAACATGCAGCATTTGTGGCAGCATTCTAGAAGTAACTAAATTTTTCAGAGGAACTATGGTTGTGTACGAGTGGATATGCCACAACAATCATCGCGGTAGATGGGAATCCCAGCCAGTGATTAGATATATGCCCCAGGGAAACCTTGATCTTGCTGGGGGTATACTTTTTACTGGGGGAACATACACACAAGTGATATTGCCAAGACGATGAAACTAAAATTTTTTTCAGTGGTCATATCTCTTCCCTGCTATGGATGAATTATATAAGGAGATTCACCTCATGTGGATTGATGCCTTTCGTTATCAGCATGTTTTTGTAGGAGGCGATAGCAGGAGCGATACCCCAGGCCACAATGCAAAATATTTAACATATTCGTTTATGGAAGAGCACAGTGAATTGATTTTACATCATATTTTAACTTCAAAATTGTATATACTTTTTCAACTACAACTTTTTAAGCACTTTATACTTTTTATCATATTTTAACTTCCAAATTGTATCTACTTTTTAAATTTAAGTTTTTGTGCAATAATATGTGTATTCTATTTTTTTAATTGCTTGTTTATATACTATATATCTGTGCCAATCATTTGGAAATTACTCCATGTATGGTTATATTCAACAGTTGTAATTAAACCTAAAACTTTCATTAGGAATCGGTTCTTTCAGTTCGTGAACTCTAATATCACTACGGGCGACAAGTGCTGTTTTTAGAACTTATCATCTGTATCATTTCTTGGTTTTCCTTTTCTTCTTGGCTCTAGTTGATAAGGTACTAGACCGTATTCCATTATTTTTTTGCTGATGATGTTTTATAAACTGACGATAAGAACGAGAATTTCACACTGTGTTCCCAGCATGGAGGAGCCGGAAGCGAAATGAGCCCCTTCAGTGACGTCACAGCCTTGTTTTCGATGACAAGATGTCTGACCATCAAAATTATCAATTCTATACTAAAAACGACTGTTTGACAATCGATTTTATTGAAAATTACGTTATGAATGTTAAAAATTATCGATCAGATCGTGTTTATTACATTTTATCTACATGTGAATGATGTTTTTAATGCTTAATTCAGCATTCCTTTAAAGAAGCCAAAGTTATAGCGTGTGGCCCTGAGAACGTTCGACTCAGTTGAAACAAGGCAATCTATCTACCATAATGCTGATATCCAGAGATCAAATGGTTTATATGTGGCTGCGACATGATTAATCCCACGGCCGTTAACAGACACCGTGCACCGCGGAGAATATGTCATAGTACGGTACTGTTGGTATTTGTCGCAGCCAGCTGTTACGAGTTCCTATCTTGGCAAGTGAACTCAGTGTGTTCTTGTTAGATTGCCTTGGTTGAACCTGGATTTCCACATTCAATGTTATATTCATACCGTAACATGTTAACCTATTATTAATTATAATTCTGGTAAAAGGATATTTCTTCGCACTGCTTTAAGATTACAGTGACCGACATGTATTCCTATTAAAGTATCAATTAATTGAATTACCAAATACTTGTTGAAATAAAAGAATACAAATGTATACGAATAAGTTTATTCATCAATATCAATTTATTTTTACTATTTCAAGTTCATAAAAATAAATAAAAAATGCTGGTATTGATGACCATAAGAGCAAAACTCGTTTGCTGGTCAAATTAAATAATTAGTGAACATTTTTTTTAAATAAAACTAGAATTTAATTCGTCACTTTGACGAATTACAGGTGATCATTTTTATCATTTTACCGAAATTAATTTTTTTTAACATGCACGTACGTTAACATACGATCGGAAAATGTTGATGTATGACATCCTATTATACGCTTATAGTGCTCAGTTGTGCCATATACAATATGTACAGTATATACTGTATATCTATATACAGTGTAGCATAGGTGAAATTACGGGACACACATCATGTTCTAATTTTTTGGTATGATGGAATTATCAAGATAAAGTTGAAATTGACAATTTCGAAAGATAATGAATCGAGCAAATAAATATAAGAATTGGAAAAGAATTTGGCACGTAGAAGCGCAATGCGTGCTCTTTGAAATGTGTATAACTTTGACTAAAGAATTTTAAAAACTACTTTTTAACTTCAACATAATTATGATAACATCACAACATCCGATAGGTTTATTTTTTATATGAATTAATAACTACATTTCATCAGCTTTCATAATAAGTTATATTCTTCAAGATCACTTTTAATTCTTAAGAGCTGTAAGATAGTTAAATATACAGCGAAGGTGACATTACACGACCTACGTTATCCAGGTTTTTACGTATGATGACGTAATTAAAATGAAAATAGTAGCAACTCATGAAAAAGTCAATTACTTGAGCAAGCACATACTACAATTTTAGCGAAGAGCAAGCTTGCATAACTCTGTTGAATATGATAACCTATACAAAAAAGGAAAAACAAATCCTAATTTTTAAATTCAAGTGGCCATTTGATGACCTCACGTCATTTTGTACGCCAAATTTGTACATACATTCATATCTACAACTCGATGATTACCACAATTAGTTTTGGGGGTCACCGAGCATTTTGAAGAATTATTTTTATTTTAAAAAACCTTATTTTTCACCAATTTTAGCACTTTTGTGCAATTAATGTGCGCATTTTAAGTCGGAACGGACTCAAATGTAGTGAATGTACTAAGGATGGTGAGTAGAATGCGATTTGTTAAAAAAAATCGTATTCTTGACACAAAAATCTGTACAGAAATAAATAAATAATATTGATTTCATACAGTAACAATAGGTGATCCTTTTATTCTAAAGGATCACCTAATTATCTCAAAAAGTTGAATGGCAATGATCACAAGAATTCACAATGTCTTTCAAATACTTTAACTTACAGTAGTCCTAAAAGCTTTTCAGCGTGATCACTCATCCATGACGTCATTTATACGCCATTTTGTGAAATCACATTATCAATCATAGCCTATCTCCATAATTCATTATCACATATTAATGAAATTCACTACACGTAAACTTCAGATCAAGGGTAAAAATATTAGCAAATAAAAACGTAGGCTCATGCGCGTGAAATTGCGCGTTAAAAATTTAAAAAGCTCAAAATTACGTTTTGATCAATTTAGAGCACGAATTAAGCCATTTGCGTGTTTTAAAACATTACTGCGCAAAAACACGTTTTCGGTACGTAGAAAGTGTAAAAAATACCATTTTTTTTGTACAAATTGCATTTTATTAATCTTCATTGGTACATTTACCAAATTTGAGTCCATTTCGACTTAAAATAGTGCTGTACGAGCACGTAAAAAATGACAAAATGCGCACAATAATTGTACAAAAGTGCTAAAAATGGTAAAAAATAGGGCATTTTTAAAATGAATATAACTCTTCAGAATGGAAGGTAACCCCCATTTTTTTTAACTTATTATGGAAGCCAATGAGTTTTAGATATAAATGTATATACACATTAGACGTGCAAAATGGTATGACGTCTTAATTTGGCCAAATGAAAATAGGGTTTTTTCCTTTTTTGTCCACCATAGGCCTAATCAACAGAACGCAACTCGCTTGCGCTTATCTGTGATCGATTTTCTTTTAATTTGTAATATATTCTACCTCAACCAATTATGTTGCCAATATTTTCATTTGGATGACGTCATCACGTCTTAAAATTTAAATAACGGTGGTTACGTAATTTCACCTACAACATATATTTGAATACCTTACAGCTTTTTTCTGATTTTTTTAAAGCACACAAATGGCCTAATTCATGCTCTAAATTGATCAAAACGTAATTTTGAGCTTTTTAAATTTTTAACGCGCGATTTCATGACTCTACGTCCGCATGCGTTTTTATTTGCTAATATTTTTACCCTTGACCTGAAGTTTACGTGTAGTGAATTTCATTAACTAGATGGTACGCTCGCTTCGCTCGCGTACCATCTAGGTCGTGCCCACAGATGGTTCTCGAATACATAATAATTTTAGAGTTAAAGAACTGGCGATTTCAAATATACGTACCGCAGGACAATAATACATTTATGTACTCAACTAAAATTAGCACCCTGGGAATTACTTCAGAAAGAGAAACTTGTCACAAAATGAGACCAATTGTTTAAGTCAAATTTAAACAAACTTAATTTGTGTTTTATATGTAACATTAGGGTTGAGGGATGGGAAAGAGGATGGGTGCAAAGAGGAACAATTTTTAAATATATTCTTTTATCCATTTAATAACCAAATATTAATTTTTTTCATGTTTTACAAATAATATACCACTAAACACAGTAAAGCATTGCGATGTAATACTTGTTGAAACTATCACCGTCCTAGTCGATTGAAAAGTACAGTACATGTAACGACACATCACTACGACGTGTATTTGTTTATATAATGTAAAACAATTTGTGAAAACCACCTCTATTCGGGGCAAATAATAAATTCGATTTAATCGTCAATATATTAAATTATCTAACTCAACTAAATTAGTAGGCCTAATGGTTTTCAATTGTTTCTTAGAGCCAATTCATACTTAAAGTTGGTTCCTACCCTACCCACCAAAGTTGTTGCGTTTAGGGCATGTGATGCACTGTAGGCCTATCCTCTACTGGCTTTACAACGCTACTCATGCCAGTGAGGGAAGGGTGATGATGTGGGATGTTTAACTGCAATAATAAATATTTGTACATAAATATACGGCGACTGAAAACGCTAGCTCATTATCCCGCTCATTATCCGTTTAAAAAAAATGTATATCCAACCTCTGCAGCACAGATTGAAAAAAAAAATGGATCGAATTTCTGTTATGAGTATACAGTACTTGACTTTACGACGCCTGAGGGAATAGAAACTTGTGGAACAGAGATTGGAATGTTCCATTCATCGCAAATCAATACATTTGTAAAAACGTATATCAAATCTATCAAAACAGCATTTTTTAAAGAAAATCGGCCTGTCTTCAACATTATGATGCTGTACTCGAACTGTTCAACCGGTTTTCAGCTATTAAAAACAATTATCGTAGGAGGAGATAGGAAAATGCGAAGTGTCCTCGTATTATTGTGTGCGGGTATTTTTCAAATTGGACATCCATTAGACAGTGTATACCACGATCGAAAAACACCCCTATTTGGGGCAAATCGTTGAACCTAAATTCGTTTTAATCGTCAATAACTAATTATCGAATTCAATTTAATTTGTAAACAGGGTTACATCAGGTGGTTAAAATTAGTACAGAAAGTACGAACCAACTTAACATACCATCGAGTAAACATTCTAGAAATAACGCGCGATTTACTGAATTTTGCCCTTACGTAAATTTATAAATAGATATGTGATAATGAATTATGGAGATATGATTGATAATGTGATTTAACAAAATGGCGTATAAATGACGTCATGGATGAGTGATTACGTTGAAAAGCTTATTAGGACTAAGTTAAAGCGTTTGAAAGACATTGTGAAATTTTTGTCATCATTGTCAGTCAACTTTTTGAAATAATTGTTACACAAAAAGTGTACAGAAACAATAATAATAGTAAAGATTTTATACAATAACAATAGGTGATCATTTTATTCTAATGATCACCTAATAATTACAATAATAAATATTTTGTACAATAACAATAGGTGATCATTTTATTCTAAATGATCACCTAATAAAGCTTTTTGTACAATAACAATAGGTGATCATTTTATTCTAAATGATCATCTAATGATGAAATGAGGTGGTCTCTGAAAACGAGGAAGGTTTGTATGGAATAGACCCCAGATAACATGAATATTTTAAGAATGATGTAGCTGCTTATTAATAGGCTTGCAGTTTTCACACAGCGTCCGGTAAATACAACAAAGGTGTACAATGTACTGTAAGATACAATCATGGTGCATCGGCTTTAGATTTTTTAACAATCGGGTTGTAGCATTGATTTTAAACAGAAACCCGTACTTTACAATATTTTATAATATACCTGTAATCTTAATCATCTCTCTAGTGTTATTGATTGTTAAATCAACGTTTTGTAATATTTTCTTACAAAAGGTTGCCCTCATGAAGTTGTTATGGCAAAAGGTGTGAATTACACATTTGAATATGCATCGTTGGGAATGTTGGCACATTCTCTAGAAGTATGTGGTGCAGGTGACAGTGAGTTCAATTAAAATTATAGATTTAGGCATGTGTGTTTTTCCCCAACAGTTTTAATATTGCGCCTGCAATTAAGTTGAATAATTTAAATGATTTATAAAAAAACTTCACGTATGTCGGTATAATAATACGGTATTAAACTCATTATCGTACTGTAGTCATTCAAGATTCCGTGTATGTTCATACCAGAGAAGAGTGAAATGCATAATGCGGATTAACAAAGATTTGATTACCGTATTACTTGGTAGTGTGGAAAGATGAGATTTATTATGTTTATATTTCATATTTTTACCTCATGGAATTATTTGCCCCATTGCATGTAAAAAATAAATATGTATTGTTGTGTTATAAAATAAAATCAATATCAACTATTATTACACGCATTTCCTATTAGGTCCATTGGCCGAGCGGATGTGTAATCGCAATCTACATGGAGGAGTAGGAATCTGGGAAGCAATTAAAGTGAAATTATGCGATAACTATACCATTGATGAGTTAGTAGAGGTAGGCTAATAATTAGGTGATTATTTAGAATAAAATGATCACCTATTGTTATTATATGAAAACTTTATTCTTCTTCTTATTCTTATTATTTATTTCTCTCTGTACAAGTTTGTGTAACAATTATCTCAAAAAGTTAAATGTCAATGATCACACATTTTTTTCACAAGGTCTTAATAATTTAACTTAATCATAATAAGCTTTTCAGTGTGATCACTCAAACGTGACGTCATTAATACGCGATTTTGTGAAATCACACTATCAATCATATCTCCATAACTCTTTATCACATATCAATGAAATTCACTATAAGTAAACTTCAAGTCTAGGTAAAAATATTAGCAAATAAAAACTTGCACGTTTCAAGGTCATGTGCGTAAAATCGCGAGTTAAAAATTTAAAAAGCTCAAAATTAGGTTTTGATCAATTTAGAGCATGAATTAAGCTTTGTCTACACTAACAAACTTTATGTGCCAAAAAAATGTGATGTACCCATATATGGACATGTTGATCTTATATCACTACCATTTTAAGCATACCACTACCATATATGGGCACATCAAATTTTTTTGACACATAAAGTTTGATAGTGTAGACAAGGCTTTAGGCCATTTGTGTTTTTCAAAAAATTACTACGCAAAAATGGGTTTTTGCGCACGCGATTATTAGAAAGCGTAAAAAATAAAATGTGATGCATAAACCACATTCTATTCACAATCCTTAGTACATTTTTTTTTTTTTTTTTTTTTTTTTAATATATTGAGGGCGTGAAACAACGGTTGGTTTTTAAAATTTTCTAATACTGCTGCTCTAAAGTCGAAGTTGAAATCTGTGTTGAAACTTGGTTTTTGAAATTGATCATCAGGTAGGCTCCAGTCAGTGTATTGTAACGCTAAGCCGTTACGTTGGTTCCCCACGAAAAACGATCGTATAGTAGGTTACTCAAATAAATTGAATCGACCATTCT
This sequence comes from Antedon mediterranea, assembly GCF_964355755.1. Lineage (NCBI taxonomy): Eukaryota > Metazoa > Echinodermata > Crinoidea > Comatulida > Antedonidae > Antedon > Antedon mediterranea. Next base: position 14,918,444 of record NC_092678.1, read on the forward strand.
ATAATTTCCGTCTACTTTAATATTTGACATTAAACTTTTGTTGTAAAGAATCAACTTATCACCGATCGTGAAGATCTCGACCTTAGTTACAAGAAATATCAAAGTTTAATATCTCTGTTAGCTGTTTTCACAAATTTAAACTGATTTTACTGAGAAGATTGATACGTATTTTTAGCGCCTATTGTCAGATCAAAGGAATCGCCGCCCAGTGCAAGCTATTACGCAACACTGAAAGGACTATCAAGATCTTTTGTTTTCTTTTGTTTTTGTTCTTCACGCTTGATCGACTCTCGGTTTACAATAGCTTTTTGATACGACTAGGCGATGGCTGATAAGAAACAGAAAAAAAAAAACGAAAAAAAGAAGATATACAAATGCCAAGCTAATACAAATGGTATACATATGGAAAAAGAAATGGAGAGGATCGACATATCTGATTTTCCCCCAACACTAACAAAAATGGATTCTAAGCCAAACTCACAAACTGCTTGTTCTCCGCCAACCTTATTGAGAATCTGCGATGAATTCCCTCCAATAAATGAGCAACATCCTGGAACCTTTGATAAAAGGTTTAACAATATTATTGTCAACTATATGGAAGAAAACTATGAGCCTAAGCTACAAATTGTAAGAACAGAAAATGAAAATCTCAGAACAGAAAACAAATCACTAAAATCTGAGGTTGAGTCTCTGAAACAAAGGCATCTAAAAATACACTGTCCCAAAAAAAAAAAAATGATGACATTTCTAAAATTAGAGCTGAGATCGACAAATCTAATGAAAGAATGAAAAAATTGGAGAAGGAAAACAAAAATCTGAAACTTGACTTTGAGTCTTGGAGGTTATGGGAAAAACGGACAATGAACAAAGAAGAACAAATAAAGACATTACGTCAACAAGTTACAGAAACGGAGCGTGGCTTATCCATAGCTAAAGACGAAATATATGAACTAAAAAGAACGCAAATTGCCATCGACACCTCAGATTTTGAACTACAACGTAGGACGAGAAAACAAATAATGGAAAGTCACACAAGTTCTACGACAACGCAAACAAGGAAAGTTTCTTCTAACACAAACGATTCTATTACACAAACTGAACAATTGATTGATAATCTGTTTGAGGAGCTTACCAACAGGCAGCCATCTTCTACTCCTTCAAAACTGACCAAATCAAAATCATCTGCGTCTGCTGCATACCAGGATCAACTAAGCCAATATAGAAACAAACACAAACAGATACACTCTGATACAGCTTTAGATAAAAAAAATCTTGATTATTGGAGATTCGATGATAAAACAGTTTAAACCAAAACGACTTAGCAGGTCAACAAATCTGAACGTAATCTGTCAGACAATGAGAGGCGCGAAAATTGATGACATTGCACACAAGGCAGCTGTCAACAGAACATAATATGGATATAATTATTCTACACGCGGGAACTAATAACTCCTCAGATGACCCAGCCACTATTGCAGTAAAAATATCATCTCTCGGAGAATCTTTACAACCGAGAAGAGTAACAATCTCCTCGATAATTCATCAAAAACATGAATCTCTTACAGAATCTAAGCGTATAAACGATGCCAATGACAAGATACGAGCAGTTGCTAGACAGCGAAATTGGGGCTTTATTGACAATAGTTGTATCATGTCAAAACACCTGTCTTCGGATGGAACTCACCTAAACCAAATTGGAGTTGGGTCATTTGCCAAAAATGTTATAAACCACATCAATGGAAATTCGTGTGACGAATCTTTGTCTGTACCTGTGCCTGACATACACCAGCCACAGTCGTCGATTTTTCATCGTGCGAATATGTATCAACGACAAACGGAAGCAAATCGTCCATTGGAGAATCATCAATTTCTACAAAAAAAACCCCACAGAGACCAAATACACCAAGAGTGGAGCCAGTACCTGGACACAGTCCACCGACTGCAAAAGGACACAGCGCCATAAGTACTCATTTTTCTAAATTAAAATTATGTGTACTTAATGCTCGATCCACGCAACGCAAAGCCTCAAGAAAAAGAGTGGAGCAAGTATCTGGAAATGGTGAGACGAGTACTAAATCCACAGAAAAACATAGGTCTATAGAAAAAGCACATATTAATTTTGGCGTTCTAAATGCACGTTCACTGCGTAAAAAGTGTGATGAATTTGTGGACTTAGTTGTTAGCTATAATCTAGATGTAGTGGCGGTGTCTGAAACCTGGTTAAGACCAGATGATGATCTTGTGATTGGAGATTTAACTCCACTAGGATATCGCTTTGTGCATGTCCCTAGGGTGGACAAAACTGGGGGTGGTGTTGGAATTCTGTCTAAGTCAAGCTTAGTTGTTAACTTGAAAACGGATGTACATAAATATGCATCATTTGAGGCTATACATATTACGTCTAACTCGAAATCTCTTCGTTTAGTTAACATATATCGACCACCAACCTTGTCTGTTACAGAGTTCCTAAATGATTTTGAAAAAATTTTGTTTGACTTTATTCTCTTTTCGTCTGAAATTGTTTTCTGCGGAGACTTTAATATCCATATGGATAATAAAAAAAATGTGGCAGCGGATAGATTTAAAACACTGCTTAGATCGTTTGGTCTCCAGCAGCATATAAATGAACCCACACACTGTAGTGGGCACTGCCTCGACCTTATCATCACTAGAGATGATCTACCTCTCTCGGATGTAAAGATACACCCTGGCCTGTCAGATCATTTTGCCATATTTTGCAAGTTTGATCTTAAACGGCCCACAACACACAAAACTGTAAGAAAAAGTTGCAACCTAAAACAAATTGATATTGAGAAATTCACAAATGACATTAAAGCCTGTGTGTCTAATATAACCGATGTAAGTGTAATTCTTGAAGACAGTGTAGAAAGCTATTCTGATCTCAGAGCTGTACTTGATTTACATGCGCCAGTTCAGAACAAAACAATTAGGCAACACTTACCTAGATAAATGAAATGTAACGAGTTTAACTGAAGAAGAAAAAGGGATATGTGAAGGTAGTGTCACAATAAATGAATGTACCAATGCAATTAAAAAAATGAAATTAAATAAAACTCCCGGATGTGATGGCTTGACCGTTGAGTTTTATTTACATCTCTGGGATGACATTAAACACATTGTTTGTGACGCTCTAAATGCATGTTATTTTAACAATGAAATGAGTTCTACACAGAAACGTGGTATTATAAGCCTATTATACAAAAAAGGTGATAAAAAATTGCTTGAAAACTGGCGTCCTATCACTTTATTAAATACAGACTACAAAATTTTAACTCATATTCTATGTATGAGACTTCATAAAGTAATTGAAAATGTAGTTGACAATGACCAAAAGGGGTACATTAAAGGACGATTCGCTGGAGAAAACGTCCGTCTAATTAATGATATTCTGTATTATACAGCAGAAGAACAAATCGAAGGAGCTATTCTATCCCTTGATTTTAGAAAAGCATTTGATTCTGTAAATAGAGATTTTATGTTTAAGGTACGTCTAAAAAAATTTAATTTTGGAGAATCCTTTCTAAAATGGGTAAATACAATTTATAGTAAATCTGAATGTGTTATTGTTAATAATGGTTGGATTTCAGAAAGTTTTGAAATGGAATGCGGAATAAGACAGGGTTGCCCATTGTCGGCGTTACTCTTTATTTTAGTAGTAGACATTATGGCGTGTAATATAAGAAAAGATAAATGCTATAAAGGAATATCTTTACCTAACAATGATAATGGTGAGGAAGTTCGCATTGCGCAGCTGGCAGATGACACTGTACTCTTTGTGGGAAATGAAAAAAAGTATAGAGATTGGTTTAAACATTGTTAATAAGTTTGGTAAAGTGTCTGGTATGACTTTAAATAAAAAAAAAACCAACGCTATTTGGATTGGCAAAAATGTAAACAAAATTCAAAAACCATGCAGTCTAAATTGGGTTAATGAACCAATTAAGATTTTGGGTATTTATCTGGGATATAATGAGAACAAATGCAGTGAATTAAATTGGGATAGTAAGGTGGCAAACTTAGAAATGCTACTCAATAGATGGAAAGGAAGAAACCTAACCTTTTTTGGCAAAGTTACCATTTTAAAAAGTTTAGCTTTGTCTAAACTAACATACAATGCATGTATAATTGATGTACCAGATGATGTTATTTTTAAAATAAATAAATTGATATATAACTTTTTATGGAATGGAAAAACAGAAAAAATAAAAAGAAAAACTTTAATCGGTAAGATGATTAAAGGGGGCATAGGTATGCCTGATTTCGCATTACACATAAACTCTCTGAAAATGATATGGGCAAGAAAATTACTGTGTAGAAAACACGTAAGATGGAAAATCTTACCACTATACTATTTTAACAAATTTGGAACCGAACAACTAATTTTAAGTATGTCAAATATCAATTTTCAAAATAACATGGGCTTAGATAATATACCATCTTTTTATTATAATGTTCTAAAGTGTTGTGTTGAATTTAATAATATGAATAATGAAGGTACAATTAACGAGTATGAAGAAGTGATAAAGCAAAACTTATGGGGTAATAATGATATTAAATATAGAAACAAACCACTATTCTTTAAGAACTGGATAGATGCAGGTTTTAATCAAATTGGAGATATAATTATTTTCAATCGTCTAATGAAACCTATAGAAATAATTAAACAATTACGTATTAAGAAAAACTGGATAGCTGAATTTGTTTCTCTAACCAGAGCTATTCCAAAAGAGTGGTTAAGTATAATTAAACATAATATGCCAAATATGAACCAATATATGAATGTGAATCTGGAATACAATATCAACAATATAATTAAGATGACAACAAAAGATGTTTATTCTAACTTTGTTAATAATGTTTTTATTCCCCCGAAAAGCATACTTAAATGGAATAACATATTTAATGAAGATATCAAGTGGTGTGATGTCTGGAAAAGAAAAGTGAAAAACGAAAAAATTAAGAAATTTGCCCAATTGAATTACAAATTACTAAATAGAGTTGTACCTACAAATCTAAAACTGTATAACTGGAAACTGAAAAATAATAACATATGTAACAATTGTGGAGTCATTGAAGACGAAAAACATATGTTTTATTATTGTAGACGTAATCAAATACTATGGGGAAAAATTGACAATATATTTAAAAAGCTAGATAACAGCAGTAGCTCGTTCAAAGAACTCCTGTTAGGAAGTAAATGTCAATTAAAAAACCAATTGTATTCAATAGCTGTGTACGTCATATACATAATTAAAATTAAAACTGAACTTAAAAAACCTGTATGCCAGAATCCCTGGATTCAGTTTAAATATATTTTAAAAGATATGAATACACTAGGCATGTTGTAACTTATAAGTGGCATCCATTTTTGTATTTTAAGATGTACAGTTTTTGTATGCATATAATCAAACCACTATGTATAAAGGTTAAAAGAGTAAAAATCAGAAAATAACGAAAAAAGTAGAAAACAGAAATTTAATGTATGAAAATGAAATGTGAACGAAATTTGTATGAAAGAATGAATAAAGGTGGTGGTTAACCACAAAAGAGAAAAAAAAACAATTAGGCAAAAGGAAGCTAAACCGTGGTATACCGATGAAATTCGACCTGAAAGGAAAGTACGTCGTCAACTTGAACGTAAATGGATGAAATCAAAGCTTCCTAAGGATAGACAGGAATACTGTGTTCAAAGATGCGTTGTAAATGGACTGATTGAAAAGGCCAAGACGCGGTATTACTCTAGTCTGGTTAGTGACTGCACAGGTGATCAAAAGAAACTTTTCAATATAGTAAATAAACTTTTACATCACTCCAAGTCATCGGTCCTTCCTTCGTCTGTCTCCGATGAAGCTCTTGCTGAAAGACTTTCTGTGTTTTTTGTAAATAAAATTAAATCAATTCGTGATTCACTAGAAAATGAAAATACTGGCGAAGTTATAACTGCTTCTGATAAATGTAATATATCTTATGGTTTAACTAGGTCTATACGGTTTTCTCAGTTCGAACCTGCAAGTGATGAGGAAATTTTAAAAATTGTCAAAAATTCTTCCTCTAAATCGTGTGCACTTGTCCCGGTACAGACTTCACTGATTAAGAAATGTACTTCTGCATTTATTCCATTAATCACACATATTGTTAATAAGTCTCTTGAAAGTGGTTTTTTTCCCATAGTCTCTAAAAGTCACCCATGTTCGACCCACATTGAAAAAAACAGGTCTAGATCCCGAGATTCTGAAAAACTACAGACCTATCTCGAATCTTAGTTTTTTAGGAAAAATAATTGAGAAGGTTGTTTCTAAACGGATTTTGTCGCATGTACAAAAACATGGCCTACTTGATCCGTATCAATCTGCCTACAAAGCGCATCACAGTACTGAAACGGCATTACTTCGTGTAAATAATGACATCCTACGTGGGATGGATGATGGAAAGCTAACTGCTCTAGTATTATTAGATTTAAGTGCAGCATTTGATACGGTTGATCATTCTGTGTTGCTAAATAGACTCAGTACTTATATTGGTATTGAGGAACTGCACTTGATATGTGTCGGTCATATTTGGAAAAACGACCTCAACACGTATGTATTGGTGATGCTATTTCAAAAGCTTCTTTTCTAAACTTTTCGGTACCACAAGGATCTGTTCTTGGGCCGCAATGGTTTACTATTTATTTACACCCGATACGGGATATCATAAGTAAATATGATCTGTGCTATCATGTTTATGCTGATGATACTCAGATTTATATTTCTTTTAAACCTACTATGAAACACAGTGACATTTCTTTGGAATTGCTCCAAAATTGTATCTATGAATTGCGTGTCTGGATGAAAAACAACTTTCTTAAATTAAATGATGAAAAAACAGAATTTGTTCTCTTTGGATCAAAACAGCAGTTGGAAAAACTGCCACCAAGCTTTATTCACATTGGTGAAACCCAAATTGACCCGGCTAGGCAGGTTAGAAATCTTGGGGTTGAAATGGATGTGGGTATGACTATGATTTCCCATATCTAAAAAACTATTTCTGCGTCGTCTTTTCACTTGCGAAACATTCGAAGGATTAGCAAGTTTATACATGAGACAGCAGCTAAACAACTTGTTCATGCTTTTGTCACTTCACGACTAGATATGGGAAACTCTTTGCTATACGGGCTACCACAAAAACAACTCCACAGGCTCCAACTGATTCAAAATACAGCGGCACGAGTTGTTAAAAAATTACCAAGATATGGACACATATCAAATACTTTGGAAATATTGCATTGGCTCCCTGTTAGGTACCGCATTGTTTTTAAAATATTACTCTTTGTTTTTAAGTCTATAAATGGCTGGCTCCTGAATATATTTCTGACATGCTTAGGCTGTATGTTCCCGGACGTAATCTGCGCTCTAGTGACTCGCTGCTTCTACATCAGCCTAAGTATCACCACTCATGGGGTGACAGAGCATTCTCCGTTACTGCTCCTCGTCTGTGGAATGCTCTACCGAGCTCTATAAGATTTTGCAAAACTGCTGATACTTTTAAAAAATTATTAAAAACACATTTATTCATTAAGGCATATGGAAATCATGAGGTTTCTTAAAGTTGTTTAGACTTAGAATTGTTTTGTATACCTTTTCCTGGCCAGCATTATCTTTGGGGTGCCTCTGTCTTGGTTGTTGTCTCTGAGCACCCGGTCGTCTGTGGCAAGGCAAATGTGTATCCTGCTCCTTTGTTTGGTCACCTAGGTAGGGGTTCGGGACCGCGACAGAACGACAACGGATGGGGACCCTCAACAGAAATTGCATTTTATTTGTCAGGAATGTGTATGATTTATTTCTTTTTTATTTTTAAATGCGCCTTGAGCACTCTGGAGTGGTATGTGCGCTATAAAAATCTTATTATTATTATTATTATTATTACATTTACCCATTTTGAGTCCAATCAGACTGAAAATGACGCTATACGAGCATGTTAAAAATGACAAAATGCGTACATTATTTCATAAAAGTTTTGAAAATGGTAAAAAATAGGCCTTTTTTAAAATGAAAATAACTCTTCAGAATGCAAGATGACCCCAATTTTTTTAACTTATTCGGGAAGCCATTGAGTTGTAGATATGAATTCATGTACACATTTTACGTACAAAAAGTTGTGACGTCATCAAATGGCCACTTAAATTTAAAAATTAGGATTTTTTATATTTGTGTATAGTTTATTACATTCAACAGAGCGCATCTCGGTTATTTGTGCTCGAATTTTGCATACATTTTAGTATGTACTTGCTTGATTATTTAAATTGTCAGTGTTTTCATTTTGATGACGTCATCACGCGTAAAAACTTGAATAACCTAGGTGACCTTAAAGATTATAACTTATTATGAAAACTGATGAAATTTAGATATGAATTCATATAAAAATGAGGCCTATCGGATGTTGTGACGTTATCATATGGCCAGTTGAAGTTAAAAAGTAGTTTGTAACTTTCTTTAGTTAAAGTTATAAACATTTCAAAGAACGCGCATTGCGTTTCTACGTGCCAAATTCTATTCCAATTCTTATATTTATTTGCTCAATTCATTATCTTTCGAAATTGTCATCTTCGCGTTTCTTTTAATAATTCCATCATATCAAAAATTTAGAACATGATGTGTGTCCCGTAATTTCACCTATGTTACACTGTATATAGATATACAGTATATACTGTTCATATTGTATATGGCATATAATAGGCACAACTCAGCCCTATAAGCTTATAATAGGATGGCAAACATAAACATTTTCCAATCGTATGTTAACGTACGTGCAGGTTTAAAAAAAAATCATTTTAGTAAAATGATAAAAGTGATCACCTATAATTAATCAAAGTGACGAATTAAACTCTAGTTAGTATTGTTTTTGCTTTTGCTGTTGTTGTTAGATGATAGTAATTGGCTAATTTTAGTATCAATAAATTCAGATATACCTAGAGGTACATAACATGAACGTATCAGCTTCACATCACAGAGTATGGGAAGTGTCTTATCGTAATCATAGTGTTAACATTCAAAACATAGGATTGAATATTTAACAATAACAATAAATAACATATAATAACAATAAATATTTTGAAGTATAAAAAGATACATGTTTACCATAGTTATGTAAGTTACACATTGATATTAACGTAGTTCATTGTTTGAAAGTATTTGTATTAAAGTACTGTTGCTAATAATTAAGACGATTTTTTTTTTATTTTATATTGAAGGTAATTGTAACTGAGGAAAACTCTGAAGCAGTTGCTACGCAGCTATCAGTCATTACTGGTGAAGTCAATATTGACAATGAAAATAATATTGATGCCATTTCCTCGATTCTAGAAAGGTTAACTAATGTAAGTGCAGGAAATGAAAAAGTAAGCACTAACTGTATTTCCTAAATATGTATTGTTCCCCAAAAACATGAAAAATGAAGGCCATTTTACAGTTAATTACCTCCTTACAAAACAAATCAAAGAAAATTGTTTTCACTCATAAAAAGAGAAAATAAAAGTTTAAAATTCACCCAACATCTCTTTGACCTCCAGACAATTTGACTCTTTTTGCGTTAAATTACTTTCATGCCAAACAACAAATATTATGTATATAACCAGAAAAAAAACCTATATGTAACATAATTTATTTTCCCTTTTTCATCGTTGATTGTTTCAATTCGTCAAATATATTGGAAAATATTAATCTTGTATATCACTTATTTTTCAGGTTACCAACTTAACAGTAAAAGTTGTGAGTAACTTACAAAATTCTGACGATGAACTATTTTCAACAGGCAATCGAAGCATAGGTGGAACTTCTAGGATCATACTGTCGCTTCAAGCTCAGCTAGCATCACTACCAGACTATAGAGCAGTTGAAAATAATCTAGCTGTGCAGACTAAACAATATCTTCCTGATGAATTAAACAATGGTATTGGGTATTTTATAAATGTAGCCACCTCTGAAACCGGTTTTCAAGGCGAGAACATTAAACCATTTTACACAGTGGATGACGTCATAACTGAGAAGATAGATACATCAATATTTCTGCCTTCTGATATTGTTGAATTAAGTCTGGATCAAAATGACTTAAACAAGACTCAAGTGACCATCATTGTATATCGGACATCTAAGTTATTTACGTCTAATTACTTGATGTCCAATAAGAGTAGAGCAATTGGGAGTCGTGTAGTTTCTGCTACTGTTGAAAAAGTTACAGTTGAGGGTCTGAATGAGCCCATCCAAATAACTTATTCACCGGTTGTGGTAAGTTACCTTTTCAGTCAATCTAAAATTGAAAAGTCTTAAATAGGAATGTTTGTACATTATTGTGACCGAAGTATAGTATGTTTGAATTTGTGAGGTGGATAACTGGCCAATCTTGGGTTGAAGTCCTAGAAGCTAAGTCACCCCAAGCTAAGGCTGATCTATTTTATCGTACAGTCAATAGCTATTAACTCTCACTTTCCACTTAAAACTTCTAAATGCATACAAACCTTAGATGACCCCAGAGATTAAGATTTTCATTAAAAAGCGAAAAGTAGCCTTTTGCCAAAACAAAATGTTCCTGTGGCGCTTCCTTAGAAACAAAATATTTTTCTCTATCAAATCAGCAAAAAATCTATTACATTATGAGCAATACATTACAATCCCATCCCAACATTTCAGTCCAAAGTGACCACTTTGAAATTTCTAAGGCAATTGCCGCCCGATTGAACGCCATAAGCTTCCAGCCTACCTTCCAACCCTACATCCCCCCAGATTCAAATGTTCACAACCTTATCCAAAATTAACGCCAGAAAAGCCCCATGACCAGATTGACTTCCTGAAAATTGATTAAAGAATTTGCATGCGAATTTACTATCTCTGTTATTAGTATTCTTAATGCATCCTTTGCCAAAGGTTCCATTCCTCATGTGGAAAGACGCCACTATTACCCCTATATCCCTAAACTTAAATCTGCTATTGTTTTAATTTTCGCCCTATGTCCCTCATGTCGATTCTAGAAAAAGTCTGTGAGAGGAATTTGTTTGTAAATGTGTCTGTAACGATATCTCCCCCCGAATTGATCATCATCAATTTGGTGGAATTAAGGGATCTTCAACAACTCACTGTCTGGTTGAGATGATACTCTTTATAAAGGTTCTGACAAACCAAACACAGTCGGTACGTTAGTAGAGACTGACTTCACCAAGGCTTTTGATTCCGTCAATCATACGCTTGCAATCCAAAAAGCTTTTTGATCTTGGTGTTCGAAATGAAATACTGCCCTGGTTAGTAGACTTTCTTACCAACAGACGCCAAAGAGTTCGTTACCATTCCGAACTATCTGAATGGGTAACGCTCTCTTGTGGCGTCCCTCATGGCACTAACCTTGGACAAATTATTTGTAACGTTATAATTAACGATGCTGACGTATGTGATCTAGACAATTGGGCTAGTCACAACTTCCTCATACTCAATCCATCAAAATGTAAAGCCTTGCTAGTTTGTTTTAAAAAACCACCTCCCAATCCTCCAAACTTAGTTATAGGTGGTAAAGTGCTGGATTTTGTGCACGAAATAAAAATTATCGGTATCCCTATTCAAGCAAATTTAAGATGGGGATACTCTTGTTAGCAATATGATTTCTAATAGTAGCCGTATATTATATTATGCTTAATCGCCTCAAGCGTTTTGGAGTTCCTGCTTGTGATTTGGTGTCCGTTTATGTGGGATACGTTCGTTCTATTGTCGAGTACGCCTCAAATGCATGGCATAGTTGTATTACTATAAAACAGTCTCTCATTATATTGGGACCTAAGTACGACACATAATGTTAACGCCCTTATTGGTACTAATCTTCAGACGCTTGATACGAGAAGAATTTGCACATCGATCAATTACTTCAAAGAGTGGTTTCCTATTAATTCTCATTCTCATAGCATGTACATTAGAACATCCAACGAATTTCTCATCCCCCGTGCTTGAACCGAAATATATGACAACAGTGCTATACTCTTTCTTGCCAAACTCCTTAATCACAAATGATTCGTATCTTATTGGTCGTCATGTGCAATTTCTCCTCGCGTGCTTTTTTTGGTCAATTTTCTATTTTGTATATTTTTTATCTCGTCTTGAATGTTGTACCTATATATTTTTATATTTGTAGTCTTTAGATTTTTTGCCCTTTTGATGTGTACATTATCATGTTAATATTGTTTTAATTCAGCCTTGTGCTACGATTATGATATATTGAATAAATTGAAATTGAAATTGAAAAAAAAATTAAAGAATGGCGATATTATTAAGTGAATGATGATTACGTTTGAGTTTTGGTGCGTGTGAAAGTATTTCATAACGGCATTGACGGACGATGATTATAAAAACCCAATAAATTAGTCATTTGGATAAAAAATAAGGTAGTTGTTTTATAAAGCTAATACTGCAGTTTTATTTATGGGATTCCTTATATTGTCTACAATTTTTGCTGTGACATAACGTCAGTAGGTAGGCCTATAGTCTATCTACCGAAAATAAGTTTACAGTACTTTTTATTTGTAATTGTATTTAATATATTATAGGAAGGTGTACTTGATAATTATGAATGTGTTTTCTGGGATTTTACATTACAAAACGGACATGGTGATTGGTCTAACGAAGGCTGTTACTACAACACAACATCAGACGATCGTATCGTCTGCTTCTGTGACCATTTAACAAACTTTGCAGTCATAATGGTCAGTACTGCTTTCACATTATGTATTCGTTTACTTTTATTTATTTGGTTTTATGATGTTTTTAAAAAGGCATACCACGTAACAGCGAGGCTAGTTGAAAAATTATATAACATTGAATCTTCACATAATGATGGTTCATAGTGGTAGTTGCCTGAAATAGTGCCATTCGACCCAAGGTCCTAACTTGCCTTCGTCCCAACAACTTTTTAGTCGCGTGGAAGCGACTCTATAGTTCACTATGTCGGTCGGTCGGTCTGTCGGTCTGTCGGTCTGTCTGTCGGTCCGTATCACTATGCGTTTTATCGCCTTCTGACCTTATCTTGATATCAGTTTAATCTAGCTAAGTCAATTTTTCACAGTATATTCCTTATGGCCAGGAATCGATGTGGTTATGTTTTCACGGTGCGCAATAAAAAATTACGCGGTCTACGCACGATTTAACGAAATCACGTTTGTAATCATATCTTCACAACCATGAATCACAATTAAATAAAAGCCACAAAGTTACGCGCGCACGCGCATTTAAAATTTTAAAATGCGCAAAATTCATTTTTAATCAACTTTCTACGCGTTTTTTGTCATTTTGAGCATGTCAAAAATTCCCATAGGCGCGCAAATTTTTAGGCGCGTGGTGCGCACGTAGCGTTAAATACATACTTTTTCGCGTGATTTATGTTTTTGCAGCCTTTTCTAATAATTTTACCATCTTTTAAACAATTTCGACTTAAAATTACGTCCGAGCACGTCGAATTGGATAATTTGCGTACGATTTTGATGAAAAAGTTAAAAAATTCGTCAAAATTATGCCTTTTTAGTCGCGTGGACGCGACTATAGTTCACTATGTCGGTCGGTCTGTCTGTCGGTCTGTCTGTCTGTCGGTCTGTCTGTTGGTCCGGTATCATTATGCATTGTAGCACGCGACTTAATGGCTGTTGGCCTTGTTTTTAATGAAGTTCCTAAAATCAGTAAATAAATAGATGAAATAAATAAGCCCCAAAAAACCAACACTGTACATAATTTCAGCAATCGTTATGTAAATTTGTCTCTGCTATTTGATGGACGTAATGCATTTGTTAACCATAGTATAAATAATGTGTTTTTTTTAACAGGATTACTCTGGACAAGCCGGCCAAACCACTACATTCGAGGATGTACTTACATACATTAGCATCATTGGTTGCGTCATATCTATCATTTGCTTGGTATTTACGATTGTTACATTTACATATTTCAGGTAAGATTAAACAACAAACTAAATTTACATACATGACACCAGTTAGTATTATGATTTCATTATTATCTTTTTCACCATTTTCTAATCAAATGTACTCAGAGCCTATACAGTGTCACGATGATGTAATTGTGCATTGTACAGTAGGTAGTCAAACATTTTTGTTTGTATTCGCTTCTGCCAATGATTATGAAATCATGTTCCGAATATGAGCACTTTTTCTATAATTTACAGTATGATTTATATATAATTTACACAGTGCTACGCAACATCATTGATTTACATATACACAATAATATTTAAAAACCGTTGCGAATTAAAGTTGGAATTTATTCTGACTTGTTAAGCCTCCACTGATTGTGAGGGCGTTTGTTGTATGAGAGAATGTATCTGGTGGGTGAAAATCTGTGATAATACCATACATGGCTCTGTGGTCTAGTGGTATGATACTCGCCCTGTAAGCAAGAGGTTGCAGGTTCGAATCCAGCCAGAGACATTTTTTCATACAACTAAAAAATACGGAACTTTCGCCAATGAGCTATGCTCGACGCGATTATGAAATCATGTTCCGAATATGAGCACTTTTTCTATAATTTACAGTATGATTTATATATAATTTACACAGTGCTACGCAACATCATTGATTTACATATACACAATAATATTTAAAAACCGTTGCGAATTAAAGTTGGAATTTATTCTGACTTGTTAAGCCTCCACTGATTGTGAGGGCGTTTGTTGTATGAGAGAATGTATCTGGTGGGTGAAAATCTGTGATAATACCATACATGGCTCTGTGGTCTAGTGGTATGATACTCGCCCTGTAAGCGAGAGGTTGCAGGTTCGAATCCAGCCAGAGACATTTTTTCATACAACTAAAAAATACGGAACTTTCGCCAATGAGCTATGCTCGACGCGATTATGAAATCATGTTCCGAATATGAGCACTTTTTCTATAATTTACAGTATGATTTATATATAATTTACACAGTGCTACGCAACATCATTGATTTACATATACACAATAATATTTAAAAACCGTTGCGAATTAAAGTTGGAATTTATTCTGACTTGTTAAGCCTCCACTGATTGTGAGGGCGTTTGTTGTATGAGAGAATGTATCTGGTGGGTGAAAATCTGTGATAATACCATACATGGCTCTGTGGTCTAGTGGTATGATACTCGCCCTGTAAGCGAGAGGTTGCAGGTTCGAATCCAGCCAGAGACATTTTTTCATACAACTAAAAAATACGGAACTTTCGCCAATGAGCTATGCTCGACGCGATTATGAAATCATGTTCCGAATATGAGCCCTTTATCTATAATTTACAGTATGATTATATATATATATATATATATATATATATATATATATATATATATATATATTATAATATTAAACACATACTTAAAACTACATTTACAACAACGTGGTTTTAGAATTTTTTTTAAAATTTATTTAGAAAATTACTTGGAAAACGTTCCCAACGTATACTGGTCAACCTGTGTTTTTCTCTGCTGCTCCTATACACTACATTTGTGATCGGTATTGGGTTAACATCCTATCCCAATTGCTGCATCGTGGTAGCCATTCTTCTACATTATTTTGTTCTCACTACACTTTTCTGGATGCTTGTTGAAGCCGTGAATATGTATCTGCAATTCATTTTAGTGTTTTACGGTGGAATACGTTTTTTCGTGTTGAAGTCTGCTTTAGTTAGCTGGGGTAAGTAGATACGTTTTAGCTGCCGTATTATTCGTATTAAAGCATAGTACCGTGTCAGCGTATGCATCCCCCTAACCCCGTACCGTAGTAATTCCTCTATTGCTTCGCGTCGGACTTTATAGACTCTTCAGTAAGTTATCCTTCAGTATTTGCCTAAAGATATTATTAACAAAAATGAAAACATAAACAAAAATGTACATCGTAAAATACATCAGGATACATTTAACAGTTTTGCTTATTTCTTTTTGAACAGTTCTTCCTCTCATACCAGTTACAATAATTGCTGCTGTGAAGTGTGATGAAACATATTCGAATGGCGATTAGTAAGTTTCTATTTATTGAGCAATTTCAAAAAGTGCAAAACAACGTTTGAGAGAGGCCAACTGGTAGTCGTTGTAGGCCCATAGACCCTAACCATGAAAGGCTGAGATTTCTCCTTGCCCTGGCCTTACTATTGTTCATTCAGGAATGTTGTTACTCAATTATTCAGCAATCTGTCCATCCACGATATTGGCTAAATAATTATTAAACTGTACGATTAAACTAGCCATCTATTCAGTGAAAGATCTAAACTATTTGATTTACAGTACTTATAATTTACACCACATGCTGTTGAATCTGGAATAGCTCCATACTATGTAATACTAATGCAACTTGTATTGCTAATATTGATACTAGTACGGTATTTAAACACATGCATTATTGACTTCTGCAATAAGATAACCAATTATAAAATAGACTTCACACATTAAGTTATACTTTTACGCTTACATTTTACTAAAACGTTAAAAAGTTTTGCTTAACGTTTATACTTCATGTATACAATCATTAACAGACATTTTAACCTTATTTTGCCCACTCAGTTGTTTTATGAAACCTGGAAACCCGCTATACTTCGGTTTGTTACTCATCTCATCTATCGTCCTCTTCATCAACATGGTCATTTTCGTATTCATCATTCGAGGACTGACTTGCCAACGAACAGTAACGTCGTCAAAACTGAAGGATAAAAACAAAATGAACGAGCTGACTACACGCTTATGTCAAGCCATATCGATAATGATGCTGCTTGGCTTAACGTGGATCTTCGGATATTTCTCCATTCATTCTTCTGACGAAATTCGTTTTTCGTTCCAAATGTTGTTCTGCGTATTCAATTCCCTACAAGGATTTGTTATCTTCGTATTTCTCTGTATTCGTCGTAAGGATGTTCGAGATTCGTGGGCAAGTTGTTTCCGTTGTCTACGAACCGAAGCCACTGGAAGCAGCACTGTCATGTCAAATCTCCAAAGTAGGATTTCAAATACCAAACTTTGAAACCACTACATTACGTATCTCTTACCACATGCTAATATTCAGATTGCTCTTGAATAGTTGTTGAAATGTATTACATTTACGAGATGTATTATAAAGAAATTATAATCATTTTCTGTGATAAAAAAACAATATTTAAGTGGAAAAAATACATTATTATAATTAGGTGATCATTTAGAATAAAATGATCACCTATTGTTATTGTATGAAATCTTTATTTTTCTTTTTATTGTTTCTGTACACTATTTTGTGTAACAATTATCTCAAAAAGTTTAATGTCAATGATTACTAAAATTTCAGAATAATATGTTTCAAATAATATAACTTAATCCTAATAAGCTTTCCAGCGTAATCACTCATCCATGACGTCATTTATACGCCATTTTGTTAAATCACATTATCAATCATATCTCCATAATTCATCATCACATATTAATGAAATTCACTACACGTAAACTTCAGGTCAAGGGTAAAAATATTAGCAAATAAAAAGTTGCGCGTTTCAAGGTCATGCCCGTGAAATCGTCCGTTAAAAATTAAAAAAGCTCAAAATTAAGTTTTGATCAATTTAGAGCATGAATTAGGCCATTTGCGTGTTTTAAAAAATTACTGCGCAAAAACTCATTTTTGCGGACGCGATTTTTAAAAAGCGTAAAAAATAAAATTTGATGTATACATCACATTCTACTCACAATCCTTATTAGTACATTCTCCGACTTTGAGTCCATTCCGAGTTAAAATAACGCTATACGAGCACGTTAAAAATGACAAAATGTGCACATTAATTGTACAAAAGTGCTAAAAATGGTAAAAAATAAGGCCTTTTTAAAATGAATATAACTCTTCAGAATGGCAGGTGACCCCCAATTTGTTTTAACTTATTATGGAAGCCAATAAGTTGTAGATATAAATATATATACATATTAGACATACAAAATGGTATGACGTCATCAAATGGCCACATGAAAATTAGTAATTTTTATCTTTTTGTGTGGTTTATCGAATTCAATAGAGCGCATCTCCGTTATTTGAGCCCGATTTTCACACAAATTTTAGTATATGCTTGCTCAATTAATTATCTTTCTTATGAGTTGTCAACATTTTTATTTTGATGACGTCATCACGCGTAAAAACTTGAATAACCTAGGTGGTGTAATTTCAGCTACACCATACAATTGAATATCTTATAGCTCTTCAGAATTAAAGGTGACCTTGAAGATTATAACTTATTATAAAAGCTGGTAAAATGTAGATATGAATTCATATAAAAATTAAGCCTATCGGATGTTGTGATGTTATCATATGGCCAGTTGAAGTTAAAAAGTAGTTTTTAAATTTCTTTAGTCGAATTTATACAAATTTCAAAGAGCGCGCATTGCGTTTCTACGTGTCAAATTCTCTTCCAAACCTTATATTTATTTGCTCAATTCATTATCTTTCGAAATGGTCATCTTCGAGTTTATTTTGATAATTCCATCATACCAAAAATTTAGAACACGATGTGGGTCCCGTATTTTCACCTATGCAACACTGTATATAGATATACAGTATATACTCTACATATTGTATGACACATAATAGGTACTCAGCACTATAACGCCCGTATTCTTAAACCGGACTTTAGTTGTAGTTCAAAGTTCGACTTGAAAAAGTCGTAGTTTGAGCTATTACTTCAAATTCGATTCAAAAACGAAGTAGTCGAAGTTTGCAGTTCGACTTAATGAAGTCGAGCTTTTAGTCGAGTTGCACACGTCTGGGTAACAAAGGATAAACATTAGCCAATGACAAGAGAGTATTTGAGGAGCAGACGAAATTTTGCGCATTGATATCCCTTTCCATTTTCTTACAAAATGTTTACGCATCAGGATTATATACATGAAAAATAATTTTAATCGTTAATTATTAGAACAAGATCAGTATTAATTTAACAGTGAAGTACTTTTGATTAACAACAAACAAAATCTTCAAAATATATTTAGGAACCATGGCGGTAGGGAAACTTTCATATTTTCTAGGCCTCCAACAAAGTATGATCGCGATGAACCACGCACTTCCTAGCGTGACAAGAAAGCGCTAGGCCCCCTAAACATTCCATCGCGTGGTGAATTGCCGCATCTCCCATTGTCGCTATGGCGTGACGTAGTTCAAGTCGGACTTGCGCGAAGAAAATAATGTAATTTGTATACAGTTGTAAATAAAGATGATTTTCATTATTATAACTTATACCAATGTATATTTAATTAAGCTAATATAAATATAGATATTTCATTCTTCAATATCTGGCCAATATAACAACTCAATGACTGTTACGTTTTTTATAAACATCTTTTAAAAACCATTTAGTCGACCATTTAACCTGCCCCCTCCAGGACTAAAAAAATCGATCAAAATCCGTCTCGATTTAGTCGAGGTTGGCCTGATTTAGTCGGTGATTTAGTTGAAGTTCGGTTTATGAATTAAAATGACGTCATTTTTTTAGTTTTATCTCGAACTACGACTAAAGTCCGGTTTAAGAATACGGGCGTTAGTGTATATGCATCATGTTATAGGATGGCGTACGTCAACTTTTTACGATTGTATGTTAACGTACATGCTTGTTTAAAAAATGTTAATTTCATTAAAATGATAAAAATGATCACCTATAATTCGTCAAAGTGACGAATTAAATTCTAGTTATTATTATTATTATAGGTACAAGTAGGATACCTAAAATTGTGGTGTTAGATCATTATAATGTAACACGTATAATCTGGAATTTCTAATTTGTATGGAAATAGTTATTATGTATTGTTTATTTGTTACAGGTGTAGTTGTGGCATCCAGTTCAAATCAAGGTATGTCATATTTATTATGGTTTTGGTTATAGATTAAGTGAATATTAATTAAAAGTTACAACTTTCTTAATTATTCACTGTTGCACAGAAAAAGGACATTTTGTATAATAAACAATGTTACAACATTGCGTACAAACAATGGTAATTACAATAATTGTTAAAGTAACATCACACTTTGATCACTTTTAGGAAATTGTGATGAAAGCGAATGCTCACCACAAAGTCGCCAAAGTCATTCAAGTGAAGGTAAATTACCCGTAGATAAAGATAATAACTCGATAAACTTTCGTATGCAATTTGAGGTCCAGAGAATTTGACTTCAGAAATTAGTTTAAGATGGTCTAACAATCATTTTTGGCTTGGTTACACATTTTGAAAAAGTGGCGAAAGGTCAAAAGGTCAGGGTGAAAGGTTATAAGACTAAACACCAATAGGTTCTTAAATCTCGACAACCACTGGTCACAGCGAGATCTCAAATTGATCAGAAGGTATACATTTATATTCAGTCTAATGGGACATTATAGTAAAAAATGACCGGAAATGCCATTTATGACCTTTGACACACACCCCACGGCATGTATGTATCTCCATAACTACTGGTCGTAGACACTTGAATTTGGTCTTAAATTGTACAAAATATACATTTTGTTATTTGTGCACATTCGAAAAATGTTACAAAAGGTCAAAGGGTCAGCGTCAAGGGTTATATGAACAAACACAAATAGGTACTTGTATCTCGGCAACCATTGGTCACAGCAAGTCAATTTTAGTCTCAAAATGTTTAGAAGGCATAAATTCATATTCAGTCGAAGGGGAAATTTTAGTCAAAAATTATCAGATATGCCATTTCTGACCTTTGACTCACGTATCAGGGCATTTTCATATCTCTGTAAGTACTGGTCGTAGAAACTTAAATTTGGTATCAAATTGTTAGAAATACACATATTTACATTCATTCTAACAGAAAATGTGGTTAAAAGATGACCTGAAACACTATTAATTACTAATGTTTCAAACAAAAAACAAAATCTACACAACTTATCCTTAGACAGTAATGTTATGCAATAACTGATGATTTAATGATTTCATTATAAGAATTAAAACAAATCCTATACAGTTATTGCTGTCCCCGAGGACGATCAAACATTTTGATTTTGCTCAGCAGTTCTTTTTAGAATTCTAGAATTACCTTACCATATTTATCCGAATAAACGCCCCAGGCATTCAATGTTCAGATGGGTTTTTAGGGGAGGGGAGGCATCTTTTTTTTGGGGGTTTATGCTTGTTAAATTGTAGATTATAGTAGTTATTGAAATGTGTTGTGATAAGATTATTGTGTAAATGCATGTGGCGGGGCGTTAATCCAAGGGAGGAGGAGCGTTTATTCCACATGATATTCTATTGGGATGAGGAGGGGGTGGCATTTATTTGAGGTAGTCTTTTATTTAAAGCGGGTGTTTATTCCTCTAAATACTCCAATTTTAATAATTATATATAATTCGTTTCCCAACTGATAAAAAGGTACTTTACATGATGCGTTTTCCTCTTTATGCTTTTGTAACGAAATATTTCTGTCTTTTAGATTAATAAAAGTGAAATTGTCATAGATTCCATTAAATGGATCTTCTCCAGGTCCCAGTATAATAATATAAAACAATGCGTATCCGGATATTCACCCCCTGGACATTTACCCCCGGAAAACTACCCGCCGGACAACCACCACCTGAACCACTACCCCCTTAGGACAACTACCCCTTTAGGAAAACTACCCCCGGACAAATACCCCCGGACAACTACCCTCTTAGGACAACAACCCCCTTAGGACAACTACCCTCGGACAATTACCCCCTAGGAACAATTACCCCCGGAAAATAACCCCCGGATAATTACACCCCCCCCCCCCCCGGGTAATTACCCCGCGGACAACTACCTCTGACACAATACTCCCCGTAGGACAACTACTTCCTGGACAATACTCGGAGGGCAAATAATCTTTTAGGACAACTACCTCCGTAGGACAACTAACCCCTGGACAACTACCCCCCGGAGAATTACCCCCCGGGTAATTACCCCGTAGGACAACTACCTCCTGTACCTGGAGTTCTAGGACACCTACCCCCTAGACAGTTACCCCCGGATGTTTACCACCATGACAACTACCCCCTTAGGAGAACTACCCCACGGACAACTACCCCCCGGACAACTAATCCCTTAGGACAACTACCCCCTTAGGATAACTACCCCCGGGTAACTACCCCCGGGTAACTACCCCCGGTCAACTACCCCTGGTCAACTACCCTCCCCCCCCCCCCTCCAATCCAAAAGTAGACAAACATATAAATATATAGGACCGGTTTCTGTAAAAATGAAATCATCTGTTTTTAACGGGTGTTTCGAAACTAGAGACCCGAGACCAGAGACCTGACACGAGACCCAATACGAAAAGGGAGACCTATATTTGGTTCTCCCTTTTCGTATATTAGGGTCTCCCTTTTCGTATAGTGTGGTCTCTCTTTTCGTATAGTGGGGTCTCCCTTTTCTTATAGTGGGTCTCCCTTTTCGTATATATGGGTCTCCCATTTTGTATATTTGGGTCTCCCTTTTCGTATATTTGGGTCTCCCTTTTCGTATACTTAGGTCTCCCTTTTTGTATATTAGGGTCTCCCTTTTCGTATAGTGGGGTCTCCCTTTTCGTACGTGGGTCTCCCTTTTCGTATATTTAGGTCTCCTTTTTCGTATTGGGTCTCGGGTCTCTGGTCTCGAGTCTCTAGTTTCGAAACACCCGTTTTAACCGATTATTCTGTTTAACATCACGCTAGACCCTAGATGTGCTAGATTTAAAGTACCGTATTTATTGTTTATGTGGTTTTTAGGTGGACATTTATTGGAAGAAAGTTGTTTATTCAATGGGAGGGGGTATAATCTAATGGAAATAGACGCCGATTATTCCATATGATGTTTCATGGTAGTGACATGATCACCGTTTATTTCAGGGGAATTTATTTAAAGATTGCCGTTTATTCGGTGAGTGAACATTGAGGTCAAATATCCGAAGTGATATTATTCTTCAAGTGTACAAAAATACATATATGACAAATTTGAGACAAAAATTAATTCTTTTAAGACCAGTAGTTATCGAAGCATTGTCCTGACGCAAAAATTATTATTATTATTAGCGAACCCAGTCTTTACAGTAAATACAGGGAGTACCATATGATACGTTCGACTATCCTATGATCATGTTTGACAATCTTCAGTTTATACCAGGCTATATTTATGTTCAATCTTTTACTTTTGTTTACAATAATGAATAGTAATTCGTCAAAGTAACGAATTAAAATATAGTTATTAATTCCTATTATACACTGTTGCAGAGTCAGGATGTTGAATGGTCTGGGTGGTAGTTGTCCGTCCGGGGGGTAGTTGTTCTAAAAGGATAGTTTTCTGGGTGGTAGTTGTCCAGGGGTTAGTTGTCCTACGGAGGTAGTTGTACTAACAGATTATTTGCCCTCGGAGTATTGTCCAGGTCCCGTATCCGGATATTCACCCCCTGGACATTTACCCCCCGGAAAACTACCCCCCGGACAACCACCACCTGGACCAATACCCAATTGATCTTTATTAATTTGCAGTATAACTTTTATTTTTTAACTACCGAACCTTCACACGCGTGGTCCGATCCGAAAATAAACAAAAAACTAACATTCGTGGTACATCTAAGGCGGAGTTTTATACCGAAGTTTTTCCATTGTGCTCGCCTATGTCAGAATTAACCATAATTTATATATAGATTACAGTTACAAACAGTAAAGGATTTGTTGTAATTCCTATAATAAAACCATTAAAGCATCAGTTATTGCACAACATTAATTACTGTCTTGTAAGTTGTGTAGAGATACGTTTTTTGTTAAAACATTAGTAATAGTATTTCTGTTCATCTGTTAACCACATTTTTTATTTCTATAAATGTATATTTCGAACAATTTGATACCAAATTTAAGTTTCTACGACCAGTACTTACAGAGTAATTAAGATGCTCTGATATGTGGGTCAAAGGTCAGAAATGGCATGTCTGATCAATTTTGACTAAAATGCCCCATTATACTAAATATAAATGGATGCCTTCTGAACATTTTCATACCAAAATTGACTTGCTGTGACAAGTGGTTGCCGAGATACAAGTACCTTTTTTTATTTGTTCATATAATATACCTTTTGTAAAAAATGTCTAAATGTGTAAAATATATTTCCGGTCATTTTTTACTAAAATGTCTTATTAGACTGACTATAAATGTATAGCTTCTGATTAATTTGAGACCAAAATGACCTGGTTGTTGAGATTTAAGGACATATTGGTGTTTTGTCTTATAACCTTTCACCTAACCTTTTGACCTTTCGCCACATTTTCCAAAAATGTTTAACCAAGCCAACAATGATTGTTTAACCCCCCTAAACCAATTTCTGAAGTCAAATTCGCTGTACCTCAAAGTGCATAAGAAAGTTGATCTAGCTACTAGAGTAATTGGGTATTGTCACGTGTTTAAATATATTTTGTTATTTTGACACAGTCTATTTTAAGTCAATGCTAACAGAAAAAGTATATAAAGAATCTATAAATATTCAGCTCTCTTTTAAGAAATTCTTCAATAGGCTCATCTTTGATAACCAACAAGTGGTCCTAAATTACAAAATTTAAAGACTTTGTTCCTTAGTTAGACAATAGGTACAAAAATAGGCCTAATATTACAGATTTCGCTGATTCTTAAATCATTTTGTTTGATTTTTACGGTACACACTCTTGCATCTTAATGTAACACAACGAAAACTATTTTTGTTACAGGTGTTGCGGCATCAAGTTCTAATCTAGGTATGTTAATTTTATTTAAATTTTCTTCCTTTTAAAATTGAAAAAGTAGTGTCTCTTAATCATTTAAAGACTATTTAAAAACAAATTGACACGGCAAAACCTTAAATATTTTTCAATTTTTTAATACAAAACAATTATTATTTAACAATTTAAAATTCAATTATAATTTATATCTTTCAATGTTCAATTTCTCCAAACTTTTATATTGTTCTTTTTCCGTTATATCAGGTAACCACCTAAATTGAAGTTTTGTTTTCTTTTTTCGTGAATATGTTGAGCTTTATTATATTTTTAGGGTGTTTTTATCTGTTGTAGTCACAATGTTCTCTATCAAGGTTAAATAAATAAATAACGGTTTAGAGATTATGTGGAATAATTCACTTCCCATAATTGGCATCAAACAGTAAAAGTGTTTGATATTACACAGTATAAACAGTTTACAACATTGTGTGTGAACATGTGCCATTCTTAAATTAATGCATAATATTGAAGAAGATCATATATGTGAATTATTTTACACATATTATATAAGTAGCGTCTCGTTGTGATTATTGTTAGGCAGTATTAAGAAGAACGAACAAGAATGTTCTTTATTGGGTCACCGATATCATCCTAGTAAAAGACTAGATACAAATCATATACTGCAATGGTTATTGTTAAGCCGATGAACAAGATAAGATGACACAATATGTGTTGATACTGAATACAATGTTACTCTTAAATTATTATTATATAAAACAACACAAAGATAAAGTCTTGATTATAAAAATAACAAAGTCAGTGAGTATGTTATTACTGTGGTGTATATTCTAATAAGCTGAAAATAATCGATATCAACTAACAACTCATCTAATCATATGACTCTTGTATAAAAAAACTTTTTTTGAATGTATTTTATTATACAGAATCAGCCGAGAAGAAATTTCAGACGATGTTGCTACATGTATCTACCTGGTGTGATCAGCATGACCTACTTGATAAGCTGAAGTTGTTGTGCAATGACATGATAACAGATTACAGTGACCTACAGAACGCCGGAAGCACCATGGAATTATTCAATGTATTAAAGCGCTGTGGCCATCTTACAGTCACCAAGTTTAAAGTTCTTATCGACGCAATTAATGTCACTGGTTCCAATGGTGTTCTTGAGGTCAACAAACTGCTAAAAGACACGTATGAAGAAGCCGACCACAATGTAAATTCTTTCTCTCCATATCGACAAAAGCTGATCAAATTCGGTAAAGCACTTTCTGAAGAAAATATAACAACGCTTACTCACCTTAAAGGTTTTTCAAGGAAACAACGTAAGAACCAGTGGACTATAATACTAGATCTCGAACGAAGACGTATCATTACAGAAGAAGGATTGCAATCGTTTATTGATGATTTAAAGGAGAATGGGATGAATGTTGCTGCTGAAAAGTTAGAAGATCCGATTTAGCAAAACAACGGGTATTACTGATGTCAATCTACAATTGAATTATCGGTGGTTAATTAAGATTAGACTCATACTAAAACAAATCTGCTGCTTTTTTAAATCATTAAAAGTAGCAGTAAATATTAATTTAAACTTCCTACTGTTTAGTAAAAACATTACAGTGTATATTAATATCTAATTAGTAATAGTGAAACCCGATGTAGAGAAGTAGTGAACAACCCGCATTCATGGTGCAAATTATTTTTACATCAATGACGTAGATTTAGTATACTCAAATAAATTGATAAAATAATACACTACAATGACACAGAAGGATATACATCAAAATAATTAGTATGTATTGTATAACGGACGTTGTACCATTTTCAGATGCATAAGCCAGTGCTACAGTATCGTATGTTATTTGGGACGGTAAACGAAAACAATGAGACGACAATGTATACAATCGATTAAACTGCGTATGCGTATTAAGCCCAGTGTATTATGTTCCTTTTATTATCGGTACTGTATTTCGTAGATTTAACGTTCAAGCAGGCGGAGCTTGCACAGTATATATTATCATTTGTAAAACTTGTCAACAATAAGTACGCGGCTAGCATACGTTGTTTTTTGGTTAGTTGTTGTGTAACTGTCCTATTGTATCATTAGTATGTGAATTCAGTTTGATTCGTAT
Organism: Antedon mediterranea; assembly: GCF_964355755.1. Taxonomy (NCBI): domain Eukaryota; kingdom Metazoa; phylum Echinodermata; class Crinoidea; order Comatulida; family Antedonidae; genus Antedon; species Antedon mediterranea. Next base: position 14,945,264 of record NC_092678.1, read on the forward strand.
AGATTAATTTTAAAAATAGTTGTTTTTAGTTTTTCCTTATTACCAAAGACGTATAGCTAACGGAGAATTTAATCAGTCACGCCCGCCAAGCCCGCGGAAAGATCCATGAATGATGCTGTTTATAAATTGTTAGTGACTTTTGTTTTATTCGAGTATAGTTTTTTTCCGTTGAGTACTTAATTTACGCAGTATTTTCAGCTTTCAGATTGTTTTTAACAAACAAAAAAATGCTTTCTTACCGTTTTCTATTCGAATGAGTTTCTGTTGAGCACAATCTGTTTACAATTTACCGTTCATTTTAGAAAGCACTTTCAAAATATTTATGTTCACTTCAATAGTTCCTAATCGAATACGACACGTCACTATTGATGAAAGTAAAAAGGCCATTTCAATGATGAAAAAAAAATAAAACACCAGGATCAGATGGTCTAAGTGTTGAATTTTATGTGTTCTTTTGGAATAATATTAAACATTTAATTTGCGATGCGTTAAATGAAAGTTATAACTCTCAGGAATTATCCTTTTCGCAAAAACGAGGTGTAACCACCCTTTTGTTCAAGGATGGAGAAAGAGAAAATTTGAATAATTGGCGTCCCATTACCCTCTTAAACACCGATTACAAAATTCTTGCACATGTATTAAGTAACAGACTTAAAATGGTTATTAAATCAATAGTAAGTTCAGACCAAAAAGGCTATATAAAAAGCCGTTTCGCTGGTGAAAACATTCGGTTAATAGAAGACCTGCTTTATTATACAGAATGTGTTGATATCGAAGGGGCAATAATTACCTTAGATTTTAAGAAGGCTTTTGATTCTATTAGAGATTTTATGTTCAATGTTCTAGAAAAGTTTAACTTTGGAATGTTCTTTTGTAACTGGGTAAAAGTATTATATAATAACGTTGAATGTGTCACAGTTAACAATGGTTGGGTTTCAAACAATTTTAAAATGGAAAGAGATATTAGACAAGGTTGTCCTCTATCTGTTCTGTTATTCATTTTAGTGGTTGAAATAATGGCATCTAGAATAAGAAACAAAGATGACTATAAGGGTATTAAACTTCCAACAAATAATGAAAATAACATAGAAGCTAAAATAAGCCAATTAGCCGATGATACTGTTTTGTATGTTGGTAATGACAAAAGTATTAAGTCAACAGTCAGTGTAATTGAACTTTTTTTTTGAATTATCTGGAATGACACTAAATTTAAAAAAAAAAACAATATTTTTGGATTGGTAAATGGAAGAACAGAATAGATAGGCCTTTAGAATTAAATTTGGTAAAACACCCGATCAAAATGTTAGGCATATATGTAGGGTATAATACAGGAGAATGTACCAGAAAAAACTGGGATGTTAAAGTAATAGAGCTAGAAAAGACTTTAAAACAACGGAATGCTAGAAATCTCTCAATTTTTGGTAGAATAATAATCTTGAAAAGTCTTGCACTATCTAAATTAACATATGCTGCAAATATTACTGATGTTCCAAATATGTATATACACAATTTACAAATCTGATATATAATTTTATTTGGAACAATAAAAGGGAAAAGATAAAAAGAAAAACTCTAATTGGTGAAAATGAGATGGGAGGCATTAAAATCCCTGATTTTACTCTTCATGTTAAATGCACTCATGTGTGGCTGGTTAAAAAGAATTATGAAGGATGATGGTGCTAAATGGAAAAAATATTCCAATGTATTATATTAAAAAAATATGTGATGTTAATGTTTTACTTAATATGTCATGTTATAGCATTATTGATGTTAATTCTTATAAAATTCCACTGTTTTACAAAAATATGATAAAAGCCTACATACATTATAACAGAATCTCTAAAAATAACCTGAAACTTATAACGATATAATGAATGAGCAATTGTGGGGAAACCACTATATCACTGTAAATTTTTTTTTTAAAATAAATACATATTACAAACCAAATTTTATTGTTACACGTAATAGATTTGTACTTTTTGTCTGTCTGTTGTATAAAAACTAAACGAATTCTAGTTTTCTTTAAATTAATGTATAAATTTAATGAAATGTACTTAAATTTGATTATGAATTGCAAAAAAAATATTATTGATTTAAAAAAAAAAAACAACAGTGGCCTGCATCGTCAAAGATCAAAGTCCAGGAGCCTATCCTGGCAAGTCCAGCTCATTTTCCTGTTGATGAACATGCCTGTCAAAATTATAAAAATATATTATAAATAAAATTAAATATTAATTATTCCACAACATATATTACAGATCAATCAGGTGATACGACTGTAATGAAATGTTAGCTTCAATTCAAGGTTAATTATAATTATTTAAACTGTATAATAATATAATCATAAGCGTATTGTTGTCCGAGCAAATCAAAAGTGCTTAATACAATAAAGCACAGGTAACTCACACCCAGGTCTTGCAGTGTTGTAACAATAACATGAACAACTTTAGTTGCTTTAAAGCTATATAATACACACAATACTTTTATAGCCAGGGTTATTACACATTTCTTGGTAGTTATATTAACTGCAAATGATCTACAATTTACAAAGCAATTTAAAAAATATGTATTGTATTTTATAAATATGTACTGTATTTTATCATATCCTAATATTACTTGTATTGTAGTTTTTAAATTGAAGGGGTGTTATATTTTGACTAAATATATATTACCATTTTACACCCAAAAATAAATGTCCCTCCTTCCCTTCTGAACATTTCTTTGAATAAATACGGTTTCTATGTATGCAAACACTGATAAATGTACCTTTGCTATTTCTAGGGGTTCTACAAACAATCGATTTTAATTAATTAAATGAAAGTGTAAATTACCCAAATTAAGTCATTTTAAATCTCAAAATAAATCATGATTAAATTCAAAATAAATATTTAAACCACCTACTGTTTATGTAGTCCATTCCAGGTTACTCATTTTGTTGATTATGTGAGAACCTTAGGATGTATTGAATAATTCTTCTTATTTTTTCTGACTGCTGATTTTGACCATTTGTCAGGATTCATTAGTATAAAGCATCTGAAAGAACCAAAATAATGTAGTTTATCATAAATTTGATACTGGAAAATAATAAGCAAATTGCCTTTTATTAGGAAAAACAATTAAAGCATTCTAATATTTATAGTTGTGAACTGTTAAAAAGCTTGCTTTTATAGTCACTTTCAAATGAAAGACACATTATCACCAATTGTTTTATATATTACATTTTGTCTAACAATAATTAAAAACACTATCGTAGATGTTCAAATTCAAGCCAGTAGCAGCATAAAAGCCAGTGAAACTATACAATAAGTATGCAAAACATACCTTTGAAAAAAATCCATCGTAGCTGCAACATCAGCATTATACTGGATTCCAAAACAGTAGTATGCAGCGAACAGCATTTCTAATCCAGACACACACACGTAACAATGTTATTATTTACAACATGGCCATCAACAGCCAGCATCCACCTTGATGTTGTTAAAATTTCCCCTGTAAATTAAGAAAATCCTAATAATTTTTTACAACATAACAAGCGCACTTTTATTTGATACAAGAAGAAGAAGAAGCCTAAAAAAACAGAACCTTATTCTCAAGATGTTTCAATGCCAAAATAAACAATTCAAGGACTGGCTTTCTTTCTCCTTTTCATTGAAAGTTTGCAGCACTTTAACATACTCTACTACACTACTGGATGGGCACAGTCTGGACTAGTGAATCCTAGCTAGGCTAGTAGGCACTAACCAACCAAGGGCGGGAGGGGTTGGGGGGCGGGTGGCAATTTTTTTTTCGTACATAAGTTGGGGACCCCCTCATGAAACGTCACAAAATAAACATGAATAATTCATCAGTTAAATTTTCTTGTTCCGTGTGCACCTATGCGTATAGCAACAAGAAGTGATTACACAAGTGCGGTACTTGTCTAGGCCTATCTCCGCTGTTGTTGCGGCGTGCGATTTCATAGAAGAATAGCGGCGTTTTGTGTGGATTGTCGAAATAATCAGCCTTTGTTTATGGTGTTTTTAATATAATTTATTACTAAAGAATTACGTGTTAAAATTATAGTTTCTATGAATAATATAGGCCTAATTATTAGTCTCTAAACCCATGTCTATTCTAGTAGTAGCTGTGTGGGTACGGTGTGTGTGTGTGTGACGTGTGTGTGTTAGGTATGACACAATCCGAGTAATAAGTCAGCAAAATTAAACATTAAACATTACACAAAAATACATTTTTTATTCTCGTGGGTCTAATCTTCCCATCTCATGTGTTCATATACGCGCATGTTTAAAGTTCCTTTGAGTTCATGCATATTGTTTGATAATAAAATAGCAGAATTAAAAAATACAGTACACAAATTATACACATTCTTTATTCTTGTGGGTCTAAGCTTTCTTTGGGCTATGTCCAATGAATTACTACTTAGTTTAATGTCTTGCCTAGCTGTCGATTAGCCTCGACTCGACACATATTGTGTGAAGAATAGTGCGCGAAGGCAATCACGTGAATTGACCTAGAATCCTAGGCCTACTGTAGAAAGAATCGTATCGCAGTTGTTCGTGTAATCACTTCTTGTTGCTATACGCTTGGGTGCACACGGAACAAAAAATTTAACTGATGAATTATTCATGTTTATTTTAGTGACGTTTCATGAGGGGTCCCCAACTTATGTACGAAAAAAAAAATCGCGGGCGGGTGGCCGGTCCCAATTGCATTTTTTAAAGTTGTATGTAGACCTATAGGCCTAGCTAGGCCCTATAGTAGTTAATAGGCATATTATTGTTATTTAATAATAACTATAAATAATGAAAATTCCTGCTCTAGGCCTACTTGTATACAATTTATGGTGGACTAATATTAATAATATTTAATATAATATAAATAGAAAGTACGTTTTATTTACTTTAATATTTATTGAATAATGTTAATTCCTGAAAGTATACGTATTTAACATGGTGGCCTAGGTGTACTACTACTACTACGGCTCCCTTTCACTTTCATCAGACCTAGCTAGGCCTACTACTAGCCTAGCATTTGTATTTTGTACTGTACGGCTTACCTCCTGACTGCTGAGTCCTGGCCTAGGTTTGTTAGGCAGGCCTGTAATGTACAGCAGTAGGCTATGTCAGGCCAGAGTCTGAGATTAAGTCAAGCCTAGCCTGGCTCTCTTTAACAGTGTTAACATAATATACATTTACTACCTAGTATCTTATCTTTACCTAAAATTAATAAAACAGACCACCTAACATAACTCTTAGTCTTAACTCGATCTTCTCAGTAAAAATTAAAATGGCTGACCCGCGGATAAATTTCAAATCTGAACACAGACGACGCATGCTCAGATTAATTTAATTACAGCGCCACCAACGAATTGGTACAAAAATTATTACTTACAGTAAATAGTTGTAAAAAGGCGGAAATAAACAGTAAACGACTGTAATAAGTAAAAACGGTCAATTGTAAATTTAACAGTTTTTTTTACAGTGAAGGTAATGTACTGTATGTTAATTATTATTAACATGATGCAACTGCTCTTGGTATAAATAATACATTTTAGCTACTTTCGATTAATTTGATTTAAAAATATTTATTTTTTTTAAATATAACATGGTTTTTTTTAGGAAAGAAGCAATGCTCTACATGTATATCTAAGTGGTAGATATGTTAAACCTACGTTAGAAATAGTGACTAATCTCATTATGCTTGGTGTATCTCCAACATTACAAAATAAGGTAAAGTACATAAGAGTGGGCATATATTCCCGTGATCTAGAATTGTGTAATTATCGGGTGGCACTCAAACACACCTCAGATCACGAGTGTGGTGTTCATAACTCTATATATCTACATCAGACTGGTTACGACAATCATATACAGTTGGACACCTCTAGCGTTCGTGGTACCGAGATCAAATCTGTTAATGTGAAACGAAATAATATTATCTGCATCGTTTTCATATTGATATAATTCGGTCTACGTTCACATCATATTCACAGGCAAAACCTTTTATTTCAATTTCTTTTTGTATTATTTATCACGACCTAACTATACTTAGTTGCTCCAATAACCTGTATGTATAAACTTTTCTGATTATAATTTTTTTTATAGGACGGAAACACCCCACTGCATGAGTCATTTGAATGATAGTTGTTTAGCGATTTGTTTCCTCAAATCATTATAATCAAAATTCTAGCAAATTGTCTACGTCACCCATGTACCATGCATGTACACTATACTAGTACAAAAATGCCTTTCATTAAATGTTACTTTAAACTTAATTGCAAATACAGTTACAAACAAAATCATTTTATTAACATTAATTATAAATACTATAACTTTATTGCGTGAATTAGTTACCTTTGAAGAGATGTAATTTATTATTGCCTGAGTTATTACCAGATTTAGGGAACAGTTATTTTGTATGGAAGGATGGCTGCACTCAATTTTAAGTTTTTCAAACGTATTTACAGATTGTTCACTACGTTTAAATTTAATATAGTAATTAAATAGTATATAGTGTAAGGTAAGGACTTATCATATTTTTATTACGTCTTACTAAGGCAAAAAAGGCGTAAAATAAGTTTGGTCACGTGATTGATGTAAATACGTCACCCGCGGAGCTACAAATTGGAAGGCCAAGGATGGTCATTCTATATTAAATTTACGGCGAAATTATGTTTATTTATCTGTTTTTTTACCCCATTTCAAAATGTAATGTTTTGGTGTGATGTCACTTACAACAATGGCATCAAGATATTCAATAAGGACACGAATGAATTATGACTGGCTGGAAGAACACGCCGCGGAATTGTCAAACGTTTCTATTCCAGTACGAATACTAGTTTTAATTACAACTATCTCATATTATTGCATCTTCCATAACACTCAATACTAATAGATTCCCATAATATTCATGGTATGATATGATATGTATGCATAAACTACACGATTATGATTTCTTTTATGATTCTGTTAAATTAAAATATAAGAGACAATTGATATAATTCGGTCTACTTTCACAAGATATGCACAAGAAAAACGTTTTATTTCAATTTCTTTGTGTGTATTGTTTATCATTATCTAACTATAATTATTTGCTGCAATACACGGTTTGTATAAACTTCATGATTATAATTTCTTTAAAGGACGGAAACACCCCGCTGCATGAATACCTGCGTTCAAATGAACCTACCTTAGAAGTAGTTAACTATCTCACGAAGCAAGGTGCATCCGTAACAGCACTAAATAAGGTAATATAATGGCTACAGATAAATTATATGATTACACCTAAAGTGCGAATGATCTGCGCCGCAAACGTATCTTATCCATTATATTTTTTTATCATATTGTTACGGGCTCGCTCGTTAGGCTGAAACCAACAATAAGAACATAACAAAACACGTTGTAGTTGTCGTCCATCTTTATTCATCTCCTCTCTTTTACTCTAGAAAGCTCACTTCCGTGTGACAAACCCATCACACACCCCTACTTAAAGAAAGTTTGATATGATTAAACTTATAACTGTTTACTATAACATCTTAAATCTTTTCGTACACAGTAGTTATTTTAACAGGTTGTTGATATGAATTTACTTCAACTGCTTCTTTAAAATTTCACAAGTTCTAATGACTTTACTTTAAATCCGTGTATGCCATTAATGATCACTCTATCACAACTAACATATTATAATTAACTAAACACTTTAACAATTAACAAAACTTTTAAAATCATTTCATGCATGTTTTATCTAAACTCTTGACAAAGCGTCATCTACAACATTGTCTTTTCCTCTGATATGATGAATTTCCTGATTCATTTCTTGAACTGCTAAACTACATCTCAACAGGCGTTGATTCTTGTCCTTCATTCTTGCCAAGAACGTTAATGGGTTGTGGTCAGTCCAAACTACAATTGGAAACGGAGTAGATCCAAGATACACTTCAAAGTGCTTTAACGCTGACATCAAAGCTAATGTCTCCTTCTCAACAGTAGAATAACGTTTCTAATGCTGGTTGAATTTTCTCGAGTAGAAACACACAGGCTTGTCAACACCATTCTCGTCTGTTTGCGCCAACACAGCACCAGAACAAACATCACTGGCATCGATCATTAACGAGAACTGTTTATCAAATCGTGGAGCCATCAACACCGTTTCGTTTGATAACATCGCTTTAACTTTAATGAACGCATTATTGCATTCCTCCAACCACACAAAACTCGCATTCTTTTTCAGCAGATTCGTTAATGGAGCTACAAGCGTTGAGAAACTTCTGCAAAAACGTCGATAAAACCCAGCCATTCCCAGGAACCGCATTAACTCCTGCTTACTCTTTGGAACTGGGAAATCACAGACTGCCTTAATCTTAGCACTTAATGGTTTTACTTTTCCGCAACCAACTTTATGACCTCAGAACACAATTTCTGCACATGAAAACTCGCTTTTCACAAAATTTACTGTCAACTTTGCAGCTGTCAACCTGTCAAACAATGCCTTAATTCTCTGCACATGGACATCCCATGTGTCACTATAAACAACCAAATCGTCTATATAAGCTTCACAGCTGTTTCAACTAGTGTTAAGATATCATAAAAAGTCAAGCGCCCTCAGTGTTAGCAGACGACGCTCCCCCCGAGTCGCGCGGACATATAATTTTTGTTTACAAACCATTATTCCGCAAACGCCAAATTAAATTTCGCTATCGTGAGTTTTTATGTAGTAAAAACATTTTATACAAAACTAAACGATTAAAAAAAGTGTATGTTCAATTAAAAAATAAATATTTCTTTACTATAAATTAATAAATAAACGACGATATTGTCCATTTTACTGAAATACTCTCCCGCACATAAACCAGGAAGATGAGATAAACTGTGTAATGAAATAGTAAACAATCGTAAGTAGAAAATATCATTGTATTCTTTACTTTTTTTTTTGATATAATTCATTTTTTTAGAAAAAGAACGAACTAGAATATATTATAGACTATATTATATAAACAAAATAATACTAGTTTTGTTAATATAGCCTGGTTCAGTTTTTAGTAAAACTCGCATATTTTGCAACCCTTTTATACATTGTTATTGTTATTGGCGAGAAAACGGTTTGGCGATAGGCTTAGAAAGTGCGTTGACGCCCGCGATGACCGTGACAGTAATGTGGGCCTAGAATAAAGTTAGGCCGAAACATAGAAAATTCGTAATAGTTAAACCTTTAATTACCCTAATCCTAAATGTAAACATTATAACCAAATAATTAATGGCATGTGTTTATAATAATAATTATTGCTTTACTGGTGCATTTTTAGGCTAGCTGGTGTGACTGAGTGACAGTAACAGCCTAGGCTAGGCCTTAATATTAATACATTTTTACAGCATAATAATGGTTTAATATTTTGGCTATTAGCTCTCTTGTTTGGATTTGTTTGGACACAAAACTGAAGTACTGTAGATTTAAAAATTGATTTATTTTTAAAGGAAAGTACAGTTGCATCTATTGTTTTTGTAATCAAGATGACATCAGAACCAACAATGTTCCTCAAGCCTGTAGATATCTCAAGGCCTACAAGTCTTTTGTAGACCATGGCAGTGAAAAAAAAGAAGCAAAACAATATCGCACAGCGTTGTTAGGCCATACCTGATAGACATTGAATTAAACAGGGTAGGTAAATAATCATAACCACCTCTTTAGAAAGTTTAATACACACTCCAAACAATGAAATGTGTGTTTGTATTTCATATTAAAGAACAATGTTAGTATAAAATAACTGTCGAAACAACAATTGTTACAGTAATTTATAAATATACCTCTTTTCTTTATTAAATATTTCCTCAATCATCTATTTTTCCAGGTGTCAATATGTTATAATATTCAACATGCGACAGGATGCTGACATCTTGACTGGTAAATTCAAATGTTGTTTCAACTTTACATTGACATTACATAATAACTCAATTGGTCAAGTTGCTCTTTAAATATACATTGTCCCTTTGAGCATAGAATTTCAAAATTGTTTATCCTATTTTTATGCATAATAAAGCAAACCTTTGGCTGGAACTTATTTTCCTATGAATTATCCATATATTATCATTATATTGACATAGCACGCAGCAGACCCCCTATCGCCTTAAACAAATTACCATCATTTCTACATGTACAACAGCCGCCTTGTGTGTCGGAGTGGGAGATGTATCTAGAACTTAAGAAAGTGAAGGTTGGAAAATCTCCCGGACCCGACAAAATTCCAAATAAAATCTTGAAGGAATTTGCATGTGAGATTAGCCAACCAATAACGCATATTTTCAACACATCCTTAAGCAAAGGCATTGTCCCCGGCTTGTGGAAGGATGCCGTAGTTGCCCCAATCGCAAAGGAGAAGAACAAAAGTATTGTGAATGTAAATAAATTGCGCCCCATATCTCTAACTTGCACTCTTGCTAAGATAGCAGAGGGATTCGTATCCCGCTGGTTAATTTCGGACATTCATAAGAATATTGACTAGCGACAATTTGGTAGCCAAAAAGGTTGCTCTACCAGCTATTATTTAATTGATTTATTAAATGTATTTTTTTCTGGTAGTAATACACCTAAGGCCTTGGGGAGGTTGGTTTTGACCGACTTCTCCAAGGCCTTTGACAGTGTGGACCACACTATTGCTGTGAGCAAGCTAGTTAAATTAGGATGTAGACCAGAAATAATACCTTGGATCATAAGTTTTGTTTCAGAACGTACACAAAAAGTGAGGTATAAACTCTGTCTTGTCTAATAGTGTTCAATTAAACTGTGGTGTTTCCAAATGAACCCGACTAGGACCCATCATTTTCCTTGCAATAATAAATGATGCACTGTTGAATAGTGATCTAAAAGTATGTAAATACGTTGATGATTTATGTATCGGTGAAGTGGTTAAAAGAAACAATTCTTCCAATATCCAACAAACAGTTAAGGATTTTTGTATATGGTCAAATGAAAATAAACTCAATCTTAATGTTGATCAATGTAAAATGATGTACTTTTCGTTTCAAAAAGTACTTCCAGTCATTGATCCCATTGTAATTGACGACCGACAACTAGAATGTCTTGCTGCTAGTTGTTTTGCAAGCATTGTGTTTGGCGCATTTGCATATAGGTGATGTTTTGGTTAACTACCTGGTTTTTCTGTCTGCGCGTCAGAAAAGCTTTTGTTGCAAACACAGGAAGACGTGATTTTTGTTACCGTGTTGTATATATATATTATTAAGCCGTTGTTGAAGTTACCATTAGAAATGGTTGATTGCTGTACGATCTTTCGTTCTTAGTTAGTAAATACATCATTCAAGTTGATTCAGGGTTTTTCCTTTCTTCGTTCTCTTTATTTTCTGAGTGACGTTGAGTTGTACACAATAAATGGTCTGGTAACGGCAATCAACAACTTGTTGTCTTTCTGTTGGTCTTGATATTGCATTCATTTGAGCCAAGCCTCGCACGCTTGATACCCGGGGAGAAAACTTCCAAATCAATCCGGGCATGGTCTCACACGTACCACGACAATATCATATCAGAGGTCAATGTGCTATAGATGGTTTTAATTCTTCCTTTTGTTGACATTTCTTGGTGTGTATCGTGATATTTTTTCTCTTGCATCTATTATTTTTACATTATTTTCAAACTGTATAGTTACACAATCAAGTTCCCTTGCCATTGTTTGCATTTGATTGTTTTCACTGCCATTTGCCTTTCGTTTAATCCATTTTCACATGCAATTCTTCCAGATCCTGTATGTATATTACAAGCTCTGCATAGACATCGTGTCAAAGGGATTATTTTTTAACACAATTTTCAAAAACAGTAAATATAAATATGTATGTTCTGAACATTTTGACACCAATATCAAGGTTCTATGATTTTTAGTTACGTAGATATGAACATTTGTTTATGCCATATATGGGTCAAAGGTCACAAAATGGAATTTCCGGTCATGTTTCAACAAAATGTTTAAAAATGGTAAATATAAATATGTATGTTTTGAACATTTTGACACCAATATCAAGACTCTGTTATTTGCAGTTACGTAGATATATAAACATCATGTCATATATGTCAAAGGTCACAAAATGGAGTTTCCGGTAATGTTTCAACAAAATGTTCAAAAAGTGTAAATATAAACATATATATTTTGAACAATTTGACACCAAATACAGCTGTCTACTACAAGCGGTTACCGATTTTCACAAAAAAATTGGCGGCAATCTTTTTTAACGTCAAATTTTGAACCTTTGCGGTAGTCCGATTTTGGTAAACTTTTGATATATGTTTTTTGAGACCATTTTTTATTGTAATTCATCAAAAAACATTGTCTTGCAATATTTTTGGGGTTAGGCCCTATATTTTCATATTTTGACCCGACTATAGAATCGTACCGCACTTGTGTAATCACTTCTTGTTGCTATACACTTGGGTGCACACGGAACAAGAAAATTTAACTGATGAATTATTCATGTTTATTTTGTGATGTTTCATAAGGGGTCCCCAACTTATGTACGAAAAAAAAAATCGCGGCCGGGCTTGAACCGGCAACCTCTTGGTTGCAAGTCCAATGCTCTAACCACTGCGCCACAGTGCTCCACTAAGTGCTGCCTTACGTTCGTCTTCATTATTATACAAATAATGAATGTTTATGAGTGCAATGGTACAAATAATGGCACGAGGTGAATGATGAAAGGTTATATCAACGAGGCAAAGCCGAGTTGATATAACCTTTCATCATTCACCAAGTGCCATTATTTGTACCATTACACGAATACAAAACATTCATTATTTGTTTTATATAACATCTAGACGTTTTTTTTTCGTACACAAACATGTTTCAAAAAGTACTATTTAACGATCGTTGAATAGTGCGTACTATTGCACGCCATGTGACCCACATTCGTCCAATCAAATGACAGGAATTTATATAGGTGTTATATAATATATAATATTACATCTTCATATCACATAGCATAAGGTAATAGGGATAGAGATAATTTATTGAATGAATTATCAATTTAACTATGTTTTATTTGGAATTCACAGCTGTTCCAGAAATATGAATAAAGTGCAGCGCCCCCAACGTTTCATAGCGTTTTATGGAGTAGCGATTCCGAAAACATATTGTATACAAACCACATGAGGAAACCCGGAAGCAATCAAGCATAAAACGACTGTTTTTTAATAGCCAATAAAAACAAATAAAGACCGCGAAAGTCAGAAAAATAATGAATATTCATTAGAACAACCCAGGATGAAGGTGAAAAACATGTTGTCGTCGTTTTATCACGTGGATTTTAAGAGGTAATGTAATTGAAAATTGTACACCCAACGCCAGTTTTTTTCTCAAGCGATACATTTAAAAAAGTAGGTAAAAATGTTGTTTTCCATATCAGTTTAAAAATAATTTTTTCTGTTGAATTATTTGATTTAGTTGGATACTTTAGTTATCCTTGAATGTTTTAACAAGGATCGTATTCATATTGCCTGGCTGGATTTTTTCCTATGCTAGCTTATAATAGGCTATGCCCAGGCTTCCTTGCGTGGTTAAAACCAGCTGTGTAAGACTAATGGCTGTTTATTTTTAACACGTAAACATGTATATTCGGAGGGCCTGAGTGACAGTTGACCTGTTATAAAGCTGATTAATTACTTGTTCCTGGTCCTAATTAAAAATTAGGCCTAGTCTAGGCCTAAGCTTTTTTAATAATCATTCATATTGGGAGAGGAGTACAGAGTAGGCCAGGCTACAGGCCTAGCCTAGCTAGGCCTATATTATATAATAGGCTAGGCTACATCATCAGCAGGTTAAAGGCTAGCAGCCTACCTAGCATGTCTTAGTCAAAGATCTGTAATATATTAATAGAAAGAAGCTATAGAGTACTGTGACATTAGATATTTAATCATAAATGCATATTTCTTTCATATTTGTATTGTATATTTATTATTTTGATATTCAATCACAATCTAAATCAGTGAATAACATCAATTTCAGTTTTCAATAAATAATTATTAATATATAAACCAAATTAAAATAAAATAACTGTTTATTTTTAACACGTAAACATGTCTATTCGGGGGCCTGAGTGACAGTTGACCTGTTATAAAGCTGATTAATTACTTGTTCCTGGTCCTAATTAAAAATTAGGCCTAGCCTAGGCCTAAGCTTTTTTAATAATCATTCATATTGGGAGAGAGGAGTACAGAGTAGGCCAGGTTACAGGCCTAGCTAGGCCTATACTATATAGACTAGGCTACATCATCAGCAGGTTAAAGACTAGCAGCCTACCTAGCATGTCTTAGTCAAAGATCTGTAATATATTAATAGAAAGAAGCTATAGAGTACTGTGACATTAGATATTTAATTATAAATGCATATTTCTTTCATATTTGTATTGTATTATATATGCAATCACAATCTAAATCACTAAATAACATCAATTTCCGTTATCAATCAATAATATATATAAACCAAATTAAAATTAAATAGCTTCCAAAAAATTAAATTCAATTACAATTCATATACCATTTGTTAAATATTTTCAAAATCATTGTTCTAGCAATAACACAAAAAAATACTACCATTCATACAGTATACTGTACATAATAATATGCAATACTGTAACAATTAACTGAGAAATAGCAAACTATTCCTAAACTTTTCTCCACTTAGTTACCGGCCTAGTTACTTCATGCTGGATCTCAGGTGAAATAAACGTCAGATGTGACTTCATGATTTCCCACAAAACTTTTTCCATGGTACTGCTGTCGAGGAATTTATTTTTTCTAAATACCTCGTCCATTTTTGTACATAGAGGTCCAGTTTCAAATCTCTTGGTTCATAGTAGTTCGCTATATAAAATATATAAAAGAAATATGGCATTAATTTTTATAGTATTTGCATGTTTTAGACATAATTTTAAAGGTGTATAATGTAGGACTGACCAAGTCTTTGACCTCTTGTTCTTTTAGATTTATTCTGTGGCCAGTCTCTGCAATCTTACTATGCTGTTTTGTCACAAGTGACACTGAGAGTTCATTTCTTAAATGCTCAAGATTCTCTTCTAAAGACTGGATTTTAATCATTGTACTTTGTAGCATGTCAATGTGCTGCAGATTCTGATTTTCTCTTTCTGCTAGATGATCACCTGAGATTAAACAATATTGGTCAACCAAATAAATGTAAATCTGCATGAAAAATGAGCATCAAAATTATTATATTTTAAAAATGTTAACAACTATTTCTTGTAGCAGATAATGATAATATATGGATAATTCATAGGAAAATAAGTTCCAGCCAAAGGTTTGCTTTATTATGCATAAAAATAGGATAAACAATTTTGAAATTCTATGCTCAAAGGGACAATGTATATTTAAAGAGCAACTTGACCAATTGAGTTATTATGTAATGTCAATGTAAAGTTGAAACAACATTTGAATTTACCAGTCAAGATGTCAGCATCCTGTCGCATGTTGAATATTATAACATATTGACACCTGGAAAAATAGTTGATTGAGGGAATATTTAATAAAGAAAAGAGGTATACTTATAAATTACTGTAACAATTGTTTTTTTCGAAAGTTATTTTATACTAACATTGTTCTTTAATAAATAATATGAAGTACAAACACACATTTCATTGTTTGGAGTGTGTATTTACCTACCCTGTTTAATTCAATGTCTACCAGGTATGGTCTAACAACGCTGTGCGATATTGTTTTGCTTCTTTTTGTTCACTGCCATGGTCTACAAAAGACTTGTAGGCCTTGAGATATCTACAGGCTTGAGGAACATTGTTGGTTCTGATGTCATCTTGATTACAAAAACAATAGATGCAACTGTACTTTCCTTTAAAAATAAATCAATTTTTAAATCTACAGTACTTCAGTTTTGTGTCCAAACAAATCCAAACAAGAGAGCTAATAGCCAAAATATTAAACCTTTATTATGCTGTAAAAATGTATTAATATTAAGGCCTAGCCTAGGCTGTGACTGTCACTCAGTCCCACCAGCTAGCCTAAAAATGCACCAGGAAAGCAATAATTATTATTATAAACACATGCCATTAATTATTTGGTAACAGTTATAATGATTACATTTAAGATTAGGGTAATTAAAGGTTTAACTATTACGAATTTTCTATGTTTCGGCCTAGCTTCATTCTAGGCCCACATTACTGTCACGGTCATCGCGGGCGTCAACGCACTTTCTAAGCCTATCGCCAAACCGTTTTCTCGCCGATAACAATAACAATGTATAAAAGGGTTGCAAAATATGCGAGTTTTACTAAAAACTGAACCAGGCTATATTAACAAAACTAGTATTATTTTGTTTATATAATAATGATGGACTATATTCTAGTTCGTTCTTTTTCTAAAAAAATGAATTATATCCACAAAAAAAAGTAAAGAATACAATGATATTTTCTACTTACGATTGTTTACTATTTCATTACACAGTTTATCTCAACTTCCTGGTTTATGTGCGGGAGAGTATTTCAGTAAAATGGACAATATCGTCGTTTATTTATTAATTTATAGTAAAGAAACAATAAAATATTTATTTTTTAATTGAACATACACTTTTTTTAATCGTTTAGTTTTGTATAAAATGTTTTTAATACATAAAAACTCACGATAGCGAAATTTAATTTGGCGTTCGCGAAATAATGGTTTGTAAACAAAAATTATATGTCCGCGCGACTCAGGGGAGCCTCGTCTGCTAACACTGAGGGCGCTTGACTTTTTCTGATATCTTAACACTAGTTGAAACAGCTGTGAATTTAGAATGACTGGAAGCAATGTTCACATTAATCTGTATGTATAAACTACACGATTATGATTTCTTTTGTCAGTAAAATTGCAAAATTAGGGAATCCACAGGCAATTGATATAATTCGGTCTACGTTCAGAGCAAAAGCACCAGCAAAACCTTTTATTTTAATTTATTTGTGTATTATTTATCATTGCATAACTAAATTGATTTTCTGCAATAACCTGTATGTATAAACTTTATGATTATAATTTCTTGAAAGGACGGAAACACCCCGCTACATGAATACATGCGTTCAAATGAACCTATCTTAGAAGTAGTAGACTATCTCACGAAGCAAGGTGCATCCGTAACAGCACTAAATAAGGTAATATATGGCTACAGTTAACTTATATGATTACACCTATAACGTACGTGTGATCTGCAATGCAACATATCATCTTTTCCACTTTAATTTATATCATATTACAATTGATTGAGTTATTTAGAGTTACTTGCTGCAATAATTATTTAGTAGTAATTAAACAAGATCCTACAGTTCTTGTGAGATTAGTATATTGACTATGTGCTCTGTATAGACATGCCTTCATAAAAAAGCTGAATTTAGAATCTTGACAGAAAGCAATGTTCACGTTAACCTGTATGCATAAACTACAAGATTATGATTGTTGTTATAATTCTGTAAAATTACAATATAAGAGACAATTGATATAATTCGGTCTACGTTCATAGGATATGCACAAGAAAAACCTTTTATTTCATTTTCTTTGTGTATTATTTATTGCTGCAATAATTTGTTAATAGAAATTAAACAAGGTTTTACAGTTATTGTGAAATTAGTATGTTTAGCAATGAAATTATAAATTTAACTATGTTTTATGTGAACGTGCCATTATAAAATAGTTGAATTTAGAATCATGACTGAAAGCAATGTTCACATTAACCTGTATGTATAAACATGATTTCTTTTGTCAGTGAAATTGCAAAATAAGGGAATGCACAGATAATATTGATATAATTCGGTCTACGTTCACATCATATTCACCAGCAAAACCTTTTATTTCAATTTATTTGTGTATTATTTATCATTACCTAATTATAATTATTTGCTGCAATACACTGTATGTATAACCTTCGTGATAATAATTTTTTCTCTATAGGACGGAAACACCCCACTACATGAATACATGCGTTCAAATGAACCTAACTTAGAAGTAGTAGACTGTCTCACAAAGCAAGGTGCATCCGTAACAGCACTAAATAAGGTAATATAGGTCTAGAAATAATTTATATGATTTCTAACTAACTAAAGTACGTATGATCTGCGCCGCAAACATATTTTATCCTCTTGATTTCATATCATATTAAAATTGATTGAGTTATTTAGAATTACTTGCTGCAATAATTATTTAGTAGTAATTAAACAAGATCCAAAAGTTATTGTGAGATTGGTATATTGAGCAATGGCATTATTATTTTTTTGTAAAGATTTATGTGGACATTTGTTCACATTAACCTGTATGTATAAGCCTAAACTACATGGTTATGATTTCGTTTTTCTTTTCCTTTCATTATCATTTCAAAATATGAGAATGCACAGACAATTGATATAATTCGGTTTACGTTCACAACATATGCACCAACAAAACCTTTTATTTCAATTTTTTTGTTTATTATTATCATTACTTAACTATACATATTTGCTGCAATAACCTGTATGTATAAACTCCATGGTTATAATTTCTTTATAGGACGGAAACACCCCGCTGCATGAATAATTAGTCATTTGAATGATAGTTGTTTAGCGATTTGTTTCTTCAAAAACATATAATCAAATTGACTACGTCGCCCATGCGCCATGCATGTACACTATACTAGTATGAAAATGACTTTCATTAAATGTTACTTCCAACTTAATTGCAAATACTGTTAAAAACGAAATCATTTTAAATTATAAATACTTTAACTTTATTGCGTTAATTTTTAACTTTGAAGAGAAGTAGTTTATTATTGCCTGAGTTATTACCATATTTAGGGCGCAGTTATTTTGTATGGAAGGCTGCACTCTATTTTAAGTTTATCTGGAGATATGTAGCTTTTAAAACGTGTTTACTATGTATTAAATAGTATATAGTGTATGGTAATGATAGTTAATTATTATCGGGTTTATCACCTCTTTATTACGTTTTACTAAAGCAAGAAAGACGTATCATTATTTTGGTATTGTGAACGATATAAACACGTCAGACGCGAAGCTGCAAATTAGAAGGTGGGGAAATGTCCTGTCACTGATCATTCAATATTACTGCGAAATTATGTTTCTTTTTTCTGTTTTTGACCCCATTTAAACATTTAACTTATTAGTGTGATGTTAATTCAGCAATGTCATCCAAATAATCAATAAGGACACGAATGAATTATGACTGGAAGAACACGCCGCGGAATGTTCAAACGTTTCTATTCCAGTACGAATACTACTTTCAATTACAACTATCGCATATTATTGCATCTTCCATAACACTCAACATCTCCTTAACACAATACTAATTTTCGAATAGATTCAAATAGTTATGGTATGTTATGATATTTTGTTTGCGTTCAATAATATTTTTATAATACAATGGCTTAGAATGTTGATAATTTTATCTTATTATAGGAACACCTATAAGTAAATTTACCAAGTCGATGTTTACCACTTCGAGTAAACATTTTGAAAACATTCGAAACACATATATATGTGTCTTAGCTATACTAAAAATAGCTTCCAAGTTGGCTACATATTCGGAATCACCCCGGAATCAGCAACTTTAACAAACTAACACATTTTACACGTATGATTATCTATATATAAATTTACGTAAGGGCAAAATTCGGTAAATCGCGCCTTACTTCTATAATTTTTACTCGATGGTATATAAAGTTGGTTCGTACATTCGGTACTGATTTTAACCACCTGATGTAACCCTGTTTACTAATTAAATTAAGTTAGATAATAAGTTATTGACGGTTAAAACGAATTTAGGTTCCAAGATTTGCCCCAAATAGGGGTGTTTTCCGACCGTGGTATACACTGTATAATGGATGTCCATCTTGAAAAATACCCGCCACAAAAATGCGAGGAGGCTTCGCATTTTCCTATCTCCTCCTACGATAATTGTTTTTAATAGCTGAAAACCGGTTGAACAGCTAGAGTACACCATCATAATGTTGAAGACAGGCCGATTTTCTTTAAAAAATACTATTTTGATAGATTTAATATACGATTATACAAATCTATTGATTTGCGATGAATGGAACATCCCAATCTCTCAGTCTGCCAGAGCTTGGTTTAACACAAGTACTGTAGGTAAATTTATGAGCCCTTGGTTTAACACATACGGTAGGTAAATATATGGGCCCTTTGAGAATAAACTTGCGAGATTGTGGATAGGCTCTACTGTTAGATATATAAACACATTATTATATACAAATAAACTTTATACTGACAGTTCTTTCTCAACGTTTGTATCTATATATAAATTTACGTAAGGGCAAAATTTGGTAAATCGCGCCTTACTTCTAGAATTTTCACTCGATGGTATGTAAAGTTGGTTCGTACTTTCGGTACTGATTTTAACCGCCTGATGTAACCCTGTTTACTAATTAAATTGAGTTAGATAATTAGTTATTGACGATTAAAACGAATTTAGGTTCAAAGATTTGCCCAAAATAGGGGTGTTTTCCGATCGTGGTATACACTGTCTAATGGATGTCCATCTTGAAAAATACCCGCCAAAAAAATGCGAGGAGGCTTCGCATTTTTCTATCTCCTCCTACGATAATTGCTTTTAATAGCTGAAAACCGGTTGAACAGCTAGAGTACACCATCATAATGTTGAAGACAGGCCGATTTTCTTTAAAAAATACTATTTTGGTAGATTTAATATACGATTATACAAATGTATTGATTTGCGATGAATGGAACATCCCAATCTCTCAATCTGCCAGAGTTTGGTTTAACACAAGTACTGTAGGTAAATTTATGAGCCCTTGGTTTAACACATACGGTAGGTAAATATATGGGCCCTTTGAGAATAAACTTGCAATACTTTGACAATACTGTAAATACCTATTAACTATTTTTCATTTGAATCGAACATTTCTTACTGTGAATGTTCGTACTGTTAGATGTAATATAAAAATATATACAAATAAACTTTATTACTGAGACTGTGGATAGGCTCTACTGTTAGATATAAAAATAAACTTTATACTGACAGTTCCTTCTCAACGTTTGTATTAATTAATAATTACCAAAAATATAAACGTCGTAGTGGTGTATCGTGACATGTACTTTAATATTTCAATCGATTATGACAGTGACAGTTTTAACAAAGTATTAAATCGCAAATGTTTTAGGCCTACTGTATTTAGAGGTATATTATTTATAGGCCTATAAAACATGAACAAAATATTTCGTTACTCAGTGGATAAAGAATATATTTAAAAATTGTTCCTCTTTGTACCTATCCGCTTTCCCATCCCTCAACCCTAATGTTACATAGCGAGGAGGCTTCGCATTTTCCTATCTCCTCCTACGATAATTGTTTTTAATAGCTGAAAACCGGTTGAACAGCTAGAGTACACCATCATAATGTTGAAGACAGGCCGATTTTCTTTTAAAAATACTATTTTGATAGATTGCTAGAGTACACCATCATAATGTTGAAGACAGGCCGATTTTCTTTAAAAAATACTATTTTGATAGATTTAATATACGATTATACAAATGTATTGATTTGCGATGAATGGAACATCCAGTTTGGTTTAACACAAGTACTGTAGGTAAATTTATGAGCCCTTGGTTTAACACATACGGTAGGTAAATATATGGGCCCTTTGAGAATAAACTTGCAATAGGTTCGGAAAATGTTAAAAACCAATTTCTATTATTTGAATCGGTAAACAGTTTCCATTTATTATACATTGATAATGAAACATGAAATATTCCTATTTATGTCCCTCGAGGTTCATTACAATTTATATTTAGTAGTCCCACGGACTTCATCTTAGCCACTCCCCCGAGTGCTAAGGCCAAATTTATGATACCCTACTTTCTATGTAAGTTTAGTTACAGTTAGTTCTTGACGATAATACAACGAATTTAGGTTACACCCTTCGGCCGCGAAAACGTTTCTGTACAAATATGATACCGATTGGCTTTATTTCATTCAACAGCGACCATAATCTCGCCAATTACAGGATAGATAAACTATTTTATTATTGATGTGCTTATAAATAAAGACTCATGTAAACAGCTTGATTACATCATTTTACAGACAAACGAAACTTTTTTAAACCAACTGTTTCAATAACTGAGTATAATACTGTATACGTTTTCATAAGTAAGTGCATATACATTTTCGTGTTTTCATTGACGAGATTGTAATAGTAACTTCAGTAACTATTACAGTACTTATTTATTATACGACACAAGACAATTGTATCTGACAGGTACGTACATTATTCTAAAAAATAAGTATAGATAGATCCCTTAGGCGTCATAAATCACAGGCCAACAAATCAGTACTCATGACAGAAATTCGACCCAGTTTGGTTCACACAAATGTTTACAGGAAGTTCAACACCACAACCGATGATTTGCCCTAAATATTTAGGTAGACTACAGTTTAATTTTTCACTGAATAGGAGCTTGAATTTCCGATTTCCATTTCGCAGAATGTCTAGGTCTATTTATTTAGTTTGGTTCTTATAATATATAAATACAATCAACTTTATTACTGCGGTTCCATCACCACCACCACGTGCCGCCGCCCAATTCCCGTACATACATTTCCATTTCTCCCTAATTTCTTTAATCCACATAAATTAATTGTCCTTTATTGAATCCAGTATTGGTTTTGTTGTCTCTATTTCTGAATACCCCAATTAGGGGGACACTTCCGTTTTTGTTTAGTGTCCCAAAAAAGTCCCCGTCCGTGGATTCTACTGTATTCGAGAACCATCTGTGAGCACCCCTAGATGGTACGCGAGCGAAGCGAGCGTGCCATCTAGTGATGAGAAAGTAGGCTTAAATTGTTTAGTACGCGAATGACCTAGATAGTTAATATACTTTTATGTTTATAGGAAGAAAAAACAGCAGTATCTGTTTTAGAAGAAAATACCCAGATAGCACAAACAGAAAAAATCAAGATTTTAGAGTATTTTGACAGTAAGTTAAACATGTTATATTAAACTAAATTAAGTTGATTTAACTTTAAAGCGAGAAGTTTCTCTGTGATAGAACATTTGAATTCCGAAAGCAACTGTTATTCATACAGTAAGATTCAAAAACCGAAATTATACATGTATGTTATGCGTATTATTATTTTTAATTATAACTGCTAGTTCCTCCAGAAATATTTGCCATGGGTAAAGAGGTTATTAAGATATATAAAGATGAACTAAAAGATGGTAAAATTGCAGTTGTGAATTCAAGATGTATGTTTCTTGGGATGGAAGGTGCTGGTAAGACAAGCTGCGTAAAGTCCATGCTTAGAGAGAGGTAAAAAAAAATAAAATTGATACAAATATGTGTTAACATAAGCTAGTATTTATTAATCAATTATTTCAACGTACATGTATACGTGTATTATGTTGACTAATGGTTGCCTCTCTTGAATTTGTAAAATATAAAGCTTTTTAAACTGGATGTAATGGATTAAAAGTATTTAAGGAATTTTGTTCACTTCAACATAATAGATTCAACCCCAAAGAACCATCGACAGATGTATAGTTACAGCTACCGTGTTTAAAGCAACTGGAGAGACTAAATGGAAGAAGATTAAAGAGGAAAACGGTAAAGACAATGTGATTACTCTAAATGTTTGTGTTGTTTCCTTTATCATCATTATTTATATATCTTTAACATTGATCAACTCTTTGTCAGGAATAGACACCACGTGTTGTGAATGTTTAAAAGACTGACACAACACAGAAATAGGCATACATGTTAACATTATTTGCGTCTTTCTGATAAACTCCAAGCAACATATGTGTATACGCTCTTTATTTTTTACTAATTGGTTTATTTGTACTGATTCTGAGATAACAAAGAAAATGCGTGAAAATGCGTTAGCAAAAAAACTTAACAACGAGTTAAAACAGGGTATGTACAGCAAAACTAATGGAAACTTTCCATTTATCAATTATTATAAACAAAACTGTAGATACATTGGATTCGATATTATGGAATGAAACAATGCCCTAGACGATAGTATAAAAATGGTGAACTTCAAAAGTATTTAGGATCACAGTAAGATTTTAAAAAATCACATGATTAGGCCTAACATCATCAAATTTTAAATACAAAAACATGACGTTAAAAAAAATGATAAAAATACAAATGCAAACTACTGAAAATAGTAAAACATCATAGAATAGGATTTTAAAAAAACTGACATATATATAGTGGGTAAAATAGATTCACACCGATGATGGATAACGCTTCACGAGACATGTATGCAGGTTTACAACCATCCGTAGATATCAGATTGAAATCATCTAAAACGAATTATTTTATGTTTATTTTAATAGTTTCAAATTATTGTATCACTATATGATGCACAACATAGTTGACCTTAGTTAGATGAACCTAACCTGAACTTTACATATAAACAACTATAAAATACACAACAATATCCAAAGAAAAATATTAGAATTGAATGTCGGTTCTTTTTCTTCGATTTCCCTCTTGGCGAGTTCATTCGTATGTAAAACAAGTGTTTGCTCAAGAATAGTGTGACTCGAAGACCGCCTCGCGATACCAACAGTTTTTTAGATGATAGTGTGTCATTTTGTAACTAACTAAAAACAAAAAAATTTGAGAGATTTGCAATTTCTCTAAAAGACACTGTAGAAAAAACAGTGTAATTTAACTATTTTTATGTGTTCTGATTTACAATTTATTTAAAAACATAATTTTGAATATGTGATTAAGTATGATTGTTACTATTGTATATGTTTTGACAAATACATTCCTTAAATTATATCACATTTGAAAAAAAAATCGTTACCGTATTAATGATATTGTATCACATATCAAATGAATAGCATAATATGTAGATTTTTGTCTGCATGTATTAATTTTCAATTAAATTGTTTAGAATGAAAAAAATACACTACGTATTAATTTTACTTAATATATTTTCCGATAGTCTATGCCCAATTTCGTCGCATTACCTTATTTTTACCAGGCGTTAATCACAAGGATTCATGTGTATTCATCGGCGAAACCTTCTTCATGGATCACTGATCTTAACTAAACAATTAAAACTGCGCAAGTTAAAATCTGCAGAGTCACCGATGTCCAATGAGCTTAAGCTCATTTCTGATGTCGATGCCGTAGTTTTCAATCTCTTTTGATATTGTTGTCTCAGATATAATATACAATATTGTGCCTTTTTTTAATAATTATATTTTCGGCAGACAATCCACAACTTTCCTGTGCAGAATATAATTTATCATTGTACTTCTTATTTCACAACTAATAGTACGTCAAAATCGTAGTTATTTCTTCATTGTACTTCGAGATGCACTATGACAGACAATAATTATATAAAGTAAAACATTTACGGCAGCCTAATAACCAAATAAACTATCAATTATTTAACGAAACAAAACATTTAAATACAAATACATCAAAACAACTTTATGCTTTAAACCATTGACGAGGTTACACGTGACAACTAAAAATGACATTATACACTTTAATAGCCTACTGTGACTTGTAATTGGAAGTGTAATTACCTCTATAATGACTACTATTTTAGTTTGTTATCACAATGTTGTTATTTAAGTATTAGTCAATATATATAAAATCGTTTTGATAAAATGTATAATTTTGATTAGGCTACTCGAATTGGCACTGAATGTGGAATTTCCGAAGAAGCGATTAAAGTTGCCATAAGGTATATGAATGACATTGGAAAGATTTTGCATTCCAATAAAGACGAGAAATTAAAGAACACAGTAATAACTAATCTTCACACGATGATACAGATGTTGACAACTGTGATTACAGTATTTCCACCACATATTGAAGATGTAAGTAGACAAATCATAATAATTATCATAGTATTAGAATGAGAAAAAATATATAAAATATTTTGTTGACAACTGGAGTCTTCAATTGTGAAGTGATTTGTAGTAATTATTGTGTATACTTACTATCTTCTTTATTTGCACAAAGGAACAAATAAAGACCCTTTGGAAAAGACTTGAAAAAGAAGGTATCCTTGGGGAGAAGTTACTACGTTATTTATGGCAAACTGAAAACCGAGATCATTTCGAAATCTTCATTGAAGTGATGAGAGTGTTTCGGTTGATCTATGAGAAGAAGGGGGTAAGAATTGCTTGCATCAATTGATTAAATCAATAATTAAGCTATTATCAATAATGTGTAATCATCTAAATGCAAACATCAATGTTTATAATAACAGTTACAGGAAGGTAACCGTGAATTCTTGGTTCCATGTCGGATGAAAGTTGATAATGATACTAGTCTAGAAGTCACAAAAGATGACAGGCAGATGGTATCAGTTTATCTGACTCCGAAAGACTTCCTGCCTGATGCCGTGTACCACACATTAGTTGCTGCATTTCTTGAATTGACAGATTGTGATAATTCACAAGTGTTCCGGAATCGTAGTGATTTTAGCTTTGAAGGACACAGAGTTAGTTTAGGTGCCGTAAAAATTACGCGTGAAAATGAAAAACCACACGCAATAAAGGTATGTAATTAATGTGTATGTTTTTTAAAACTTGCATAATATAATGCTAAACTAATAATATAATGAATTAGAGTGTAATATGTCGAATAATGCATTCCATACCTATCATACATCAACTTATACGTCTAATGTAACATTTTTTCATTACATAAAATGTAGACGAACGCCACTAAAATCGACTACAATAGAGATAAGAGTTAAAATAATGTATAATTGATTTATTGATTGATTTTTATTATTAGCTCGAAATATTTTGTCTTACAATCGGGCATTACAGCACATCTACCAATGCCACCACGACATTATCTGAACCAAAACTGGAACCAAGTATCTGCAGGAAGGTAATAATAATGATGATGGTGATGTTGATGGTGATGGACGATGACGATGACATAATGCAACATGTTTAATAAATTTAAATTTACAATGATAGTAATAACCTAATAAACCACTTAATGATTTAGGTACTAAACTACTTAAGGAATCAACTAAAAACTGTCTGCAATATATACGAGGGCAGTGGTTACAATCTACGTGTGTTGTGCGATGCTTGTAATCCAAATGATCATCACTTAATTGATCTTGAAAAGTGTTTGACAAATGATACGGTACAATGTAACAGAATGAAATCTATGGATACTACTCATATTAGACACTGTTTTTTATCGGGTAGGTCTGTTCTCGTCTGTTTATAATGTCATCATAGACATATATAATATTTCATCAACATTAAACCTTCAACATAACACCTTCATCTAAATAATATGTGGTCTACTTTTCATAGAGCCCGTGTCAATGCCTAGTCAAGCGCATGAATCAGTTCCACAGCTAGTGCCAACTCCAGTGCCAGAACCAGTGATAGTGCCAGACTCAGAGCTTAGTCAAACTATAGAGCCAGTCGTTTCAAATGCAGGTATGTTTTATTTTATGTTGACTATAAAGGTAATATTAAAATAATTGGTATAATTTCTTCTCTTATGTGGCTTCATTCCACTTTTTTTTTACTTGTTTGCTTTTAATATTATTTCCATATATTCTATTGTTTATACATACATTATCATTTAACCACATTTATGTTTAATAATCCATTTACAAATTTAAACATTTTTTTTCCATTTCATTTTAAATTGCACATGCCGTCAGAATGTGCATATTTACATATAGGTATATATCTCTACCAAGCTACCTTCTTTGTTTTCTACTACTCTTATTCAGTCTCCACCCACCATTCACCACCTTGTCTCTTTTGTTATATTTCTTTTATTCCTGTCCACCCCGGCAGAACTTGCCATTTCTTATCCTATGACTTTATCCAAATTCCTTAACTTGCACTGATGAAGGGCTAGTGTTGCTCGAAAGTTCTGCTAACTTTTCTGGCTGTTTTACTTTATCGTTTTGATTTACTGTTTGCTTCTTTATGTTGATAATGATACCCACATCATTGTCATTTTTTAAAAAAGTTATTTGCCTTTGAATTTATATATATATATATGCACATACCCAACAATTTTATTTTGGGAAATGACCATTACCTTCAAATTCATGGCACAGCCATGGGCACAAAAATGGCGCCATATTTTGCAAATTTATTTATGGGACTATTTGAGGCCAATTTCCTGTCCCTCCAAACTAATAAACCACTTGTTTGGTTTAGATACATTGACGACATCTTCATGATCTGGATCCATTAATTCATCAAATTTACAGCTACCAAATCCACTAGTAGCGTTGATTTTTTTGGACACTATAGTGACCATAGAAAATGGTATACTCAAAACTGACCAATTCCGCATTTCCTAGACCTCCCAACCTTCGTGATATATTACACTTAGTAGTTAGATCCACATTTAAGAGTGAAATTAACTCTCATGACAGCCAAATTTGGGCAGTCAACTCTGAGGTCAGTTGTAGTTGGAAAGCCAGTGGAAAGCTAGGTGGATGTGTCCTCACAAGAAGAATAGTAGTATTATTATAGCTATGTTCAACTATAGTAGATGGCAATATAGGCTTATATGTTCTGGTACAAAGTGGTTAGCACAATCTTTGATGAGTTTTAAGTTTATTACCTTTCGTTTCGTTTATTTATTTTTTCCACTCACTTATATATATATATATATAATATATAAAAATGCATATATATATATATATATATATATATATAATTTACACAACATATAATGTGGGTGGATGGAGGTCACAGTAAGTTCACTGAACTTTAAGTCGTGACCCCCGTATGCCTATAAGTATACTAACATTGCTACATAGTAGACTAAAATATAAATATATAATAGTGAAAGTACATAAAATCAAAAATAAAATAAAATTAAATTATGGAAGTTAAGATAAACCAGGCAATTATATAATATAATGATAAAAGGGATAATGATAACAATTAGTGTACAATATGAAATATAATTAAATGTGGTATTTATGGTATTTTAAAAACAAGTATAACAATACAATGTAGCGGAGATTATTGAATACCAGGGTGAAGGATTTAATGCCATGTATCACCACCAAATAAATAAGGAAAAAAGATCGGCGAAAAATTATGTAGCATATTCTGACACCATTTTGTGTTTGAAATTAGATTTAAAACTAGAAAAGGAAGATTTCTGTTTAAGTTCATTTGAGAGTGAAGTCCAAAGTTTGGGACCAAAATATTAAATAGAAGATCGTCGAGCCTTAACATTTAAATTATCAATGATATAATTGTTTACAAAGGATCGGGTTTTATAGGAATGGCGTTCGTCAATCCTTGTAAATAAAGCACTAAAATGTGAAGGCAGTAAATTGTTAGATAAACGGTACATACATGAGGCAACTTGTAATTTGTTTAAATCATAAATGTTTAAAACGTTAAATCTTGTAAAAAGTAATTGTGTATGGGCTCTAAATGATTCTCCCGCGCAAATCCGAAGTGCACGTTTTTTTAGTTTAAAAAGGCGGTCTATTTGAGTATTCTATTCACTTGTCCTGGGGTATAACGTATTCAATTATCTATAGTAATTGCCCATAATTGGCATAAGAAAGCTAAGGCAAAACTTAAAGTATTATAAAGGGTTAATAAGGTTTTTTGAGGGAAGATATGTTTTAATTTATTCAATATTCCAACATTTCTGGAAACTAGATTACTGATTTTATTTATATGTAGTTTCCAAGTCAGAGAGGCTCTATGGTTACTCCTAAAAATTGTGTTTCATTAACTCGTTTGATGATTTTATTATCAATGTATAATTATTTGTTCATTTAAAGAATTTGAAATTTTACGTTTAGAATATATGATATAGTTCGTTTTGAATGTATTAAGAGTTACTTTATTGTGCTTGAGCCAATTTGAAACTTTAAGTAACTCATCATTGACAATTTTAAACAAGGTATTTAATTTAGGATGAGAGAAAAAAATATTTGTGTCGTCAGCAAATAAGATAAGATTTAGTAATTTAGAGCTGTTTGTTATAATCGTTAACCAAAATCAAGAATAAGAGAGGTCCAAGAATCGATCCCTGGGGAACACCACAGGTTAAACGGGAATAGGAAGAGTTAAAATTATTTAAGAAAGTAAACTGAACACGATTGAAAAGGTAGCTTTATGGATTTATACTGTATTCATGTTTGTTATGGTGGTTGAGCCATTTGGGTCACGCCTTAATTTGCTATAGCCTATATAATCATATACTCACCTGTTTATGTTTAAATTGTATTTAGTTATTATCTAGCCTGAATTATGATGCATTATCATTATTTAGTTTGTATAACTTTACTATTATTGTTTGCTATTGTCTTATGACTGAGAGATATTTTTTTTTTTTCAGTTAATCGTTTTATGAATGGACATTAAAGATTCGCATTAACAGTGTGCTTAAAATGAGTGATTTGGCCAGAACAAATATTTTTTCCAAATTTTAAATATAAACAATTATTAATTGATATCTTTAAATGTTCAGTTTCTCCAAACGTTTATATCCTGTATACCATATTGTTGTAACCACCTCCCAAATTGTTGTATATTTCTTCTTTTTTTTGTGAATATGTTGAGCTTTGTTATATTCTTATGTGTTTTTATCTGTTTTTGTCACAATGTTCTCTATCAAGTTTAAATAAATAAATAAATAGACATTAAGTGGATGTTAAGTAACTAATTTTTCCATCAATAACTCACTACCCATAAGTATCATCACACGGAATTGTAAGAAAGTTTTTGATACGACACAGTATAAACAGTTTACAACATTGTGTGTGGCACATAAATAAATGCATATATTGAAGAAGATCATATATGTACATTATTTTTAAAGTAGCGTCTCATTGTGATTATTTTTAGGAAGTATTGAGAAGAAAGTACATGAAGGTGCTTCATTTGATCATCGATCCCATACAAGTAAAGGTAAACTAGTAAATGCCTAGATACACATCATATACTGCTACGGTTTGTTAAGCCGATGAACAAGATAAGATGACAACATATGTTTTGATACTGATGACGGTGTTACTCTTAAATTATAATATAAAATAACACAACGAAATATAGTGTTGATTATAAACATAACAAAGTCAGTGGGTATGTTATACTGTTATACTAATGTTTATGTTTATTATGTAATCATTGGGGTGTTTATAATTAATATTCTAATAAACTGAAAATAATCGATATAATGTTATCAATAACAACTCATCTAATCATAGGACTATTGTATAATACAATTTTGTTATGTATTTTTATTGTACAGAATCAGCCGAGAAGGAATTTCAGACAATGTTGCTACAAGTATCCACCTGGTGTGATCATCATGACCTACTTCATAAGCTGAAGGTGTTGTGCAATGACATGATAACAGATTTCAGTGACCTACAGAACGCTGGAAGCACCATTGAATTATTCAATGTATTAAAGCGCTGTGGCCATCTTACCGTCACCAACTTTAAAGTTCTTATCGACGCAATTAATGTCACTGGTTCAAATGGTGTTCTTGAGGTCAACAAACTGCTAAAAGACACGTATGATGAAGACGACCACTATGTCAATTCTTTCTCTCCATATCGACAAAGGTTGATTAAATTCGGTAAAGCACTTTCTGAAGACAATATAACAACGCTTACTCATCTTAAAGGTTTTTCAAAGAAACAACGTAAGAACCAGTGGACTATGATACTAGATCTCGAACGAAGACGTATCATTACAGAAGAAGGATTGCCATCATTTATTAATGATTTAAAGGAGAATGGAATGAGTGTTGCTGCTGAAAAGTTAGAAGATCCGATTTAGCATTAACGACGGGTATTACTGATGTCAATCCACAATTGAATTATTGGTGGTTAATTAAGATTAGAATCATAGACGTTTTTAAATCATTAAAAGTAACAATGAACATTAATTTAAACTTCCTCAAGCATACAATTTATTAAAAACATTGCAGTGTATACTATTAATATGTACCGGTAATTAGTAAATCAATACTGAAACTCGATATAGAAACCACCCACATTCATGGTGCGGATTATTTTTAAATAAATGACGTAGATTTAATATACTCAAATAAATTGATAAAATAATACACTACAATGACGACGCAGAAGGAAATACATCAAAATAATTATGTATTGTATAACGGAATTTGTACCATTTTTAGATGCATAAGCCAATGCTACTATATCGTATGTTATTTGTTATTTGTAGTAAATCGGATATATAGCGAATCGAATCAAAATTACGGATATACCCTGTGTACAGTAAAACAAAGGAGGACTTTATTCCAATAACGACCTTGGTATAAACCTTAATGTACGTGTTTCCAAAATCGTTAACCATAATATCTTAGAAGTATTACTGTAGTGGACTTCCGTATTGGGACGGTAAACACAATGAGACGGCAATTTATACAATGAAATTAAACTGCGTATGAGTATTAAGCCCAGTGTATTATGTCCCGTTTATAATCTGGGAGATTTAACGTTCAGTCTGATAACCAGGCGGAGCTTGTACAGTTTAGGACATCATTTGAAAACTTTTCAACAATAAGTACGCGGTAGAGCTTAAGTTGTTTTGTCAGTTGTTGTGTAACTGTCATATTGTATCATATATTATGTGAATTCAGTTTGACTAGATGGTACGCTCGCTTCGCTCGCGTACCATCTAGGTCGTGCCCGCAGATGGTTCTCGAATACACAGTAATTTCAGCGTTATAAAACTGGCGATTTCAAATGTACAATAATGCAAGACAATATATATATGTCGTTTACAGGAACGATTAAATAGACACTGTGATTTAAGTACTCAACTAAAATTAGCACACTGGGAATTACTTCCGAAAGAGAAAGTTGTCACAAAATGAGACCAATTGTCAAATTTAAACAAACTTAATTTGTGTTTTGTATGTAACATTATGGTTGAGAGATGGGGAAGAGGATGGGTGCAAAGAGGAACAATTTTTAAATATATTCTTTATTTTGTAACGAAATATTAATTAACATGTTTTACAAATAATATACCACTAAACACAGTAAAACATTGCGAAGTAATACTTTGTTGAAACTATCACCGTCGTAGTTGATTGAAATAGTACAGTACATGTAACGATACACTACGACGTATGTTTATATTATAATGTTAAACAATTTGTGAAAACCACCTCTATTCGGGGCAAATTATAAATTCGATTTAATCGGTAATAAATATTAAATTACGGCGACTGAAAACGCTAGCTCATTATCCGTTTAAAAAAAATGATATCCAACCTCTGCAGCACAGATTGAAAAAAAAAATGGATCGAATTTCTGTTATGAGTATACAGTACTTTCCTTTACGACACCTGAGGGAATAGACACTTGTGGAACGACACAGAGATTGGAATGTTCCATTCATCGCAAATAAATACATTTGTATAAACGTATATTAAATCTATCAAAATAGTATTTTTTTAAAGAAAATCGGCCTGTCTTCAACATCATGATACTGTACTCGAGCTGTTCAACCGGTTTTCAGCTATTAAAAACAATTATCGTAGGAGGAGATAGGGAAATGCGAAGCCTCCTCGCATTTTTGTGGCGGGTATTTATCAAGACGGACATCCATTAGACAGTGTATACCACGATCGGAAAACACCCCTATCTGGGGCAAATCGTTGAACCTAAAATTCGTTTTAATCGTCAATAACTAATTATCTAACTTAATTTAATTATTAAACAGGGTTACATCAGGCGGTTAAAATCAGTACCGAAAGTACGAACCAACTTTATATACCATCGAGTAAAAATTCTAAAAGTAAGGCGCGATTTACCGAATTTTGCCCTTACGTAAATTTATATATAGATTCGTATATATCAATTTAAAAAATAGGTGTTTTTAGTTTATTCCTTTTTACCAAAGACTTAACTAACGGAGAATGTAATCGGTGACGCCCGCCAAGTCCGCGCGGAAAGATCTATGAATGTTACGGTTTATAAGTTGTTAGATACAAATGTTTTATTCGATTGGTTTTTTCCG
Source organism: Antedon mediterranea (assembly GCF_964355755.1). Lineage (NCBI taxonomy): Eukaryota > Metazoa > Echinodermata > Crinoidea > Comatulida > Antedonidae > Antedon > Antedon mediterranea. Next base: position 14,979,291 of record NC_092678.1, read on the forward strand.
TTGAGTATAGTTTTTCTTTTGAGTACTTAATTGACGCAGTATTTTGAGATTGATTTTACGAAAAAATTTCTGTTTCTGTTGAGAAAAATTCGGTTAAAATTTACCATTTGAATACAAAAGCACTTACCAAATATTAATGTTGACTACAAAAGTTTTTAATCCGAATAAGACAATTGTTGCTTAAAATCCAATAACCTGTGTGACCTTTTTGCATTCATACATTTCCTTATACTTCACGGCCATTTTGAAAACCAATATAGCCGCCTTTAATTTGTCTTAAAGTCTTGTATATCTTGGCTTTTGTATCAAAATGCATGCCACAACATACTGATACCAGAAATGGCTTCTTTAACATTATTTTAATTGTTGACATATATTTTTCAGTGAAATGAGATTTATAGCTGCCATTTCAATTTTCTTTTTTAGACAAGTAATCCAATTGGTGAAACAAACAAAATAAGTATAAAAAAAGTAAACAATTGCAATGATAAAGCTGGAAAACAATATCAATTATTTAACAATGGAGTATATTTTCTTTAAATAACATTTAAATTATAACAACCTAAATTGTACGTATTATTTAACATTTGTATTCATATTATCACGTCGGTTTTATTATTATTTATTTTGTTTGTATTAATCTTTTATTATTATATTTCTGTCAATTATAATAACTTTTTTATTTTCATTTCCAATTTTTAATTAATTCGATTTTATCTCAATTTTATTATTCTATTATTTTATTTAAGCCAATATGTTACTTTAAATATAGCGGCCTCAAGATAATGTGTTGTTACCGAAACCATATCTTAAAACACATAGCATAAATTGAAATGTATTGGTAAATTGAAATATCTATCTATGCGCTCTCTTGGTATATTTTTTTGGTCAGAGTTTCAGAACCCGTATGGAGTAAACCATGGCGTACGTCTTGTGCGTGAACTAGGCAGTCGCATTATTAACGCAACGTACTATAATTGCTCTTTCATCAAAAGCGCATGAATTGTTTTTGGGTAAAATAAAGTAAATAATGGTCGAAAGCAGAGTGTTTTTCTGGAAAAATTGATTTAGAAATCAAGCGTATTGATTATATTTCAAGAAATAGTTAAAAAAAAAACGAAAAATGGTCATCACAACAGTGTAACATTTAAAAAGCTACCCTGGGGTTAACTTTTAAAACGTAAACGATACTTGGACTTCTTTGTTTAATTCTTACGCCGCACGTGTGAACGTACGCTTAGAGACATGTTTATGTATGTGGTGACATTGATACGTAACATGAAGATCGTAATTATTTTAGTAACGGGATAAATATGAAATATTATGGCCAATTAGAAAAATAATGATGTTTGAAATAACTAATTGTATTATTTTTAGTGTATGTTTTGTGAGATAAGGAATACGTTAAATCGCAATGAATTCCCATATAGATACCATAATATAGGCTAGGTAAGATTAGGTAATTGTACACATTATCTAAATTTAATATAAGATTACACATTATGTTTGTTCTTTATGTTGTTATACACATACATTAGTATACATAATAAAATACAAATGAAAGTGTATTGTCAAGACATTTAGTTTGAGTATAACGTTGCACAACAATAAATTACATTTATATAATTATATACACTGTCATCGTTTTTTTAAAGTAATTTTTAAACCAATATGATGTATAATGGCTTATTTTATTGAGTTCTTAGAATACACCCAGGATGATGATCTGAGTGAAACGCTTTTGTCTGAGTGAAACGCTTTTGTCTGAGTGAAACGATTTTGTCTGAGTGAAACGCTTTTGTCTGAGTGAAACGCTTTTGTTAAACTTCAATCTTTCGTTTGATTGCAATAAAGTTCTATTCGTATTCGTATTAGTATGATTTGTTTTATTTTCAATATGGCTGGTGGTTGTAATAATTTTGTATTAACTGCCTACGCGTCACAAGTTTTTTTGAAAGGAGACCTTCAAATGTTATTACTTCCTGGATTTTTCCTTTTTATTATTTATATTTAAATTGTTATCTTGTTTACTTTGAAAGAGAAAAAAATAAATGTTATTATGAATGAATGAATATAAAGTTGCCTTATGGAAGATTTTTTTCGGAAACCATTATGAAATATATCATTAAAGCACTGTCTATTTAAAAGATACATAACGGTAACACAGATTGCTATTAGCTAGTTTGGGAAGTATCAGTAATAAAGCCTATTTAAATCTCTCCGTTCACAAATGAATTAATAACTTGTAGAATTGTGCATAATTACAGGGAGACGCTTATATTAATTTATTTGTTTACATTCTTTTTTGTTTTGTTACGTATCTTTTTATTATTATTATATAACTCTGATTCACTGAGAAGGGATAGTGTTGCCCGAAAGCTCTGCTATCTTTTCTGGCTGTTTTACTTTATCGTTTTGATTTAGCTTTTCGCTTTTTTTTTGTATCTCCATTGAGATCCAGTCACTGATACCCACAGCCTTCAGATTTCCTCATCTTTATCGTTTCAAATTAATTAATTAAATTTCAGTATATCACCGGGCGGTTTAGAATTAATGTTTTTTTGCCTACTGTGTTTATATATAAAAGTATCTCTTCGGAGATCCCGCCACGTGAATAAAAATACTGTAAGATGAGGGCGTATCAATTTGATCTCTGTTGCGCGTGTGTACAACTGATGACTAGTGTTGTTCCGTCGTACCACGCCGAGAGTGTTACATAGTCGATCCAATCGAGTTTGGACAATCCATGAAAGCCCCAGTGGTCTAATGGTTAGGGCAACTGCATATCAAGACAGACGGTCCGAGTTCGAGTCTCGGTGGGGGCGACTTTTTCTCATTCTCACAGATTTCCTCATCTTTATCGTTTCAAATTAATTAATTAAATTTCAGTATATCACCGGGCGGTTTAGAATTAATGTTCTTTGCCTACTGTGTTTATATATAAAAGTATCTCTTCGGAGATCTCGCCACGTGAATAAAAATACTGTAAGATGAGGGCGTATCAATTTGATCTCTGTTGCGCGTGTGTACAACTGAGGACTAGTGCTGTTCCGCCGTACCACGCCGAGAGTGTTAAAGAGTCGATCCAATCGAGTTTGAACAATCCATGAAAGCCCCAGTGGTCTAATGGTTAGGGCAACTGCATATCAAACAGACGGTCCGAGTTCGAGTCTCGGTTGGGGCGACTTTTTCTCATTCTCACAGATTTCCTCATCTTTATCGTTTCAAATTAATTAATTAAATTTCAGTATATCACCGGGCGGTTTAGAATTAATGTTCTTTGCCTACTGTGTATATATTACATGTATTTACATGTCGTATTATGATCTACATTTGTATTGATTTGTACGTCGTTTTTATCTTGGTGGTATTATGTACTTTCAATCATATACAGTTTCTTCTTCCTTTCTTCTGTAATTCTGTATTATTCGGTGTACTGAGCTATGTTGTGTGTGCTGGAGAGGGAATATTCTTAGAGAAGACATGGACAGAAAAAATCATAAGTCAGTAAGTAATAAGGTTATTTTAGTTCATCCTTTGAACTTTGCTAACTTAATACTTACTGCTTACGCAGAACATTTCAAACACGACCACCAACCCGCGTCTAACAGGGTATGATATAGCCAATGTCTCGATATAACAGTCACGCTCTGTTATTACCTTCCCTTTGTCATCCATGGAGGAAATATATAGATATATATTTCCTCCATGGTCTACTGTCCTGTTGCATATAAAGTCCTTATTCTATATATAATATGCCTTCCTGTCCTTTTGTTATAATGTAGTGAAGTGCAGACATGGACAGAAGGCAGTGAATACACACCAATGGAAGTAGGCCACTGTATTATAGAATATATTATTTAAATAAAGAAAGCTCAAATTTTGGTGAGTCATTTAGATTGTTATTTTATAATTATGAATGTTATAATAGATTCTGTGTTATTTTACTTGTTGTTTATTAGAATGATGGTAAAGACATAATTGGGACGTCTTTGATTAGTAACTTTTTACCAGCTTAAGTTTAAAGGTGTGTTCCGGAATACAATTTTCAATCTCTTATTTCTAATATTGTCTTATAAAAGGTGGAAACTGTATTTGAAAAATGAATGTGAATGCCCAATGCAAGAACAAGGCTGTCAAACTTTGCCCAACTAGGTAACTGGTGGTATTCAAATTTTATAAAATTAAACACAATGGTAAAGGATATTACCTCCAAATTTATGGCACATCGATGGGCACAACAATGGCGCCATTTATAAATGTATTGATGTGACAATTTGAGGCCAAGTTTCTGTTCCTCCAAGCTAATAAACCACATGTTTGGTTCAGATACATTGAAGACATCTTCTTGATCTGGACCCATAGTGAAACAAATCTGGATTCATTTCTTCTGAATATTAATTAAGTTCACCCAACTATCAAATTTACAGCTACTAAATCCCTAGTAGCGTTGACTTTTTGGACACTATAGTGACCATAGAAAATGGTACATTCAAAACTGACCTATTCCGTAAACCCACGGATAAAATATGTTCCTGCTACCTAGCAGTTGTCATCCCCGACACTGTATCAAAACATACCGTACAGTCAAGTACGTATCAGACGTTTATGTTCTTCAGATTTAGATTTTCAGAATCGTACAGAAAAACTAACCGGACATCTCCAGAATATAAATTGAAACTGCTATAAAGAAAGCAAAGGGTATTCCTCAATTTCAGAAACTGACGTACAAAGCACGTCAGCCAAAATCGACCAGAGTGCCATTGGTCACAACCTATCACCCTAGATTGCCTCAAATACAGGCCATTATTGAGAAACATATGCCCATTCTACAGTCCACAAAACGTCTCTGGACTGTTTTTTCCGGAACCACCCATTATTGTATTTCGTAGACCTCCCAACCTTCGTGTTATATTAGAAAGATCCACATTTAAGAGTGAAATTAACTCTCATGACAGCCAAAATTTAGGCAGTCACCTTTGCGGAAAATCTTGCAAAACGTGTTCATTGGTTGACTACTGAAAATTTAAGAGTAACCAAACTGGCCGCATTTTTCGGATAAGACAATCAGTTCTTTATCTAACAAAAAACGCCATTTATCCCATATACTGTAATACTTATGGTAAACAGTATGTCGGGGAAACAAAAAACATGCTCCGTATGAGAATGACACAACACAGATCATTTATCCAAACATTAAGCTTGATCAACCTGTATCCAAACATTTTAATTCAGCTGAACACTCGATTGCACATTTCAAAGTTAATTGTAATAGAACACGATGTCAACTGCAGCGACAAAACTCGCAAAGACAAATAAAAGCTCTGGGAATTACTACTTAAAACCACAACATCTTTTGGACTTAACATTAGGAACCTACTCCCAGATCGGTAAAATTACTCCATTGACTACCTAAATTTATGTTTCAATATTAACCACCTTTTAAGCAGTTTTTTAGTTTTATTCCTAAATTGTTTATATCTACCAAGCTATCTTCCTTAGTTTTCTACCAAATACTATCTCCACCCTCTATTCACCAGCCTTATGCCTCTTTTGTTCTTTTTATTTTATTCCTGTCCACTCAGGCAGCGCTTGCCTTATATACCTATCTACCTTCACTTGCATTGACGAAGGGACAGTGTTGCCCGAAACTTTGCTTGCTATTTTATTTTATCGTTTTGATTTTTTTTTTGTATCTCCATTGAGATCCAGCCTCTGATACACACAGCATTGTCATTTTTCAGTTTTTTGCCTTTGGATTTATACAATAAAACATAGAAATCCATAGCTATTCAGTTCTTATACAATTTTGACCAATATTTACATGTATGAATGGTGATTTTTACAGGAAAATTGTTTATGGCCCATTTTTCAAATGGCAACAATTACAGTAGTTAGGAAGTTTGTTTTCTATTCAATTTGACCAAGCTCATAAAAATACAACGCGAGAGAAAATCAGGGAGACCTACATGGAATAAACATTGTAGAAGAAAAAACCTGATATTATTAAAATAATTGTTCAGTATAAAACATGGTGAAATGACAGGAAATATAGAATGTTACTGAGAAGAAATCGAAATAATTGTTCAGCAGTAGAGGTATCATATACCAAACAGGAAATGCCAAGAAGCCCATGAATATTAATGACTTCCATAGAAATTTCCTAACCACTGAAAAAGGGTTTTAACCATGAAACAAAACGAATTATATATATATATATATATATATATATATATATATATTCGGAACATGATCTCATAATCGCGTCGAATATGAGCACTGTTTCTATAATTTACAGTATGATTTATATATAATTTACACAGTGCTACGCAACTTCATTGATTTATATATATATATATACATATATATATATATATATATATATATATATATATATATATATATATATATATATATATATATATATATATATATATATATATATATATATATATATATATAAACAAATCAGGCACATAACATTAATTCTAAACCGCCCGGTGATATACTGAAATTTAATTAATTAATTTGAAACGATAAAGATGAGGAAATCTGTGAGAATGAGAAAAAGTCGCCCCAACCGATGTCCGCCTGCCGGCACAGAAAGAAAGCATTGTTACATAAAAGCTGACATTCCAAAAACATATCGCCTGTAAAATGCTAATTCTACAAGTAAATGTGCTTATAAGCAACGTCGTAATTGATTGTTCTCATTACAGTCTCCTGATGAGTGAGTTGCACGACTCACGAAACAAGCCTGCAGAGACCAAACTGTAGTTTTTACTTCTTTTCCAGACTTAACGTATATTTTAGCTCTACTTTACCGTATTGAGCACTTTTTAGACTTACACTGAACCGAACATTTATATATATATATATATATATATATATATATATATATATATATATATGTATAAACACAAGAACATTAATTCTAAACCGCCCGGTGATATACTGAAATTTAATTAATTAATTTGAAACGATAAAGATGAGGAAATCTGTGAGAATGAGAAAAAGTCGCCCCAACCGAGACTCGAACTCGGACCGCCTGCTTGATATGCAGATGTCCTAACCATTAGACCACTGGGGCTTTCATGGTATTGTTCGAACTCGATTGGATAACGACTCTTTAAGACTCTCGGCGTGGTACGGCGGAACAGCACTAGTCCTCAGTTATACGCACGTGCAACAGAGATCAAATTGATACGCCCTCATCTTTCAGTATTTTTATTCACGAGGCGGGATCTCCGAAGAGATACTTTTATATATATATAAACACAAGAGGCAAAGAACATTAATTCTAAACCGCCCGGTGATATACTGAAATTTAATTAATTAATTTGAAACGATAAAGATGAGGAAATCTGTGAGAATGAGAAAAAGTCGCCCCAACCGAGACTCGAACTCGGACCGCCTGCTTGATATGCAGATGTCCTAACCATTAGACCACTGGGGCTTTCATGGTATTGTTCGAACTCGATTGGATATATATATGTATATATATATATATATATATATATATATAAACAAATCACGCACAGAACATTAATTCTAAACACATCAGGCAATGAACATTAATTCTAAACCGCCCGGTGGTATACTGAAATTTAATGAATTAATTTGAAACGATAAAGATGAGGAAATCTGTGAGAATGAGAAAAAGTAATTTCGGTCAGTATAGTGTTACGGGCTCGCTCGTTAGGCTGAAACCAACAATAAGAACATAACAAAACATGTTGTAGTTGTCGTCCATCTTTATTCATCTCCCCTCTTTTACTCTAGAGGGCTCACTTCCGTGTGACAAACTCATCACACACCCCCACTTAAAGAAAGTTTGATATGATTAAACTTATAACTGTTTACTATAACATCTTAAATCTTTTCTTATACAGTAGTTATTTTAACAGGTCGTTGATATGAATTTACTTCAACTGCTTCTTTAAAATTTCACAAGTTATAATTACTTTAAATCCCTGTATGCCATTAATGCATCACTCTATCACAATTAACATATTATAATTAAATAAACACTTTTAAAATCAACAAAACTTTTAAAATCATTTCATGCATGTTTTATCTAAACTCTTGACAAAGCGTCAGCTACAACATTGTCTTTTCCTCTGATATGATGAATTTCAAGATTCATTTCTTGAACTGCTAAACTCCATCTCAACAAGCGTTGATTCTTGTCTTTCATTCTTGCCAAGAACGTTAATGGGTTGTGGTCAGTCCAAACTACAATTGGAAACGGAGTAGATCCAAGATACACTTCAAAGTGCTTTAACGCTGACATCAAAGCTAATGTCTCCTTCTCAACAGTAGAATAACGTTTCTCATGCTGGTTGAATTTTCTCGAGTAGAAACACACAGGCTTGTCAACACCATTCTCGTCTGTTTGCGCCAACACAGCACCAGAACCAACATCACTGGTATCGATCATTAACGAGAACTGTTTATCAAATTGTGGAGCCATCAACACCGGTTCGTTTGATAACATCGCTTTAACTTTAATGAACGCATTATTGCATTCCTCCAACCACACAAAGCTTGCATTCTTTTTCAGCAGATTCGTTAATGGAGCTACAAGCGTTGAGAAACTTCTGCAAAAACGTCGATAAAACCCAGCCATTCCCAGGAACCGCATTAACTCCTGCTTACTCTTTGGAACTGGGAAATCACAGACTGCCTTAATCTTAGCACTTAATGGTTTCACTTTTCCGCAACCAACTTTATGACCTAAGAACACAATTTCTGCACATGAAAACTCGCTTTTCACCAAATTTACTGTCAACTTTGCAGCTGTCAACCTGTCAAACAATGCCTTAATTCTCTGCACATGGACATTCGATGTATCACTATAAACAACCAAATCGTCTATATAAGCTTCACATCCCTCCAACCCTGAAATTATACCATTAACCAATCTCTGGAACGTGGCTGGCGCATTCTTTAAACCGAAAGGCATGACCTTATACTGATAAAGACCCATAGGAGTTACAAAAGCTGACACTTCTTTCGCATGCTCTGTTAAAGGAATTTGTCAGTAACCCTTTAGAAGATCAAATTTACTGACAAACTTAGCACTACCCACACGATCAATACAGTCGTCTATCCTCGGTATGGGATATGAATCTGTAGTAGATTTAGCATTAACCTTCCGATAATCAGTACAAAAACGATACGATTTATCTGGCTTCGGAACTAATATACATGGAGAACTCCAAGCACTGCAACTAGGCTCGATTAAATCATTCTTAATCATGTAATCAATCTCATCTTGTAATATCTTCATCTTGAACGGATTTGCTCTATATTGATTTTGTTTTATTGGTGAACAATCAGCTGTCTTAACATCATGCTCCACTAAGTTCGTTCGACATGGAACATCCGAAAACAACTGCAGATTTCCAAATATCAAACTAACAATTTTAACCTTACTATCACGAGATAAATGACCAACTTTGTCTTCAATGTTTGCAAGGACATCTGAATTACTGAACTTAACACATGTATCAGGATCACCAAACTCTTCAGAATTCTCTTCAACAACACACGCAACTGGTGTTGACGTACAGGTATCACTATTATTTCTCGCTGTGTATGGTTTCAACATGTTTATATGACACAATCGCTTCTTCTTACGCCTATCTGGAGTATCTAACACATAGTCAACTTCTCCTACTTTTTCTACTACTTTGTAAGGACCAGCAAATCTTGCAGATAATGGTTGACTGGGAAGAGGCAACATAACTAACACTTCATCACCTGAATTAAAGCTTCTCTTTTCTGATTTCCTATCAAACAATCTCTTCATTTTACCCTGAGCCTTCACAAGATTCTTTCTAGCCATCTCACGAGCACGATTTAATCGATAACGAAATTCAGACACATAATCCAGTATCGATACAGACTCTTCTGCATTCCCTAACAGCCTTTCTATGACTATTTTAAGAGGGCCTCGGACCGAATGACCATACACCAACTCAAATGGGCTAAACCCTAAGGACTCTTGCACTGTTTCACGAACAGCGAATAACAATAAGGGAACTCCCTCATCCCATTCCTTTTCACATTGAAGACAATAGGTTTTAATCATATTCTTAAGTGTTTGATGAAATCTCTCAAGTTCCCCTTGAGACTGTGGATGGTAAGCACTTGAACTTATATGGGCAACACCTAACTGCTCTAAGACTTGTTTAAATATCTTTGACATGAAGTTTGATCCTTGATCGGACTGAACAGCTTTAGGCAATCCTACCCACGTAAAGAATTTTACCAATGCTTTAACAACATTCTTAGCTGTAATACGCTTAAGAGGAATCTCTTCTGGAAACCTACTTGATGCACACATTATTGTTAATAGATACTCATTTCCATTTTTAGTACGTGGTAATGGTCCCACACAATCAACAATAACCCTTGAAAATGGTTCACCGAATGCAGGAATAGGCTTAAGTGGGGCTACTGGAACCTTTTGATTAGGCTTCCCCACTACCTGACACGCATGACAGGATTTACAATAGTTAGACACATCTTTTCTAAGACCTGACCAAAAGAAATGCCTGAGAATTTTGTCTACCGTTTTATTGACACCTAAATGACCTGAAAGAGGATCATCATGCGCAATACCAATAATATCCTGACGGTATCCACTAGGAATAACTATCTGGTGAATCTCATTCCAAACATCACTACTTGGAATATCTGGTGGCCTCCACTTACGCATAAGTATGCCATCCTTTATATAATAACAAACAGGAACAATAGACATTTCCTCTACAGAAAGAGCTTTCTGACCAAATGACACCAAATCAGGATCTTTACTCTGCTCTTCCACTAACCTGGACCGATTGAGAACTGTCGGACCGAAATCACACACTTTTGGGTGCTGTTGTTCAGCCTGGGCAGTGTGTGACTCGGGACCTGAGCAGACAGCCTCTTGGGAAACGCGATCCGTAATGTCTCCGTAAAAACTATCACACAAGTCAATACTCTCATCCTCATCTATGGTTATGTTTGCCATAGATCGCGTCACCGCACATGATGGAAACACATGTAATAATTCTTTCTCTAAACACACCGTGCTTTCGTCTTCAACATGACTTTTGCACACAACCGGTTCTACTGTCACTCTGTCTCCGGCCAAATCATTCCCCAAAAGGAGTGTGACACCCCATACTGGAAGACTCGGAACGACACCGACAACAAAATCTCCGCTAACAATATCTGTTTCAATCCGAATTACATGAAGTGGGACTTCCTTATAACCCCCTTCAACACCTTGAATGAGCACACTTGCTCCAGCAGAAGACTCGTTTGAAAATGACAATGCCGATTCTATTATCAGGGATTGTGACGCCCCTGTGTCTCTTAAGACACGAACTTTACTCAGATTCACATCGTTGATCAATGCTACAGAACCAGTAGAGAGGAAAGGCTTAAATAGCTTTCGCACTTTTTCCGGACCTGAAGATTGGATCAACTTCTCACATTCATCAACGTCATGACTCGCTGTCACTTTCAACGGGACTGTATTTACTAACGTGTTTGGAAGTGATTGGGGTTTCTTATTATCCCCTTTAGATTTGCTTTGAAACAGCCAGCAATCTGCCTTTATATGACCCTTTTTCTTGCAGTAAAAACAAGTTCTGACAAATTTACTACTACTATTAACTGTAGTTTTCTGACTTTGGATCTTAGAATCATCAACAGATTTGGAAACCGATTTGGTATCCACCACCTTGTGCCTGAGCACATAATTATCGGCAACAGAAGCCGCTTTCATTAAATTATCAACTTTCTGCTCCTCTAGATGTGTTCGAACTTCAGTAGGGGAACAAGATTTAAACTCCTCAACTAACATAAGCTCACGAAGCTTTCCAAATTCACCCTTTACTCCTTCCGAACTACACCATCTATCAAAAAGAATCTGCTTCTTACGTGCATATTCTGTAAACGTTTGATCATAAGGTTTACCTAAGTTCCTAAATTTCTGACGATACGCCTCTGGAACTAACTCATAAGCTGACAAAACAGCAGTTTTAACCGCATCATAGCTTTCACATTGATCATCAGCCAATGCAGAAAATACCTCTTGGGCTTTACCCACAAGAGCAGTTTGTAACAACACAGTCCAGTGTCTAGCAGGCCACTTTAATCTATTAGCAATTTTCTCAAAAGCTAAAAAATATGTCTCTACCTCGTCCTCATTAAACTTGGGAACCCATTTAATATTCTGAGTAATCTCTGAATCATTAGGTGTAGAAACCCGTGTGGTGTGACCCATTTGGTTAGCTAATTCTAATTTCCTTAACTCAAATTCATGTTTTTCTTTTTCCATTTCTCTTTGAGTTTGCATCTCTATTTTTCTTCTTTCAAAAATCAATTTTTCACGTTCCAACTCAATTCTAGCCAACTCGACCTCATTCCCCGCAGTTTTTACGGATTCATGAGTAATTAAACCAACATGATTTCCAATCACATTTATCAAGTCATATTTATTCATGGAATAATTTATAGATGCTCCAACCCTAGTACCTAGGAGTCGCAAACGCTCCTCTGATAGCTGAGCTACCACCTCAATGGACATGCTATCCAAAAATTCCTCGTCAAAATCACTTTCTGCCATAGTTTCTATTTGAAACAAACAAACAAAAACACAGGTTAAAATAACCAATATGACGATAATTAAGGCACCAGTAATGAAATACCTGCCAAGCCCACACAGTATTAAACCTACCGTGCGCCGTGGTCTCAATAACTAGACCCCTAAAATCAAAGCCAAACCGACTTCTACTACACAAGCCTAAAACAACAACACAGTGTACTGGCTCGACGACCGCCAAACCTCGTTCGTTATAAAACGTCTCTAAACCTAAAACCAGCTTAGAATAAGTAACTAAAATTACCATCAGTTCGATCTACAACTACAATTTGTTACGTTGTTCCCGGATGACCCCCCAATTTGTTACGGGCTCGCTCGTTAGGCTGAAACCAACAATAAGAACATAACAAAACACGTTGTAGTTGTCGTCCATCTTTATTCATCTCCCCTCTTTTACTCTAGAGGGCTCACTTCCGTGTGACAAACCCATCACAATAGTTCACTATGTCGGTCGGTCGGTCTGTCGGTCGGTCTGTCTGTCGGTCGGTCCGGTATCAATATGCATTGTAGCACGCGACCTAATGGCTGTTGGCCTTGTTTTATTCAAGATCCGTATTATAAATGCCATCATTTAACATTTGAGTTCAATTTGTATCTATCTTTGTTTTGTTCTTTTTTGTTGTAATTTGTTTTTTTATGTTTATCTTTTTTTATAAGTTTCAACTGACTAGATTAACCCAAGATATCTAAATTGCTTGATATTGTTTTCACAATTATACCAATTATTGAATTTGTATACGTTGGGTATTGCAAATAATTGTTATTGAATTTTCAAAGACCAGTTAGGATCGCAGGCCGAATGTCAAAATACATAGCATCACAATTTAGTTCTTCTGATATAAACCAGTAATCTAACCTACGATAAATATTCTTAACTTTTTGTCGCCATGTAAATTGGTTTTTATTTTCATTCTTTAACCTCCCCACATCTATTAGTTTTAAATTTTTCATTACATTTTTAAGGTTAAAATGGATATGAAACAATATCAAAATATCAACAAAAATAATTTTATATGAATGCTTTAGATATAAAATAGCAACACACAAAAAATTAGGTTTAAATACATTGTAAAACTTGAGAGAAATAAATAAGATAAAATTCAGTGTAAAACCACCGACAGATGGCCGACCAACCATCATGCCATCTTGGATTTCATTAATGTTCTAAACAAACGTACGCGGAATCTTCCGATTAATTTAAAACGCCCGCTTTTGTATCCACGGCAGCAGCTGTTTCGTGATTGGTTAAGAATGCCCAACTACAGCCAATGAGCTTCTTTCAAAGCAGACAGGAAGCGAACGTAAACAACATACGTCACACGAAACACACATGGTGTCAGCCGATTCTAGGCTAGGCCGGTCGCGAGTGTTTACATTTTCTCCGAAAACTTCGGTACATTCTACAAGATGAATCGTTGGTTCTTGAAGCCTCATTACAGTTTTACCTAGTGAAGTTTTTTGCATAAAAGCTAATATGATATAAGCCCAATGAAGGACAATGGTAGTAGTAGACGGCAAAAGAGGAGACCACCTCTTGAATGATGGATTGCCTCGAATATCACGCATCGTGCATTCCAGTAAACTAAACTAAAAGGGTGGACAATTTGTACCTGATGGAAAAAACCCGGGTAAGCGCTACTTTTTTATTGACTCTAAATAATGGCCATCATATAAACTGTAGTACAGTAGTGTTATTGAATATATGAATTATATTATTTATTTAACCTTTTGTTTACTAAAAATACAGTACTGCTGTTAATTCAAGTCTATATGCCTACAGATTCCTCAAACTTTGTTTACTCGACAGACGACCATACTTGACAGTAGCAGCTACCTATGTATGGTACCAGTCAAGTTTTTTAGGGGCTATAGCAATTACCTTTATATATATATATATATTATACTTACTATCTTTTCTTATCTTTCCAGATGGAATATTGACTTGTTGTGGCAAGAAACGCAAGGAATTAACTGATTTTACAGCATTATCAAATAAAACACTGTAACAATTATATATCTATATAATTTTATATTTATTAGTTATCCGCACTCAGCGGATAACTCCTTGTAACTGTCCTGTTTCATCATCTTTTTTTTTTTTCTGTATTATTCTTCTTTCTTTCTGTCATTTTTGTGCAGAGCGTATCTCTAAAACGTGTAAAGTTAACATTTTATAACTTTGTCAACATATGGGCAATCACGTGAAGTTGTGCTTTCCTATTTTTGAATGACGCCAGAGTTGCGCAACATGACTTACGCGCGTTTTGATGAATTTCGCGTATTTAACATAGATCGAAAACCATATAACAATTTAAATTGAAACTTAGCAAAAGTCTAATTTATATCGTGCGCTAACGTTTTGTGCACTAAAAATGGCATGTTTTAAAAGAAGTTACGCGCGCACGCGCGTTTAAAATTTTCATAATGTGAAAAATCAATTTCTAATCAACTTTCTACGCGTTAAAGTTAACATTTTATAACTTTGTCAACATATGGGCAATCACGTGAAGTTGTGCTTTCCTATTTTTGAATGACATCAGAGTTGCGCAACATGACTTATGCGCGTTTTTATGAATTTCGCGTATTTAACATAGATCGAAAACTATATAACAATTTAAATTGAAACTTAGCAAAAGTCTAATTTATATCGTGCGCTAACGTTTTGTGCACTAAAAATGGCATGTTTTACACGAAGGTACGCGCGCACGCGCGTTTAAAATTTTATAATGCAAAAAATCAATTTCTAATCAACTTTCTACGCGTTTCATGTCATTTTGAGCATGTCAAAAATTCCCACACGTGCGCAAATTTTTACGCGCGCGGTGCACACGTAGCATTAAAAACGTCATTTTTTCGAGTGATTTATGTTTTTCCAGCCTTTTCTAGTAATTTTACCAACTTTTAAACAATTTCGACTTCAAATTACGTCATACGAGCACGTAGAATATGATAATTTGTGCGCTTCTTTGATGAAAAACTTCAAAAATTCGTCAAAATTAAGCCTTTTTTTAAACAATCGTAGTTTCTAAACTAAAAGGTAAAAATTATTTTTATTACATATTCTGGAAGTTGATGAGTTGTAGATATCAGATCATGCATTAATATGGCTAACCGGACATTGTGACGTCATCGTATGGCCACGTGAAAATGAAATTTAGGATTTTTGTATCTTTTGTCATAACTCCTCACATTTAATAGAGCGCATCTCCACTTATCCGTTTTCCATTTTCACCCCGATTTTGATATTGTCTAGGTCACTCAACTATCTTTAGCATGAGATAAAAATATTTTAATTTGTATAACGTCATCATGCCTAAACATTTTAATTACGTGGGTCATTAATTTCATCTTTACAGTAATTTTTAATCTGTAATAGCTCGTAAGAATAAAATGTGATAATCACGATTAAAACGTTTTCTGGAAGCTATTGGATTGTAGATACGAAATCATGTGAACTTTTCGCTAATCGGATGTTGTGATGTCATCATATGGCCAGTTAAATAAAAAAAGTCGTATTTTCATATTTTGCGTCATAGTTCATTACATTTAAAAGAGCGCGCATTAATATTTCACGTATTAAAATTTCTTCTACACGTTAATATATTATTGTTGCTGAGATAATTTCCTTCCGAAATTGCTACCTTCGCGTTTCATTTTAAAACCGTCAACATGTTAAAAATTGCAATAAATAGCGGGTCCCGTAATTTCACCTATTCTACACTGTATGTGATATGTATACAGATTATACTGTGTATACTATATGACACAAAATAACAGAATTCAGCAATAACAACATATCATTATTCTTCAGTTCAGGTCATAATGCCATAATATTTTTCTGTGTGCAATATCCCAACGTATGACATGCACGTGGCGTTTGTCATGCGGATAACTAACTCGTCAAAGTGATGAGTTTCATGTCTAGTTTAATTTCTTGCTGAATGAAAATAAATGAATTAAATGTACACTTGTATCAATGCTATTTTTTATATTACACACATAGTCAACCATTTTAAAACATAACGGTAATGCAGCATTGGCCTATTTTTGTTCACCTTTTATTTATTTATTATTAATTTTGAAATTTGTTTTCACTGCTTAAAATCCATCGAAAAAAACACCACAGTGTATAAGCATAGGCGTTTGTCACCGGCGTTTTTTTTCGCGGTGCAGTCGCGGCGCCTATGCTTATTATAGTTATACACTGTGGGGTTTTTTTCAATGGATTTTAAACAGTGACAAAATTTTTTTCTTTTTTTAAATTACACAGTTATGTAGGCTAATCTTTTAAGAACATTTTACAGTAAAAATTTTGTCCATACGACTGTCCGTTGAGGAGTTACGAATTTTTAAGTAAGTTGTCATCCGAAAATAGGCTGAAAACGCTGTTATTCTGTTGTTGGTTACGCTTCGTTGCACGGCATTGTTTGTCATCGATCAAACGATCATAGAATACTAATCAATAAAATGAAATGCTATGTCATACGTGGTATTGTGTTAGACTGGTTCAGGAGTTACCTAAACCACAGAACTCAGTATGTTACTATTGAATCACACAAATCAATAAAAAGAGAAGTAAAAGTTGGTGTTCCACAGGGATCTATCATTGGCCCATTGCTATTTTTGTTATTTATAAATGACATACTTTGTGTAAGCAAAGTTGTCGAACTTATTATATTCGCGGACGATACAAACATATTCCTCAAACATAATGACCCCATAGTTGCATGTAATATACTAAACTGCGAATTACAACGACTAACCACTTGGTTTAGAGCTAACAAACTCTCAATTAATACAAATAAAACTAAATATATAATCTTTAGAGGGCGCCAGAATTCAACCGACTTCACAGACATGCAACTATACGTAAATAACACCACACTCGAAGAGGTAACCCATATCAAATTCTTAGGAGTTACCATAGACAAATTTTTGTCCTTCTGTACCCATATTGATGGCATTGCAAACAAAGTTTCAAAGATAATAGGAATTCTGAATAAATAAAGTATTTTTTGGATAACGGATGACTTTACCCCAAATCTGAGAACAAAGAGGAAGCGGTTGTGGGCCAAACGTAAGAGACTGTTAGAGGAGAAACCCGGCAGAAAAGTTTTCTTAAATTACCCGGCTGTATTAAGAATTGTAGAAGAAGACGGAAGTTCGAGACTAGTGCAGTAAATCTGTCTGTATAAGGCTGTAATTTAACTTTAAAAACATAACTCTGTGTCGCTATATGATATATTAATTTATCCAACAATGTACTGATATTGTATGTATGCCTGTTAGGGGTATATCAGTGATGATTGTATTGATACTTATCTTTTTTCGCTACTTTTTTCGTTGCTTAAAAAAGAAAATTAGGCTATTATTATATTTGAAGAGAATTTATGTTTCGGGGGTATGGAAGGGGGAAGGATATACCGGGTTTTTTTATCCTTTGTTGGGTGGGTTTTCTTTGTTTCTCTTTTTTTATTTTATTTTATTTTTACTCTATAACAAAAAAAAACTGAACACATATGCTAATTTTAACACGAGGTATGATCGAACAATTGGTAATCTGAATACAAAAGTAATACGCATTGCCACAGCACAGGGCTATTTTGGACTGCGATTACATACAAATTTTACTTTACCTAATGATCTTGGAAAATGTAGTTGCCCACTGATAATTAATAATAAAAATTACTGGATACTTGAGGTTAATACTAATTACGACTCTTTCATTTCGGCCGGAACATGGTGTATAGACATTGTTGGGCCCCTTAAAAACTTCAGAAAAAATACTGTTAAAATAAAAGAAAATATAGGAGAGCAATCAAGTAAACTTATAATTGTCTGTAATAAAAATTTAATTAACATAAAATGCAAATTTTACGAACGTAGTAAAATACAATGCAATAGAATCAGTCCGTTACTCATCGAAGCTAAAACAATTTTTGGACTGCTATGGTTTATGGTTGTTGCACAAAACAACCATTATGACACCATATATACCCTTGCTTTATTATTTTATCTACCGTTATATATAAACAAAATAAGTAAAAAAATAACAATAAAAAATGTCTAATAATAATAATACGCTATCAATAGTTTCAATGAACTGTCGAGGTCTAGCAGAAAAATCAAAACGCAGAGATGTGTTACACTATCTAAAGTCAAAAAAATACAATATTATTTGCCTCCAAGATGTACACTTCTCGGCAGAAACTGAGTCACTTGTTAGATTGGAGTGGGGCCTTGATTGTTTTTTTAGTTCATATCGTAGTAATGCAAGGGGAGTCGCAATCTTGTTCAATAATAACTTTCCCTACACTGTTACAAAGCATAAAAAAGATAATGATGGAAATATGTTAGCTTTGGAGGTAAAGGTTGACGATCTAAAATTTACGCTAATCTCAATGTATGGGCCCAACAACGACACCCCCGGTTTTTACGACAAAATGAGGGAAGTTGTTTTAGAACATGAAAACCCACATAATATCGTTTGCGGCGACTGGAACTGTATTTTGGACAAAAAATTAGACTGTAAAAATTACCTAAAACTTAATAATCCAAAGGCAAGAGAAAAGATAATAAATATTTGTAGTGAATTTAATCTTACAGATGTTTGGCGTGTTTACAACCGAGATGAACAAAAGTTTACCTGGAGACAGAATAAATTCAATAAACAAGCCAGGCTTGATTATTTCCTAATCTCATCTGAACTAAACAGCAAAATGCTGGATTGTAATATAAAACCAGGTTACCGAACCGATCACTCACTCGTAGATATTAAAATGACGATGAACCAGATAAAATACGGGCCAGGATACTGGAAATTTGACAATACCTTATTAAAAGATATTCAATACGTGCAACAATTTAAAGAAACCATAAATAGAGTCCTAAAACAATATATAGTGCAAAACGAAAAAGATAATAAAGATGCTAATAAAGCGCTGTTTAGCATCAGTGATCAACTTCTTTTAGAAATGATATTAATGGAAATTAGAGCAAAAACAATTTCTTACGGGGCTTATAAGAAAAAGATTGAAAATAAAAAAGAAAAAGAATTAGAAAGGGAAATAGAAAAAATAACACTTGATATCAATAAGGGCGACGCCACGTTAAATGGTACACTAGAAATTAAGTCCGGCGAACTTATGAGTATCAGAAAAGTGAAGATGGAAAGAATAATGATGAAAACTAAACTTAAATGGATCGAAGAAGGCGAAAGGCCGACCAAATTTTTTCTTAATATGGAAAAGAAAAATTTTGTTGATAAAACTATAAATAAAATAGTAAAGGAAAGCAACAATAGTATTCTGCAAAACACAAATGAAATTCTTGTTGAGTCTAGACAATTTTATAAAAACCTTTATTCCTCAAACCACAATACAGATGATGAAAAAAATATTGTAAAACTTCTTAAAACTATGAATACATTACCAACATTAACAAAAGAACAACAAAATAAAATTGAAGGGCCAATTACTTATAACGAACTTTTAGTGGCTCTTAAGAGGTCACAAAATGGAAAGTCACCTGGTATTGACGGCTTTAGCTATGAGTTTTTTAAGTTCTTTTTTGCGGATTTAGTTTACTATCTTTTGAGAGCTATTAACGAGTCGTATAACTCAGGTCAACTGTCAACTTCCCAAAAGTCAGGAATAATTACTTTACTCCCTAAGAGGGATAAACCCAGAGAGTATCTAAAAAACTGGAGACCTATTACCCTGTTAAGTGTCACTTATAAACTTGTTTCGTCATGCATTGCAGAACGAATAAAATCGGTCCTTGATATATTAATTAGTGAACGACAGAAAGGATTTATTAATGGGAGATATATAGGCGAAAATACAAGACTTATGTATGAAGTTATTCAAATTTGTGAAAAGAAGAAAATCCCTGGTCTGCTTTTACTGATAGACTTTGAAAAAGCGTTCGACTGCATTTCTCACACATTTGTTAACTGCGTTCTTAAACATTTTAACTTCGGACAATCCATTCAAAAATGTGTGAAAGTACTATATAAAGATGCAAGATCCTCAGTTCTTGTCAATGGCTTTCTCTCCGAATCATTCTTAATCGAAAGAGGATGTAGACAAGGGGATGGGCTGAGTCCATACCTGTTTCTTCTGTGCGCAGAAATTTTATCCTCAATGATATCTGAAAATAAACAAATTAAAGGAATATCAATTGCAAATCATGAGTATCGATTATCTCAGTATGCGGACGACACTGTATTGTTTCTTGACGGTAAAGAGAAGTCAATGCACGAAGCATTTAAGACTCTCGACGTATTTTCCAAAATTTCCGGGCTAAAAGTGAATGTGAACAAAACAAATGCTGTCTGGGTTGGCTCTTTTAAAGACCGAGGTGACTCAATATGCGAAAACTATAATATAAAATGGATCAAACATGGAGAACCCTTTGAATCATTGGGTATTCGGTTCAGTACAAATTTAAATAAAATGGTAGATTTGAACTATGAAGACGTATATAAATCAATTAAAAATACAATGAGACATTGGTCAAAAAGAAACTTAACTGTTTTGGGAAGAATCACGGTAGTGAAGTCTTTATTACTGTCCAAACTTACCTATATCCTTTCGACATTACCCGATCCCCCTGAAAATGTAATAAAATCACTTAAGTCAGAACTATATCGTTTCATATGGAAAGGGGTGGATAGAATATCCAGAGATCAACTTATACAAGAAAATAAATTTGGAGGCTTACGAATGGTCGATATAAACGCATATATTCAATCGGTAAAAATCACGTGGGTTAGACGGTTAGTAACGTCCAATGAGACGGGATGGGCTCTTTTAGTTCCACTCGTGTTGAATATTCATAAAACTTGGCTCATAGAAGGCGGATCATCGAAATTAATCAAATTAGCGAAGGTTAAGCCTTACAATGCATTTTGGCTGGATGTAATAAAGGCGTGGTGCGTATTTGTGAAACACAACACTCCTATGAGCACCGAATCGATATGTAGACAAACACTCTGGATGAATGATAATATTAAAGTCGGCGGAGAAAGTATCTATTATAAAAACTGGAGTAATCATGGGGTGAATTTTATAAATGATTTAGTTGATAGACATGGAATAACTCCATTAAAACAACTTAGTAAACGTCATAATCTTAACATCAACTTTCTTCAATATGAAGGCCTAATACATGCGGTCAGACAACATACGTCTTTATATCAAATTTCTCCAAAAGGAAAAATAAATAGCCCACTACTACCTTTTAACCTTAGCGTAGTAACAAAAAATAAAAAAGGATCAAAGCTAATTTATAATACTCTAATCAACTCTAGAAAAAAACAATCGAAAGCTAAAATTAAGTGGGAGAAGGCATTGGATACTTTATATGTTGATAAAGAGTGGGAAATTATTAATACCATGTTTTTCTCACTTACTATGTCCACACCACTAATCTGGTTTCAATATAAAATTGTGCATAGAATTTTAGGTAATAACTCCTTTTTGTATAAAATTGGGAAAATTGACTCACCTTTATGTGCTTTATGTAAAGCAGAAACAGAAACCTTAATACATATTTTTGCACAATGCTGTGAAATTAAAATATTTTGGAGAAAGATTAAACAATGGTTGAAATCATATTTTAATATAAATGTAATTATCAACCCCGAATTATGCCTTTTTGGAGTTAGAAAAAAACCATTTAAAGCCCTAAATACTATTTTACTAATTTGTCGACACTACATATATAGCTGTAAAATGAGAAAAATTAAGCCCAATATTGTTCGATTCGTGAATTAGATTAAGTTACACGTTAAACAAGAAGAATTTATTTTGAAAACCAAAGGGGAGCATCATACTTACTTAAACAAATGGAGTCCTTTCTTGGAAAAACATGAACTTATTGACTGGTAACTTTGCATTAAAAAAAAAGGACTTAGTACTGTTTTTTATAATATGTTTTTTAATCCTGAATTATTTATACACTTTTATGATCTGTTTATTTAGTAAGTTATAACTATATATTTGAATAAGAAAGTTTTATGTTTAATTAAATTATTTAGTTGAAATATGTTATAAAAAAAAAAATTGACAACAAATTATTTATAGACTTTGTTTTTAAGAAAAAAGAAAAAGTAGATTTATATTTATTACATCATGAAATTATTTATAGTTTGTTCTTAAGAGAAATGTATATTATATATTATTATTATTTAAAAAGTGTTATTATTTATATTGTGTATTACTATTAATAAGAAAGTGTTATTATTTTAAGCTATTTTTTAAATTTAAATATGAAAGTGTTCAATAAAAAAAAAAAAAAAAAAAAAAAAAAAGTATTTTTTACAATATATGACTCTATTGCAAATTTATAATTCTATAATCCTTCCCCATTTAACGTATGCAATAGTAGTATGGGGCTCCTTCGGACCAAGTAAATTAAACCGACTTCACATCCTCCAGAAAAAAGCACTACAAATTATATGCAAAGTCCACTATCAACATCCTTCCCAACCGCTATTTATACAAACCAACACATTAAATATATTCGATCTTTATGAAAAACATATGGCAATACTACTCTTCCAATTTCATAATAAACAGCTCCCAATTACGTTTGACACTGACTTTCAAACAATTGAATCAACACATAATTATGATACCAGGAATAAAAAAAACTATACCACTGTACTAAAAAGAACCAAAATAGGACAACAGAGTATATGCTATATGCCAAGACATGGAATAGCCTTGAAAACTCAGTAAGAGAAATCAAGAGTATAAGACTATTTAAAAAAACAATTCATATTAATCTCCTCAAAAAATATTCTAATACCTAAAATCACAACGTATTATGAACAAAATATTTATCATTATCGATTTCTTTTTTTTTTCTTTTTTTTTATGAATGATCTATTCTGGTCATATTTTTGAAATTGTTATTACATGTATAATAATATATATATTTTTTTTATTATTCAACTGTCATTTATGATTATTGCTTATTGTCTCTATTGTTTACATATATATTTACTAATTGTTATTGTTTTTATTGTAATTTATTTATTTATTTATTTTTTCCAATTTTTAATTGTTACATAGGACATCACATTTTAAAGCTTTGCTTATAGTGATGCCCGATTCAATCAATCAATATATTACTTTTGCTTAAAACCATGTTCAACTGTGTGCCGTTGCCAATATACAGTAATCTCCCTAAACACTGCTACTTTTAATACTTACAATATTATATGTTTTCATCTTTTCCATTGATTGTAAACCTCTAATTAAACTTTCCAGTATTTTATTATTCAACTTCTGTTTCCAATAATATTCAATATAAACAATTAATTTTTATTATTATCATTACTGTAAATAATCATTGTATATATTTTATAATTAATATTTTATTGGTCTTGTTTTTTTGTAAAAATCTACTGTAATATTATATCTTATTGTTGTTACCATTATAACAAATGTACGATTGATTGAATAAAGTTCACATATACATGAAGATGTCTTCCGTTTCGTGAAAAATCTATCATTACAAAAAAAATTCAGAAATTTGTCTGTCCAGCGTCAGCGTGTGCCACACTGATATGACCCTTTGCCAATACATATACAGTATATAGTTATGCCTATGTATGCCTAACATGCATGTTAGGTGGAAGGCCAAACCGTTCGAATTCCCTGGCCTGACGAGCGTCTCTAGTAGTAGTACAGTACTATAGTAGTACAGAGTAGGCCTAGCCTAACCGATCGTCTGCTGCGCGCGGCCTTTGCAATGGTGGTAGCTGACAACAACAGTTGCTAATTTACAAGGTAGTACAACTGACCTGTTGGCAAAAATTAACAAGACGGAACGCTTTTCTCGTCGTAATAACGTAAGAATTGTTGGTGTGGAAGAGAACACAAAAGAAAACTGTAAGTTAATCTTTGAGAACATTCTTTCCGATTTTTTCACACTCGATCCCAGGCCAACAATCGAACGGGCCCACCGAGATGGTAAAAGTATGAACGGCAAGCCAAGGCATATCATTGCCCGTTTTCTCTCATACGCTTCTAAGATTGAAGTTATGAAACAACGAAGTTCTGCGCTAGATAGCCAGAAATTTTATATCATAGATGATCTTACTGCTGCCGATCTACTGGAAAAAAAGAAATGGAGATCACAAGTAAAAGAGATGTACAATAAAGGTACCAAGCTTCGTTTTACGGCTGGAAAATGGCGAAATTCAACTGGCATTCCGGTAAACTTTTCGAAATTCCATTGAAATAGTTCCGGTAAACTTTTCGAAATTCCATTGCCATACTAGTGATCGGAATGTTGTTGTAAACACTTGGACTGTCTAAGAAGCATTTCTTCTTTACAAATTCAATCCATTATTAATTTTACAACAGACTAAGAATCTTTTATCCATTATTTTCCTTACATCTGCATACTTTGCTTAATTTGTATAAGCCTCTTGATTGATTTTACATAATAATTTTACAATAGCGTTTTCAGGAGTCTGTTCTCACATAATTGCATTGTCATAAGATGTTTAAACCACTTAAAACCATTTATTCACCTTTGTTTTATTGTTACCCCCCAATTCTTAACTTGCTTCTTTATATTTACGTTCTTTTACTTTTCTGTTTTTACGTAACATTACCAGGCATCTTTTATTACATACTATTGAATAAACTGATCACATTATGTATCGTTAGATATTCTCATGGACCCTTTTGACAATATAGATGCATTCCCATTTAATCACATTATTGATAATGATGAATTCTTGCATGTCATTCACTATTACTTTTGTGACGATAGAATTGACTTTGATAGATTTAATTCTTTAATTTTTAACCCTTTTGATATTAATTTTAAAGATGTTATTAATGACAACGATGCCCAATTATTTTCCGAAAATATTGAATCTTGTGCCTATGAATATATTGATAGTCTTAACAACAAATATTCAACCCAAGATTATTCATTAGTATCTTTCACTTAAACGCACGCAGTCTTGTTAAACATTTTAACGATATCAATGTATGCGTAGGTGCTATTAACCATGAATTCTCAGCACTATGCTTCACCGAAACTTTTTTTAATCATAATACGCCTTTTTCCTTTTATAATATTCCCAATTATAACCTCTTGCATGTTTCACGAGCTGATAGACCAGGAGGAGGCGTTGCCATTTACCTACACCAGAGATTTAAATATATTCTTCGCCCTGATTTATCATTTATCATTACTAATGGTTCAGAATCTCTTTTCATTGAAATCGATGCAAAACCCAAAAACATAATCCTTGGAGTAGTATATCGTTTGCCTGAATTATCCATTAACACATTTAATAAAGATATCTCTAATTTAATTGACACCATTAATAATGAGAAAAAAACAGCATATATTTCAGGAGACTTTAATATTAACTTGTTAAATTCCAAAACACATAAAGGTACTTCTGATTTTGTTTATATTTTTTTTCAATCAAATTATTATCCTCTTATTACTAGGCCAACTAGAATTACGCGTAATTCTGCAACTTTAATCGACAATATTTTTTGTAATAATCTATATGATAACATTTCTTCCGGAATTCTATATTCGGACATCTCGGATCACTTTCCTGTTTTCTTGTTAGTACATAAATCAGAACCTCTCCAACACCTGAAACCTAAATCAAAATATATATACATAAAAAAAGTCAATGATATTTCAATTTCTGCCTTAAGTAATGATTTGTCAAATGTTGACTGGACTAGTATTTATAACTCCAATGAACCCAATGAGGCATACGCTTTATTCAACGACATATTTAGTACATTATATAATAACAACATTAAAACCACTCGTTCCAGACGCAATATTCGGAAAGAAAAAAAACCTTGGATAACTAAATGCTTAATTAAATCTATCGACAAAAAACACAAATTATATAAAACATTTCTTATATCTAAAAAGCAAAAGGACAAAGATAAATATGTTAAATATCGAAATGTACTTACCAAAATCCTTCGTACTGCCCAAAAGAATTACTTCAGTGACAAATTTGAATTCCATAAAAATAACATCCAAAAAACCTGGCAAACAATAAATGGAGTCCTTGGCAAGAAATCTCGTAAACCGTTTCCTTCTCACTTTATTAACAATGACATTGAATTAAATAATCCTCAACAAATTGCAACTGAATTCAATAATTATTTTACTAGTATAGGGCCAAATTTAGTTAACAAAATACATGTGTCGGATAATGATAATTATACTTCTACCCTACCTCGTCCATGTGTGCACTCTCTCTTTCTTAGTCCTGTAACCGAACATGAAGTTGTCAGTATAATACTTTCCCTCAAAGATAATAAATCTCCTGGGTTTGATGGGTTTTCCAATAAAATTATTAAACGTGTTTCTAATTTTATATGCAAACCCTTAACTCACATTTTTAATACTTCTTTTCAAACCGGTATTTTTCCTGATTCTTTTAAAATAGCTAAAGTCATCCCTATCTACAAGAAAGAAGATCCTCATCATTTCAATAACTACAGACCAATCTCCCTACTTCCTTGTTTCTCAAAATTAATTGAAAAAATAATGCATAATCGAATTTCTTCCTTTTTAACTAAACATAACATTTTATTTAAAGGCCAATATGGTTTCAGGAAAAAGTATTCAACAGATCTTGCTTTATTAGATATTTTTGACAAAATTACAATTGCCCTGAGTAAAAATGAGTTTTCTGTTGGCATTTTCCTTGATTTATCTAAGGCCTTCGATACTATTAACCACGATATTTTAATTCATAAACTTTCAAATTACGGTATCAGAGGCCTTCCTTTAAAACTAATTAAAAGCTACCTTTCCAATCGTGTTCAGTTTACTTCCTTAAAT
Source organism: Antedon mediterranea (assembly GCF_964355755.1). Taxonomy (NCBI): domain Eukaryota; kingdom Metazoa; phylum Echinodermata; class Crinoidea; order Comatulida; family Antedonidae; genus Antedon; species Antedon mediterranea. Next base: position 15,006,817 of record NC_092678.1, read on the forward strand.
AATTTTAACTCTTCCTATTCCCGTTTAACCTGTGGTGTTCCCCAAGGATCGATTCTTGGACCACTCTTATTCCTGATTTTTGTTAACGATATACCAAACAGCTCTAAATTACTAAATTTTATCTTATTTGCTGACGACACAAATATTTTTTTCTCTCATCCTAAATTAAATACCTTGTTTAAAATTGTCAATGATGAGTTACTTAAAGTTTCAAATTGGCTCAAACACAATAAATTAACTCTTAATACATTCAAAACGAACTATATAATATTTTCTAAACGTAAAATTTCAAATTCTTTAAATGAACAAATATACATTGATAATAAAATGATCAAACGAGTTAATGAAACCCAATTTTTAGGAGTAACCATAGATGCCTCTCTGACTTGGAAACTACATATAAATAAAATCAGTAATCTAGTTTCTAGAAATGTTGGAATATTGAACAAATTAAAACATATCTTCCCTCAAAAAACCTTATTAACCCTTTATAATACTTTAGTTTTGCCTTACCTTTCTTATGCCAATTTATGTTGGGCAATTACTCTAGATAAATTTAATACGTTATGCCCCTGGACAAGTCTAGAGAAAACTCAAATTGACCGCCTTTTTAAACTACAAAAACGTGCACTTCGGATTTGCGCGGGAGAATCATTTAGAGCCCAGACAAAATTACTTTTTAAAAGATTTAACGTTTTAAACATTTATGATTTAAATAAATTACAAGTTGCCTCATTTATGTACCGTTTATCTAACAATTTACTGCCTTCACATTTTAATGCTTTATTTACAAGAATTGACGAACGCCATTCCTATAAAACCCGATCCTCTGTTAACAATTATATCCTTGATAATTTAAATGTTAAGGCTCGACGATTTTCTATGTATTATTTTGGTCCCAAACTTTGGACTTCACTCTCAAATGAACTTAAACATAAATCTTCCTTTTCTAGTTTTAAATCTAATTTCAAACACAAAATGGTGTCAGAATATGCTACATAAATTTTCGCCGATCTTTTATCCTTATTTATTTGGTGGTGATACATGGCATTAAATCCTTCACCCTGGTATTCAATAATCTCCGCTACATTGTATCGTTATACTTGTTATTATACCATATTTAATTATATTTCATATTGTACTCTAATTGTTATCATTATCCCTTTTATCATATATTATATAATTGCCTGGTTTATCTTAACTTCTATAATTTAAATTTTTTTTTATTTCTTTATTTTATGTACTTTCACTATTATATATTTATATTTTAGTCTACTCTGTAGCAATGTTAGTATACTTAGGCATACGGGAGTCACGACTTAAAGTTCAGTGAACTTACTGTGACTTCCATCCACCCACATTTAATATATGTTATGTTATGTAAATGTAAATGATATATATATATATATATATAAGTGAGTGGAAAAAATAAATAAACGAAAAAAATAAAACATAGAAATGAATAGCTATTCAGTTCTTATACAATTTTGACCAATATTTACATGTATGAATGATGATTTTTATAAGAAAATTGGTTATGGCCCATTTTTCAAATGGCAACAATTACAGTAGCTAGGAAGTTTGTTTTCTATTCAATTTGACCAAGCTCATAAAAATACAACGCGAGAGAAAATCAGGGAGACCTCCATGGAATAAACATTGTACAAGAAAAAACCTGATATTATTAAAATAATTGTTCAGTATAAAACATGTTGAAATGACAGGAAATATTTATAAAATGTTAGTGAGAAAAAATCGAAATAATTGTTCAGCAGTAGAGGTATCATATACCAAACAGGAAATGCCAAGAAGCCCATGAATATTAATGACTTCCATAGAAATTTCCTAACCACTGAATATATATATATATATATATATATATATATATATATATATATATATATATATATATATATATGTATATATATATATATATATATAAATCAATGATGTTGCGTAGCACTGTGTAAATTATATATAAATCATACTGTAAATTATATAGAAACAGTGCTCATATTCGGAACATGATCTCATAATCGCGTCGAGCATAGCTCATTGGCGAAAGTTCCATATTTTTTAGTTGTATGAAAAAATGTCTCTGGCTGGATTCGAACCTGCAACCTCTCGCTTACAGGGCGAGTATATATATATATATATATATATATATATATATATATATATATATATATATATATATATATATATATATATATATATATATATATATATATATATATATATATATATAGGTTGAAATTATCAGACCGTTAGGATAGAGTGCTCAATACCAAGGTAGAGCATAAATAAATAAATAAAATAACAGCAGAAAACTTGGTTACTTCATTATTTTAATCACTACAAATTTGTTTCGTACGACCAGCATGTAGCTGGCCACACTCTTCAGGTGAAATATAAAACATAAGTGACACAGTTGTCTCATAGGAAAAAATTCTTACTAAAATGCAGATAGTTTATCTAAAAAAATAGGCTATTGTATACGACTTCCTGATGACTCACTTCTATTAAGCACTATGAGACAACTGTGTCACTTATGTTTTATATTTCACCTGAAGAGTGCGGCCAGCTACATGCTGGTCGTACGAAACAAATTTGTAGTGATTAAAATAATGAAGTAACCAAGTTTTCTGCTGTTATTTTATATATATATATAATTATATATGTATAAATCCAAAGGCAAATTACTGAAAAAAATGACAATGCTGTGGGTATCAGTGGCTGGATCTCAATGGAGATACAAAAATAAAAAGCGCTTTAGAATAAATGGTATGTGCCTGATTTGTTTATATATATATATATATATATACATATATATATATATATATATATATATATATATATATATATATATATATATATATATTTATTTATATAAATCATACTGTAAATCATAGAAACAGTGCTCATATTCGGAACATGATCTCATAATCGCGTCGAGCATAGCTCATTGGCGAAAGTTCCGTATTTATTGGCGAAAGTTCCGTATTTTAAATACGGAACTTTCGCCAATGAGCTATGCTCGACGCGATTATGAGATCATGTTCCGAATATGAGCACTGTTTCTATAATTTACAGTATGATTTATATATAATTTACACAGTGCTACGCAACATCATTGATTTATATATATATATATATATATATATATATATATATATATATATATATATATATATATATATATATATATATATATATACATATATATATATATATATATATATATATATATATACAGTGTATCACCGGGCCGTTTATAATTAATGTTCATGGCCTGATGCGTTTATATATATAAAAGTATCTCTTCGGAGATCCCGCCTCGTGAATAATAATACTGAAAGATGAGGGCGTATCAATTTGATCTCTGGTGCACGGGCGTACAACTGAGGACTAGTGCTGTTCCACCGTACCACGCCGAGAGTGTTAAAGAGTCGCTATCCAATCGAGTTTGAACAATACCATGAAAGCCCCAGTGGTCTAATGGTTAGGATATCTGCATATCAAGCAGGCGGTCCGAGTTCGAGTCTCGGTTGGGGCGACTTTTTCTCATTCTCAAAGATTTCCTCATCTTTATCGTGTCAAATTAATTAATTAAATTTCAGTATATCACCGGGCGGTTTAGAATTAATGTTCATTGCCTGATGTGTTTATATATATATATGCTACCTTCTTTGTTTTTCACTCTTATTCAGACTCCACCCTGGCTCCCTTTGTTATATTTCTTTTATTCCTGTCCACCCAGGCAGCACTTGCCAGCTTTATACTATGACGTTATCCAAATTCCTTCACTTGCACTAATGAAGGGCTAGTGTTGCCCGAAAGCTCTGCTAACTTTCCTGGCTGTTTACTTTATCGTTTTGATTTAGCTTTTCGCTTTTTATTTTTGTATCTCCATTGAGATCCAGCCACTGATACCCACAGCATTGTCATTTTTTCAGTATTTTGCCTTTGGATTTATATATATATGTATATATATATAAATCCAAAGGCAAATTACTGAAAAAATGACAATGCTGTGGGTATCAGTGGCTGGATCTCAATGGAGATACAAAAATAAAAAGCGAAAAGCTAAATCAAATCGATAAATATATATATATATATATATATATATATATATATATATACACAATACACACAATAGGCAAAGAACATTAATTCTAAACCGCCCGGTGATATACTGAAATTTAATTATTTAATTTGAAACGATAAAGATGAGGAAATCTGTGAGAATGAGAAAAAGTCGCCCCAACCGAGACTCGAACTCGGACCGCCTGCTTGAAATGCAGATGTCCTAACCATTAGACCACTGGGGCTTTCATGGTATTGTTCAAACTCGATTGGATAGCGACTCTTTAACATTCTCGGCGTGGTACGGCGGAACAGCACTAGTCCTCAGTTGTACGCATATATATATATACTCACTCCCTCATGCATGTATTTGAATGTACTCATACTTTTTAATCTTGTATAGTTTCAGTCAATCGGAAACCGGAAAAGACCGGACATCAAATGAACATTGTGAAGAAGTGAACCACATTTGCATAATCTAGAGATGTATAATTGGTAGGACATGCTAATTTGTTATAATTCTTAAAAATGATGATTTCAACTCTATTCTTATACATGTGTGTAATAGATGCAAGAATAGAGATTTATCTAGTCTATTTTATTCAACTAAAGATGAAATCGTTTCCATTTGTTTGGTTAGTCATGCTTTTAATAAGTACATGTATTCGTTCTACCAGTTTTATATAGGTGTTAAATTTCCTAATATTTCTTTTGATGTTAAGAACCTATTCTCGTTTACAACATCATTGTGTACATGTTTGTGTACATTATCGCGAAGCCAAGTGATGATGATGTGATGATGACAGTTTCTTAAGGCTAGACATGATTTTATATGCCTAGTAGTCTGGTAAACATTTGATGGAATTGTTTTTCAAAAAAATCGTCTTGATATGATAGGCTAGGTTCTCCGCAAATGAAACATTGAATGAATCATTTATTATGTGGTTTGATTTAATTCCCATCCAAAACCCTGTCCTGTGTGGTGTAGCTCTGTGTGCCGGCGGTGGTATCTATCTTATTGGCGTTTTATTTGACAAGTCATACGTACAAGTAAGCCTACGAAGGAGGCCTAGGCTAGGACGAGACAATTAATAATAAAAAAAACACTTGGCAACGCGATTTTATATTCTAATAGGTGTTATTTCAGTCTCGATCGTACATTCAGCATTTATTAGTACTACTGTACTTACTCGATCTTTTTCGATTTTAAACAAAATAATCATTGGTTGATTCGAAATCCATATTTACATACCTCCCGCTCCATTTAGCCAAATGCGGTATGATAGCCTACGTCATTCTTATCGGATGTTTGCGGTCTGCAAATCGATTTTTTATACGCGTTTCACAAGTCTGTATGTTCAGACAAAAATTGAAATAAAAACAAATAAATTAAAAAAAGACAATGAATACAGACTTGAGGCAAGTCTATACCATCATATAGGTGTCAGCAATTTGTTTACAACAATCTTTATATTTTACAGATGCCTTATTTTTTTAACATATTTGCATAAAATAAAGGTATAGCATGTATAATACGATTTTCATCTGTAATCTTAAAATGGATTTTCTCTGGACATATTTTATGAATAAAGAATGTTGGAATTTTCCATTTTACTTAATCACCATGAAATATTAAGTGCTTCTGTATGGAACACTAAATCAGGCATCATAATCACACCTTCATTTAAGTTTCCAATTTGGGTTTTCCTTTTAGTTTTTTTATGATTTTTGTGTCATAGAAATTCTTAAGTGAATGTGCTAATTATTTTTGAAACATATTTTGGTACATAAATAATACAGTATACGTTAGTTTTGCTAGTACAAGTAATTTAAATACAGCTATATACATTTTTAGAACTCCATAATTTTAAAATATTTATCAAGTTTCATTCCAGTTGTTTACTTTACATGCTTTGCGATCCTATTCTACATATACTCCTAACGTTTAAAATTCTGCACCCAGCTCATCAGAACAAGGTGTTTTTATTCATGTTACAGAGGGCTGCTTTACATTCCTCAGTAGTGATGTTTTCTTCACACAGTTCTTTATACACGGCCATACTGCGTTATATATACGGACACACTGCGTTGAAACACCAGTTCTCGTCAGATCACCGAAGTTAAGCGACGTTGGGTCCGGTTGTGTTCTGGATGGGAGACCGCCTAGAAATAGCGGCGGGTGCTGCATATACACCAAAGAGTCATGGTGTAATGATAATATCGGACTAGCATGTGATAGCCATGGGTTCGAGGTTATCGGTAGCATACTGATTGCCAAGATGCTTTACTTACATTGACTAATTCTTCAGATGAGATGTAAAGCCGTTTGTCCCGTATACTTAAGAGTGCACGTTAAAGAATTTGGTGCACTAATCGAAAAGAAAAGCCGTGTGTCCGCGGAGGGCCTAATCCGATTTCCTTTAGTTTCCAGTTAAGCTTGAGGACCAGAATAACACATTTTAACTTTTAACATTTCTCTTTCTCGGATATAGTATTCACTTTTTTTAATGTAATCATTAATTTGCTTTTGGCTAAAGTGCGTTTCTTGTTTACTAACTATATCTTCTGGTTTGTTACTGTAGTTCCTTATATTGTTTGCATTCTCTTAATTTGTTTATTTATTAAAGCGGCGGTAAAATGTTTAACTGTAATTTTTCTCAATTTAAATGTATTATTAATGAAATTATTTAAATTTTCTTGTTTATTTGTATATATTTATATTTGCTCATATTTTATAGTTTAATTTTTATTTTCAACCTGTTATTGGTGTTTTACACTGTTGGTTCGATATAAAGAATGTGCGAAAATGTAAACCAAGTACAGCTACGTATTATTTGAAGGCGTAAAAACAGACTGAGAAAAAACACGTAACAAAATTAATAGTGCAGCGGGTACTGAACCAACCGGAATTTGATTGCTAACTACTGTGGAGTAGCTTTGCGTCAGGGAGTTTTGCCCTAATTTGTACTATAGGTACATTGAGAAAACGTACAACAACAATTGGTCAAAGTGTATTTAACCCACGACCTCAAGATCTCTACCATGGCATTCATACCTCTTGATCACCAAGCTGGCAAGGGGTGAGATTCGAGCCTAAGCAGGATTGTTATTGTGTAATTAGTTGCGAATGTTTTCTCAATGTACATAGTACAATTACGTCCGAGTAGGGAAAAACATCTGACAAATATGTGTTTATTATTATGATCATAATCATTCTTGATTAAATACAAACATTTTAAAAATAGATCAAAATCTATATTAGTTTTTGTTTTCGATATATACGCCAGCCACAAACACGAAAAGATAGGAAACATTTTGGAAATACTATGGTTATTACCTCTCTATCTCTATAATCGAATCAATCTACTGATGAATTGGACCGTCTGTTTAAAAGTAGCAACTTACTAGTACCAATGTAACACAACTATAACGTAGGCCACATCGGATCACACACGACCGAATCATTAGGAAGGTTTATATTATATATTCAACTCATTAGATTATTGCCATGTCCGTACTATTTAGTATACCGTACATTATACAAAACTGTCGTTCGGTATGTGTAGACTAGCAATGGGTCTGTTCACTTAAAGATGTATTTTACCCCTAAAACATGAAAGGTAATAGGTAATTTTGCAGTTTTAATCAAGTTAATTACTTTCGTAGTGTGTCACTTAAAAAGAAAAAAATAAACGGTAAATTCAATCAAAATCCAATCCTCATACTGTTTAAACTGATTATTTTAAAACTATCATAACGCAAGTATGTATAAAATATACATTGATTGAAAGCAACGTATTTATGTTGGAGTGGAATATCTTGTTTCTATATTAATGTACGTTGTACTGGCCAATGTTAGCCAAAATATAATACAGGCTATTCAGGACTACATTGCTTCCTCATGGGTGAGATATCTTTCGTAGTATTCTGCTTGGACGAAATTATGAATTTAAAGTAAATGTAAATGCATTTATCAGACTATTCGAGTTTTTAAATGTTTAGGCCTATTATAATAATTATACAGTTTTATCTATTAAAATAAAAAGAATTCTGAGAGTCCTCAAAGGTTTTTGTAATACATTTATTTTCTACAACAAGTTAAACGAGTATTTTAGGAGAAACAACATTTTAATTGTAAAATTCACAAAAGTGAATAATGTATTATAATAAGGTATTCCTGACAAACCTAGTTTTATTAATTATTGTACTTAACAGTTCTATCATTGTATGATTGAATGATCTGTAAAACACTACCCATATGGGTAAATGACAAAAGTCAAATAGTACATTTTTTAAATGTACAGAATCTCATTATGAGTAATAGTCACACATGTATTAGTCACATTTATGCAGCTGGGCTTCCTTATTTTCCTTAAATGTTGCATATTGTTAGTATTGCATTACATTTTTAAAGGATAATTTTATAATTCACATTAAATGTGAATTATAAATTTTATATCAACATATAAAGTATATATTATTGTTTCATCAAAAGTCATTAATTATATTATTATATTATCTTCACAGAAAGAAATCAAACGAAACCACCTAAAAAAACCTAAATGAAGACTCAGTATAATAATCAAGATGAGGTGAGTTATAAAGTTAAAGAACAACACTATAGGCCTACGCAGATCAATAACTTTTTATAACGAGACTATAAACAACTATATCATTGTTTTGTTAATGTATTGATGTAATTCATGTTATATCCTATACCTTTTCAGTTACAGATTTCAAAATGCATTCGAGGTTAATGACTTGCAACAAATTAAAGAAATATGTAAAAGAGAGCCAGATATTTTGAAAACCAAAGATGAGGTAAGACAAAATAATGATAGGACTCCCAACTAATAACAAATTATTTTCATTCAATTAGTTAGTCAATTAGACCATTACATGTATGTAAATTGTAAAACTGTATTCATTATGCCTATATTCAATTGTAATGATTACTGTATAATACCCTGGATCAATAACACACGCTTCATTGACAAATGCTGCAAATTAAATAAACTTAGTGACGATATTAATCAGTACTTAGGCCTACTGTCAATGTTTGTTTTAAATTTTGAGATCGGTGTGTACAGTTACTGTAGAGGGTTGGTCGAATAGGTAGACGGTCAGAATGACAGTTTAAAGTCAAGAGCCCATTTTGTGTATGTGAATAAAAAACTTCAAGAGCATAATTGAGTTAATAACATCCAATCTGTAAGACTTTTTCGAAATAATTATACAGATAATTAATAATGGTGACTACAGTAGACTCACATTTCTTTGACAGTCGACTACAACAACTATGTATTCACTTTTTTCGCTTATCATTATAGTTATAACAATTATTTACTTCAGTGTTGTACAATAACTGTTTGTCTGTGCTTTTGTTTTTCATGATTTGTAAGATTAGCATGTTATTGAACGTAGTATAATTTTAGCTGATTTTAGTCATATCATAAAAGTGTTGAATTTACAACAATTGTCAATGTGCCATGAATAAAAACATGTTTGCATTACAGCTGGAATTGATATTTATAAACTACATGATTATTATTTCTTTCTAGTATGGATACACTCCACTACATACGTATTTACTATGTGCCAACCCTACAACAGAAATTGTGGATTATCTCATACAACACGGCGCATCAGTAACGTCACAAGATAATATGGTAATGTACACACAATCATACTGATTGTTATTATGAAAACAGTAGGCCCATCTGATCCAGCAAACATCTCTATTTCATTTATATTTTGTCATTTATAATTAAAATTAATTAATTAGAATTATTCATTGCGAATTTTAGAAGCAGTTATCGAATGAAACAGTAAATGGAGACATGTATTTCTGAAACAATTATACATTGCATAAAGTCAATTAATATTAATTCACACATTGTATTACAATTATAGTAGCACTTTAATTTATCTGTCTAGTTTGTTTAAGTTGGTTTATATAATATAATAATCAACTCTTGAAATAAATTTGTTTGGGTCCTATTTTATAAAGGCGTAAATTTTCTTTTTCTATTCAATCAAGTACGATAGATAAGTACGAAATAAAAAAGTACTTACTATGACGTTTTGCAAGCGTACCGGTTTTCAAGTAGATTGATTGTTAGTTGGGTTGACGTTGGTCAGTACGGCATGTTGTATGTAACACGCCAGATGTGTTGTAAATAAAGTACGAATGAATGTAGCTGATTTGTAATGTTTTTTACACTTTTGTCATAACAATGTAGAATTTACAACCATTATATCAATGTGACATGACCGAAAAATATTATTGCTTTACAGCTGGAATTTATATTTATAAACTATATGATTATTATTTCTTTCTAGACTGGAGAAACTCCACTACATGCGTATTTACGATATGACAACCCTACAACAGAAATAGTGGTTTGTCTCATACGAAATGGCGCACAAGTAACATCACAAAATAAGGTAACATACAGTAATAGGTAATATTATGCCAGTATTAATAAATCATTATCGGTTACAGCAAACATCTCTATTCCATTTATGACGTCTCATTCAAATTTAGTATTATTTATAATTATTTAGTGCGAATTTTAAAAGCAGTTAATGAATGAATGAAAAATGTCATGAACGACATGTGTTTGAAAAAAACAATTATGACATCATAATAATGGATTGCTGACCCTTCTTTCACACGTCATGTTAAAGTAATCAGTCAGTAACCCTTCAGGAGGTCAAACTTACTGTCAAACTTAGCACTAGCCACACGATTATTAGGCCTATAGTTCTCTATCCTCAGTATGAGATATGAATCTGTAGTAGATATGACATTAACCTTCCGATAATCAGTGCAATATCATTTCTAATCATACCGTCACTCGTCACACGAACCGGCGAATCGTCATTTTGGCACGAAAGTTTGTTGGTGTATAGTTTGAAAGTATTTATTCTTAAAGAAAAATTGATGCGAATATCAACTGCGTATCTTATTTCATTAATTCATTATTTTAATTATAATTTTGCGAATATTGATTGATTGATTGATTTTATTCGATATTCATACATAAAAGTTAAAATATACAATGTATAAAAAGAATACCTGGATAACCCATTAAGTCGACAAAAAAGTAAACTTATTTCCAATGGGGTCCAATCCGTAATGACTGAAAAGTGAGTGGTTGGGCCTAGTAAAATTATCATTAAGTATGACTCAGTAAAAATGAAAAAAACAAGAAAATACATACAAGACAAGATAACATCAAAAAAACAATATTAAAAATAACTTAATTAAACTGAAATTCCAAGCTGTTCATTACTAAAATATTATTTAAGTTTTATTTTGAAGGTTGCATTATTTTGTATTGATTTGAGTGAATTGGGGAGCCTGTTCCAGTCACGGATACCTAAGAAATAAAAAGTCGTATCATTAACGCCAGTAGCCTTAGGAGTGACAAAATTAAATGTTGTACCCCTGGTAAAATGGTTATGATGATCAGAAATTAACAACAAGTTATCCTTAAGGAAAGAAGGCGTATTAAAGTTATAACGAATTTTGTGAACATAATTTAATCTTAAAAACTTATTTCTGAGGCTGACATTAAGAAACCCAAGATCGAAAAGCTCTTTGGCACCTATGTGAGACCTCGGACCAACATTTAAAATGAAACGTGCCATCTTGTTCTGGGCAGTTTGTAATTTATGTTTAAGATTCTTATTGACACCGCCGTACCATGCCGAGGCAGAATAGTCTAATGTACATTGTATTAAAGCAGTGCTTAATAGTTTACGACATTTTTTATTCAAGCACGAACTTTGCCTATGTAAAAACTTCAACCTTGACTTAACTTTATTGATAACACTAGTTGCATATTGGTCTAAATCAATACCCAAATATTTAACTTGCTTAGTACTTTTGATTCTACGGCCCATTAATTCTACAGGAAACTCTTTAACTTTGTTAAGCTTCGCTCTGCTACCAAAGATAATACTTTCGGTTTTGCCATCATGTAAAGATAATTTGTTTTCAGTTAACCAGTCCTAGCACTTAGCTAGGACAGTACTTAATTTATGAGCGATTTTGGTAGCATCGTGATGAGAATTATAAGTATTCATCACACAAACCGTCGAATATCTATTCGTCACTTTGTTGGAGGAAAACTCGCATCTCGCACACTGTTTACGCGTCTCCAAACGGCGAATATGCAATTCGTCAATAATTGAAAATGATCTTATTGGTTTATTGTGTATCTGGAACATTCCATTATTTGATGGCAAATGTTCAGTCGCGCGATGTTAGAGTGAACATAGCTTATAGAATATTGAACAGTATTTTATCCATTAAAAAAATGTTGTTATTGATAAATGATTTAGTAAGCTAATTATATAAATACATGTCAGGCAATTTAATGTCACGGTTTGATCTTTGTTATTTCGTACGTTCTCTAGCGCACAAGCATGTACATTGGATTACATTATGACACTGACAACACACAGAGAACGGTACTGTAACGTTGTTAGAGTAACAATGTTAGAGTCTTACACTATATAAATTATTTTGAATTATTTAAATTTTTAGAGAATAAATGATATATTAAGAGTATTTTTATATTTTGTTCTTGATTTTTAAATTCGATTGTTACGGCATTTAATCAGTTCGTCATTTATTCGAATGAAACAAGAAATGAAGACATGCCATAACCGACATGTATTTTTAGAAACAACATTACATTGTATGAAGTAAATTATGACATCATATAATCGATTGTCATTCACACATTGTATTACAATTATAGTAGCACTAATTTATCTGTCTCGTTTGGTTGTTGGTTGGTTTATATAATAATAATCAACTCTTGAAATAATTTTATTTGGGTCCTATTTTATAAAGGCGTAGACAAGTAGACTGTTGCGTTGACATTGGTCAGTACGGTATGCTATGTAACAAGTTATGTGTGATAAATAATGTACAAATGAATTTAGCTGTTTTTTTATTGTTTTGTACACTCAGAAGATTTTGTCATAACAATGTAGAATTTACAACCATTATGAATGTGGCATGACCGAAATATATGATTACATTACAGCTGGAATTAATATTTACTACTACATGGTTATGATTTCTTTATAGTCTGGATACACTCCACTACATTTGTATTTACTATGTGCCAATCCTACAACAGAAATAGTGGATTGTCTCACACAACACGGCGCACCAGTAACGTCACAAAATGAGGTAACATACTATTTTAGGGGGTCTATTATGCCAGTATTAATAAAACATTATCGATTCCAGCAAACATCTCTATTCCATTTATGACGCCCCTTTTATAATTATATGAATTATTTAGAAGTAGGTATTGCAAATTCAAAACAGTTATTAAATAAAAATTAATTAATTAAAAACTATATTATGCAGACATGCCATGATCGATATGCGTTTGTAAAAAAAATTATTACATTGTTTTAAGTGCGTCTCGCAATTATGACGTCATATAATGGATTGTCATTCACACATTTGTATTACAATTATAGTAGTTCTTCAATGTATCTGTATTTTTTTTAAGCTGGTTAGAATATAATTTTTATTCTTGAACTAATTTCATTGGGTCTTAATTTAACATAACAAAAAAATATGAATAAATTACATGAATATGGCATCTTTCTAGTATGGAGACACTACTCTACATAGGTATTTGCGATATTCTAACAGCAATAGTGACTTGTCTCACATAGTATGGCGCATCAGTAACATCACAACATGTAGTAATGTATACACAATCATAGTGGTATTTATGTCATTATTATGAAAACAGTATCTGTTCCAGCAAACATCCCTATTTCATTTATAATATGTAATTTATAACTAATATTAATTATTTTGATATATTTATTGCGAATTTTAGAAGCAGTTATTGAATGAAACAAGAAATGAAGACATGCCATAACCGACATGTATTTTTAGAAACAATATTACATTGGATAAAGTCAATTAATATTAATTCACACATTGTATTACACTTATAGTAGCACTTTAATTTATCTGTCTAGTCTGTTTAAGTTGGTTTATATAATATAATAATTAACTCTTGAAATAATTTTATTTGGGTCCTATTTTATAAAGGCGTAGACAACTAGACTGTTGCGTTGACGTTGGTCTGTACGGCATGCTATGTAAAAAGCCAGATGTGTTGTAAATAAAGTAAAAATGAATGTAGCTGGTTTTTATTGTTTTGTACACACAGAAGATTTTGTCATGACAATGTAGAATGTATAACCATTATCAATGTGGCATGAGCAAAATTTGATTACATTACAGCTGGAATTTATATTTACTACTATAATGATTATGATTTCTTTCTAGCTTGGATACACTCCACTACATGTGTATTTAATACGTGCCAATCCTACAACAGAAATAGTGAATTGTCTCATACAACACGGCGCATCAGGAACGTCACAAAATGAGGTAACATACAATTTTAGGAGGTCTATTACGCCAGTATTAATAAAATATTATCGGTTCAAGCAAACATCTCTATTTCATTTATTATTTGTAATTTATAATTATTATTAATTATTTTGATTTATTTATTGCAAATTTTAGAAGCAATTATTGAATGAAGAAAGAAGTGAAGACATACCATAACAATATTACATTGCATAAAGTCAATTAATATTAATTCACACATTGTATTACAATTATAGTATCACTTCAAGTTATCTGTCTAGTTTGTTTAAGTTGGTTTAAATAATAAAATCAACTCTTGGAATAATTTTATTTGGGTCCTATTTTATAAAGGCGTACATTTTCTTTTTTTATTCAATCAAATACGTTAGATAAGTACGAAATAAAACAGTACTTACCACGACGTCAAGCGTACCGGTTTTCAAGTCGACTGATTGTTAGTTGCGTTGACGTTGGTCAGTACGGCATGGTATATTTAACAAGCGAGATGGAATTGATATTTATAAACTTCTTGATTATGATTTCTTTCTAGTATGGAGACACTTCACTAGATACGTATTTACGATGTGCCAACCCTAAAACAGAAATAGTGGCTTGTCTCGTACGAAATGGAGCATCAGTAACGTTACAAAATAAGGTAACATACAATGAACGACATGTGTTTGTAAAAACAATTATGACATCATAATAAACGATTGCTGACCCTTCTTTATGTTTAAGTAATCAGCCAGTAAACTATTCAGTAGGTCAAACTTACTGTCAAACAAAGCACTAGCCACACGATCATTAACGTTCTCTATCCTCCTCTATATTTGAGATATGAATCTGTAGTAGACATTAACCTTCCGATAATAATCAGTGCAAACAAGATATAGCTAAGATTTATTTTGCGTTTGAAGTTATATGAATACACATGGAGAATTCCAAGCACTGCAACTAGGCTCTATATCATTTTTAATCATATCGTCACTCGTCACACGCACCAGCGAATCATCATTTTGGCGCGAATTTTTTTTTTTTTTTTTTTTTTTTTGTATATTTCTAAAGTATTTATTCTATAGAACAATTGATCTAAATATCAACTGCGTATCTTACTTATTAATTAATTATTTTAATTATAATTTGGCGAATCGTCGAATATTGATTCGTCATCTTCGTGGGAGTAAAAAGCGCATCGCGCACACTGTTTACGCGGCTCAATAAACGACGAATATGCGATTTGTCACTAATTGCAAGTGATCTTATAGGTTTATGGTGTACCTGGAACATTCTATTATTTGATTGATAATGTTCAATCGCGCGAAGTTAGAGTGAGCATAGTTTACAGAATATTGAACAGTATTTTACCCAGTAAAAACATTTATGTGGTATTTGATAAATTATATAAATACATTTCAGGCAATTTAATGCCACGGTTCAATGTTTGTTTTTTCATACGTTCTCCCAAGCACAATCATGTACATTGAGTTTCATTAGGGCACTGACAATACACTAGTCTGGGTTCCAGACGGAGTTTTGTCTTAATATTAGTTAAAAGATAAATATTTTGGCACATATGGCGTTTCATACGTATACTACTTGATTTTGGATACTCCGTCTGGGGAAACACGCACAAGTCACGTGGTTTGACACCAATAATTCTTGGTGCATACGATTATCCGGTTGACTAGTTTCAGCTGCATGCGATTGGCTACTCTCTCGTACACGGTTTAAATATTCATATTTCAGAATTTCAAAAACTCAACAACTAAGATGATGCGCATGCGCTATGTTACGTTTAGACAATGTGTACTTGGGTACATTTATGAAAGTTCTGAAGGCTAGAAATTATTTTATATGCCTAGTAGTCTGGTAAATATTTGATGGGATCTTTGAAACATGAAAACTCGTCTTGATATATGATAGGCTAGCTTCTCCGCAAATCAAACATTGAATGGATCATTTATTACGCGGAGATAATTTTGATTTAATCCCACCCAGACCCTGTCCTGTTCTGTGTAGTGGTGTAGCCCTGTTGTGTGCCGGTGGTATGTAGGCCTACTTCATTGGCGTTTTATTTGGCAGGTCATACGTGCGAGTTGAGTAGGACCTACGAAAGAGGCCTAGGCCAAGGACTAAACAATTAATAAACAAAACAACTTGGCATTACTATTTTATATTTCAACAGTCTCGATCGTACATTAAGCACTGGTAGGCCTACTACGTACTCGATCTCTTTCATTTTGAAACAAAATGATCATTGGTTGATTCGAAATCCATATTTACATACCGCCCGCCCCATATATAGTCCATGGGATTTAGCTAAAAAATGACCCTTTTCTCACACAAATTGCAAGAAAAGGTTTTTTTGATGAAATGTGTTCTTTAGACCCTACTGAACATATTTATCAACGTTAGGACATTTTTCAAAAACGGGAAGTAGCCTAATTTGCATAATTAAAAATGGCCGCCATTTTTGATAACGTACTCTGTATCTTGAAAACCGCTAGTCACAGATACTTAATTATGGTGTCAAAATTGTTAGAATATATGTTTTTATATTCACTTTATTGAAAAAGTATTTTGAATTATTGAACTTTTTAGAGAATAATTAAGGAGATTATTAAAAAAAACATCAAATTTCACCTCTATTGATAATGGATAATGATCATAATAACTTTCATATCTGTATAGGCCTACACTTGTATTAAACAATTCATAAATTTTGATGTTAGACTATTTTTATATTTTGTTCTTGCTTTTTAAATTCGATTGTTACGGCATTTAATCAGTTCGTCAATAAATATCTGGCTATACTAAATACTATACTGTTTAGGGTAGTCTGCAAATTATACTGTGATAGGCCCTACACTAAAACCTGAATGTCATTTAATTAGTAAATAATTTAAATTAGCCCTGAAAAGCCGTGTTTAAACTGTTTCCCAACTAAGGGGAAAATTTAATTAAAAACATGTATTCTAACAATTAAAAGTGCCTTGACTTATGTAGAGATCAAATCATGTATAAATTAATAAATAAATTCATTAAATAAACCAAGTTTACTTTTTGGAATTAATTATTGCTAAAATTATGCTTTTCAGTTTAGGCTACTATAAATTATATTTTGCAACGTATTTGTGATTCTTCTTTTGCATTTTTAACAGAATAATGTGTTTACTTTTATATTATTATCGATAGGGCCCTATCTAAGATGTTTATGTGGGACTGCCTATTCATTCACACGACACAATCGCGCGAATATCGCGATTTTATAGTCATTGCGTAAGATTATTGTTCACACGAAGTAACGAATATGCGTCGAATATGGTTTAGCTGCTGAAAATTACAAAAATTAGAAGCAAAATAACCAACACGTCATTCCCTGAACTAAAACCTCTATTCTCTTCTTTTCTATCAAACAGTCTCTTCATTTTAACTTTAGCATTTACAATATTACTGTTTGTCATCTCACATGCACGATTTAACTAACAAAATTCAGACACATAATCACGTATTGATACATACTCCTTTACATTCCCAAACAGTCTTTCTATGACTATTTTGGGAGGGATTCAAAACGTTTGACTAAACTCAAATGGGCTAAACCTCAAGCACGGACCATGGATAACATATATGGTTTTATGCCATCTATTGCGCCACCTCACATGATGGAAGCATGTGATAATTCAAATTTGTCACACAACCGGCGCTACTGTCACTCTCCGGCCAATTAATAATTTCCAAAATGATATTGACACTCCAGGCCGGAAGACTCGGAACGACACCGACATAAAAAAAAAACTCCACTAATAATATATGTTCCTGAGTCCGAACAAACATGAAGTGAGACTTCCTTATAACCCATGCAACACTTTGAAAAAACACACTTGCTCCAGCAGAAGACTCGTCCGAAAATGACAATGCCGATTCTAATAACATCAAATTGGCCTCAACTTGAACCTATAAATAAAGTTTCCAAATTGTTATGTACATTACATGTCTCTTATACAGTTTAACATTGTATATTGTTCTATTATATGATGAATTAATTGAACATCTATAGCATATAAATATGGAAGTCGAATTGTACCACCCGCGTGAAACGTTCCTTCATTTCCTTGTTCTATCAGTCAATACATCAAAGTACAATATTTGTAGTGAATAGGGAAATATACTTGCTGTCTTCCCTAACTTAAGAGTACAGTAAACCTATTCACTTTATGAGTCTACATTCCGGGATGATCGGGTGCTCACCAGCGTTCAATTTACCTACCGAACCCTAGTTACCGACAAGGGCATATCCTAATACTTCGGTTTGGATGTATAATGCCGATAGGTACGTTATACAACAGTTAGAAGGAAGTTAAAGTTAATATATGCATGCTGTGTTCTTTTTTTTAAATTAACCATTTGAAGACGCTGGGTTTCTACCCCAATTAATAACTAAAG
The DNA here is from genome assembly GCF_964355755.1 of Antedon mediterranea. NCBI lineage: Eukaryota > Metazoa > Echinodermata > Crinoidea > Comatulida > Antedonidae > Antedon > Antedon mediterranea. Next base: position 15,025,778 of record NC_092678.1, read on the forward strand.
CTAAATAAGGTATTTTTAATAGGTTTAGGAACAAGGCCATATACATATACATAGCTGCAGTCGCGTCCGACCGACCGACCGACCGACCGACCGATATAGTGAACTGTAGAGTCACATTGCACGCAACTAAAAATGCAAAATACATTTTTATGACTGTAACTTTCTGCAATTGTTGGTTTTATTTATTTGAAATGGTTTGGCCTTCCGAAAAATTGGTTTTATTTTTTATTTTGAACCTAGGTCAAAGGTCAAATGTAAAAAAAGTCAGTGACCCCAACAAGTAACCCGTATATATACAGGCCTTGCGTCCTGGGACATTGAATTACTCCCGTATGGGATACAGGCCACGTTTTCAAAGGGTTAAGTGTCTATTAATTCTAAAAGCAGCAATTTTAAATACACATTTGCAGAGTCATCGCAAATAATATTAGTGCTCACTGTAAAATGAATGTTTGAAAATCTTTGCAGTCAAAACATTTTAAATCACGTTAATATAATTAATATACCGTACATCTGTACATTATCTTTGTTTTGTTTTGTTTGTGTAAAAATATTAAAATAATAGACGTTTATTGTGTTATTGATTAATATTATGTCAGTTATTTTCCGTCCTCATGTCTGGTATAGGAAAATATTACTGCATTTCATGGTCGTCAGGTAAATTGTAGTGTTTTGTAAAAGCTTCTAAAGTATGTTATCATTTCCGTCTGGTTAACAGCGACTTAGTTGAATCTGGTTGAATATTCTTGCAGTCTCCCGTTGTTCTCAGTTAAATGTCTTGATTTGTGGTGGTAAGAATGTTTCGTAGTTTGTCTTTAAGATGAATAGTATATGTTTTCTGGTGGCAAAATTAAAACGAAGTAAATATCGTCACTCGTCACACGAACCGGCGAATCGTCATTTTGGCGCGAAATTTTTTTTTGTATATTTCGAAAGTATTTATTCTAAAGAACAATTGATGCAAATATCAACTGCGTATCTTATTTCATTAATTAATTATTTAAATTATAATTTGGCGAATATATTGTGATATTATAATCATTCGTCCCACGAAGCGTCGAATATCGATTCGTCACTTCGTGTGAGTAAAACGCGCATCACGCACACTGTTTACGCGCCTCAATAAACGGCGAATATGCAATTCGTCACTAATTGCATGTGATCTGATTGGTTTATTGCATATCTGGAACATTCCATTATTTGATGGCCAATTTTCAGTCCCGCGAAGTTAGATTGAGCATAGATTAAAGAATATTGAACAGTATTTTATCCAGTAAAAACTGATTTTTGTGGTTATTGATAAATTATTTAGTAAGCTAATTATATAAATACATTTCAGAAAATTTAATGCAACGTTTCAATGTTTGTTCTTTCGTACGTTCACTCGAGCACTAGCAAAACATTACATTACATTATGGCACTGACAACACATACACGAAACGGTACGGTAACGATTAGGCCTAAATCAATGTTATAGTCTTAAGTATTTTGAAATATTTAATTTTTTAGAGAATAAATAACCCGATTATTAAAAAGAAACATCAAATTTCCCCTCTATTGTCAATGGGTAATGCTACTAAGGATAATAACTTTCATTTCTGTGTTCACATTTTTATTAAACAATTCATACATTTTGATGTTAGAGTATTTATATTTTTTGTTTTTGCTTTTTAAATTAGATAGTTACAGTATAATTATTATAATCAGAGAGTCACCAAATATCTTTGGGACATGGCTATACTCTAAATACTATCGTATACTATAGGGTAGTCTGCACATTATCCTGTGATATGCCCTACAATAAGACCACATTGCTACGGTATCACATTAAATTAGTAAATAATTTAAATTAGCCTTTTAATACGGATATTAGAAAAGGCAGATAACACATTTAATGTTATTTAATAAATACTATATTGGCCATGAATGGCTAAATGATTGTAGGCCTAATATGCTGAAAAAGTCATATTGTACAATGGACTGTTTTAATTATTTTTTAACTGTTCCCGTAGGGCCTACTAAGGGAATATTGAATTAAAAACGTTTATTCTAACTATCTAACATTGCCTTGCCTTATGTAGATATCAAATAATGTATAAATTAATAATTAAATTTAATTAAATGAACCATGTTTCCGTTTTTGCATTATTTAAAATAGCTAGAATGATGTTTGTGCATCAGTTAGGCTACTATAAATTATATTTTGCAATTGATTTGTGATTGTTCTTTTGCATTTTTAACAGAATAATTTGTTTACTTTATATTATTATCGTTAGGGCCCTATCTAAGATGTTTACGTGGGACTGCCTATTCATTAGAGAGCTTTCGCTATCTCGATCGGGAACGAGCCGCCGAGAAAGTAAGGGTTTTTTGTGTATGACGTCATTAGTTTATGTGAAATTTTAATTAACTAATGCTCGTAACCCGAGATACAGGAGCTGGTTCTCGTTCTGCAAAATCGAGAAATACACGACGTCGCGACATGGTGAGTTAAACTTTTGACCAATAGCAAAAAAACGTTTCATGTACTTTTCCTGATATAAGTTATTAAAATAAGAATTAGACTCATCTCAACATTAATCTAAATTATATATTTGTGAACTTTCTGTAGGCCTAGGCCTAGGTAGGCCTGCCCTAGGCTAGGCCTAGTCAGAAAACATTTAGTTTATGCCTAGGCTAGGCTAGCCTACGCCTAGCTAGAGGAGGAGGCGGCCTAAACTAGCCTAGGCCTAGGCTAGTTTAGACGGTGTAGGTGCCAGGGCCTCCGATCCTACTTACTAATACTACTAGGCTTAGGCTAGTCACTAATGGCTTGTATAATTTATTAAACAGCTAGGGCCTAACTTATAACTAGGCCTAGCCTAGGCCGAATTACTAATTAGCTGTAAAAATATTATATTCTCCACCAAAATATTTACAATTTTAATTAACAGGAGCTGTTAAATAAAGAGCTTGGACTGGGTCAGAAAAAAAATAGGTAAGTCGTCATTTAAAATGATCAATTATTCGATCGATTATTGATTATTTTCGTTATGGAACTTTTCTGTATAGGCCTAATATTAATAATGAGTGTTAAAAACACTGAATGGTCTATTAGTATTATGAAAATAGTTGAAATCATATAATAACTTTTATTTCTTTATAGCAAAAAAACCATAAGGTATTGCGCAGCAACGGACATAATGCTGCTGAAGGAGGTCCTGTCACTAAACCCTTATGAAAATGGAGAAAAATGGAACGATGTGGCTTCAAATTTCAATGTTGCCCTCAAGGTGTTTCGTCCATCCACCTTGCAGGTAAACACGAGATCAGTTAAAGAGAGGGTTGAAAAGCTCTTGAGGATATTTAAGTCGCAGCAGTTAGAATCACTAAGAAAGTAAGTGTATTTATGAATTCTTCATAGTTAACATAACTATTTGGAAACATAAAGTAAAAATGAGGTATGTAAGTTTTTCTAATGTCTACAAAATAAGGACATCTGCATAAAAAAAGGTAATAATACTTTTCACCCACTGTGCTAAATAAATAATATGTATGTATAAAGTTTTCATTAACCTGCTTTTAAATTACCAGAAATTCAATGTAATTTTACAGATCGGGATGTGCTGAAGAATATTCGGAGAGAGAACAGCTGTTAACAGAACTAACTACCCTGAAGGATGAGAGCCAGAAGCCACAAATCAAGCAAAATACTAAATCAGAGGTGTTGTTTGAATCAGGTTTAGAAATTAGAAAAAGAGCATTGGAAACATTGGGTCCAGTAAATAGAGGTAATATATATAAAGTTAAAGTAATTATAAACTTTAACTCTTTGAAAACAAGCATGAACATTTTACCCTGGGTGGTGACACAGCAAGGATTAGCAAAATAATATGTAAAACCTCATTCAGTGAAAAAAAAAATTCTATTTGATTGGTCCCATATTTTATATTCTAAAATATATCATTACAAATTATGTCATAAAACTGAAAACCCAGACTTTTTTCCAAAACATCTTCAGAAAGGGTTAATACTTTCAAAATTTATAATGGTGTTATACTGTACTTTGTTTTTATATTTTATGGCAGATAAAACCAGTGAAAAAAAAAAGCTGAAGACAAATTCACTTCATAACTATAAAGAATAGAGAACTGGATCTTAAGGAAAGGGAGTTGGAGGTTAGAAGGCAAGAGCTGCAGTTGCAGAGGGAGGAGGCGGTTTTCAGAAGAGAGAGTGAAAAAGAAGAGAGGGACGCACTAATAGAGTGTTTGAAGGCATTTGCCAATAAATAATTTATTTATTCTCACTATTCAACTAATAAACATTAATTATTTATATATTAAAGATGTATTGTCCCTTTGACTAATTCCAAAAAAATTAAAAATTAAAGATTTCGAAAAAAAGGTGGCTCATTTTGAAGTATCATAATAATTATTAACTATCACCAAAAATGTTTAAAAAAAAAAATCATTAAACTGAAATACAGACGTTTTTTGTTAAGAAAATAACTCTGACTTCCAGTCAAAGTTTTCGATCAAAACATATCCCATAATAAAACGCGCTTGTTTGGCTACTCTGTATGCATAATCATAAAACTTCCTTATGATCTGTGTGAAAATACCTTCTCAACCATGTCGAGTTGTAAACAATCCTAATTAGCATATGCATAATGCGTACCCATGGTGTGAAATCTTTGTTTACTTTCGCTCGCGACGATTTTCCAGATGAAATGTAATCAAACTAATTTACCTGTTATTACGTAAACTTGTTGTTTTTGGCTCGAATTTTCAACTTAAAGTAATAACTTTAATATTACTTTGATATGGCCACTTTAAATTTAGAATATTTTTACCTTTATTTTTTTGTGTTTCAAGGGACAATACATAAATATGAAATTTAGCATAGTAGACTGTTTATAAATATAGTAATTGAAAAGTAATTTTGACCTATGGTAGTAGTAGTGCAATAAATACATATATTTGCAATTGATAATTATGTTGAGGATCTATTATAGTTTTCAATTAAGCATTGCCCAAATAGGCCTACTCCTCGAGTGTTGGGGGTTCGACTTCAAAAAATGATCCAGTTACTGACCCATACAAACAAGTATGACAATTGGTTAGCAAACCAGCCACAATATAGTATTTTGCCACTGGTTGTAAAAACACCTTAAGGTCTTTCTTGAAGTCCACAAAAGCCCAGTTCTGTAGTATCTTTCCAAATACCCACTCCACACAAACACGTACAGAAGACATGGCAGCATTGAACTCCTGCTGACGCTGATCTAAGTTAGCAGCTCCTTGTCTGAATGGTGAAATCAGCCATGGGCGTATAGGATAAGTTGATGAATTTCTTCTTTCAAATACCTGTCTATCTAAAGCGTACTGTAATAGATCCTCATCATGATTATCAATTGCAAAATCTACCAAATTTTCGGCCATTTTCACGTTACTTTAATAGTACTCAAGGACCTGGTGCCAATTAGTTAGGATCGAGTGTACACAGTACTACTGTACTACTACTATACAGTAGGCCTGTTTGTTTTTGTTTATATCGTATGCTTTGAAGCGTATCAGAACTCTGCTGCCACCTATAGTTTTCATATTATCGGTGATCGAGGATACGAAACTACATTTGTTCTTAAAACGAGTACGAGATCGAGAACCGGTAATTAATGCTGGTTCTCGTTCCCGATCGAGATAGCGAAAGCTCTCTATTACCACGCAATCACGGCGAATACCGCATATTTCATAGTCATTGCGTAAGATTCTGGTTCACACGAAGTGACGAATATGCGTCGAATATCGCTTAGTTACGCGATACGCGGTAAATAATCTTCACACGAAGTGACGAATGTATTAATTAAGTGATTACTCTTTAATTAATGAGTATATTTTTTTATGAACACTTTAAAATTATTCATTTGATATATTTTTACATAATTACCACAAAAATAATGGACATTCGCTTTTCTTCTTGCGAGAAATGACCGTGCAAAAAGTGCCTTTTTTACAATCGCGATTTTCTCGAAATGGACATTTTGCGGATTCGCCGGTTCGTGTGACGAGTGACGATATGATTGAAACTTCATCCTTATTGTTTGTACCTCCTTATATACAATGGCTTACATTCTTTGCAAATAAATTACATAAAACGAACAATTAAAAATCAACCAAAAAAATAACAAAACACAATGTAAGCATAATGTACTTTACAATATTTCATATAATACACCTACCGGGAGCTAATGAAATTACCAGCCAGATATCATATCGAAGAGTCGCTTATATTCGGGAAACTTTGATTTTTCAACCTGGACCGCAAATTCAGTTCACAACGTTACCGGTTCCCATTTCCTTATAAATGATCAAACTATCAAGTTATACAAAAACTTTCAGAATTACTTACTGCATTTTACCAAGCCTAATAATGGGTTATGGGTATTCATTTTTTCAGTTGTAACCTTATATAGTGAGGGCGTGTGGCGCTGTGTGTTGGACGTTCGACTGATCATTAGACCGAGGTTCAAATCCAACTCTCGCCGCATTGCTTGTATCCTTAGGCAAGATACTTTACTTACGTTTGCCTCTCTCCACATAGGTGTATAATTGGGAACCCGGTTAGATCGAGACACAAGTTTGCGCTGATTAGTATCTGCATCTATGGGAGTATGTTTCCATAGGTGTTTGATCAGGAAATGACTGGGGTAATAATGTTTAGCGCATTGATAGCTTGGTTATATGCGCTATATAAGAATGAACTATTATTATATAACAGTATTTTATTTCATTTTTTATTCGTTCAATTTCAATATAAATACATACAAAAAAAGGCAAACCAAAGTGAACTTAATCGCTGTAGCGGAGCCGGTTGACACAATCCCAAAGTTATTTATTAAAGTTATAAATATAAGACTCATTTTATATTTGTTGTTAATGACTTTTTCACATAGAATAGACACACCGATCAATATTTATATGAAGCTTCGTAATATTAAATTAGAGATATGTTCTGTCTGATAATCAATGGTGTATCCCCCACATTTACAAAAGAGGTTATTCGACAAAGATTTAAATTGAAATATAGCATACTGGTAATAGTACACTTATGCTTAAAAATAATCTTTTTTTGCTTTGTTTTTGTTCATCATATTATTACCTTCAAATATAAGAAGGTAATGTACTGTATGTTGTTCAATTATTATTAACATGATGCAACTGCTCTTGGTATAATTAATACATTTTAGCTCCTTTCGATTAATTTGATTTAGTTAATCAATGTTGTATAATCCATCGAAGAATAATATTTATTAAAAATATAACATTTTCTACATGTACATGCTCTACATGTACATCTAAGTGGTAGATATGTTAAACCTTCGTTATAAATAGTTACTTATAAGCTTGGTTGTATCTCTAACATTACTGAATAAGGTAAAGTACATAAGAGTGGACCCTATATTTCGGTGATCTAACCTTGTGTAATTATCGGGTGACACTCAAGCGCACCTCATATTTCGAGTATTGTGTTCATAACTATAAAGGCCTACTTGCATCACAGTGGTTAAAACAAGAAAACACAGTTGGACACCTCTAACGGTCGTGGTACCGATATTTAATCTCTAAATGGGAAATGAATATATTATATATATTTTAATTATCCGCATCGTTTTATTTCTATTGTATAAAATAAATACGTTGTGTGATTTGTAATGAATTAATTATATATCTTCATAAAGGCGGACATAGCATAAGGTAAAAGGGCTAGAGATAATGTATTGAATAGATTATTAATTTAACTATGTTTTATGTTTTAGTATCCCTAAAGTCTAAAAAGGGCCAATTTGGGAAAAAATTAGAAACAAGTGTTTCTCAACTGATTTGTGTCATCTGGGGTCTATATATCCACCAAATTTTGGAATTTTAAAGTGGCGGCCATAAATTACAGGTGCACCCGATTCTGCTACTATCCATAGGTGCTATCTGTAAAACTATAGCAAGTTATACACGTTGCTGTCTGCTATAAATGCTGTACTTTTAACACACGGTACACTGTCTGTAGCACAGTGTCTGTTGACAATTTACAATGATGTACAACCATAGGCAGGTTTTCGTACTGCCATGCAAGAATGGATAGGTGTTTTCCGCCGCTTTTAGGCCTTGATCTTGTCAGTTATTGTTATTAGTATACGAATTACGTAATTAGTTTAGTAGCTCATCTACCTTTTTAGCAGGGCATAATGAATATTTTAGCTAGGCTAGGCCTACTAGTCTAGCGGGAAATCAACCAATTATTTGGTTGGATACGAGCTTAGGGTAGGAAGTTAAGTACGAGTTGGCATGGGTACGAGTCGACCAGGGGTGAATCGACCAGGGTACACCCAGCCGCACTACTAGATCATAGGCTAACATGCCTGCAGGAATGGAAAATCTGTCCTAGCTATAGGCATAGGCCTACATTGGGACGCCAAAAAAAGCCATCCTATGAGCATAAAAAGGCCTCCTAGAACCAGACGTTTTATTGTTCTTTAACATCCCTCAATCCAGTGCAAGTGAGGACACAGAGAATGTCCTACGGAAGGTGCTGACCAAAGTAAACACCGCTGCTGACGATATCGAGTTTGCAAATGTCCACCGTCTGCCTACCAAGTCTGTAACGACTACTAAGCCCATCATAGCAAAATTTCTAAAAATGAAAGATCGTGAGGCCGTTTTGAATTACATTTCTCGCGCTAAGCTGAACATCGCTGGGAAACCGGTTGTTGCTGTTCCACATCTGCCTACAGCCATGCAACATGAACGGAAAAGGCTCATTCCAATTCGAAACAAGCTGTTAGACAGTGGGAAGAACGCCAAAATACGAGTTCAAGGCACCAAGGTAGCTATCTTCGTTGATAAGGTAATATGGAAAGAGAATTTGTAAATTGTTTACTATTCTATTTCAACATTAACTCATTTTTTAACTTCGAAATGCCGGACGGTAGTCGTTTTATTTGCCATTTTCAACATTTAATTTATTTCATGAACTTCCCAACTGTTTAATGAATTTCCGTACTGTTTAGAATGAGAATCGTTTATTTTCCTTTATTTATTGAACTATGCAAATGCCGGCAGTACTTTATGGAGTGAGAAACTGTAAATTGTTTGTATTTCCATTCTTACATTAATTAATTATTTCATAAATTTTTAAAATGCAAGTAGTGTGAGATTTCATTGATCTTTCTATCTGTCCACACGTTAAATTCAAACATCATATGGACCTTTCCCCAGTAACACATTTTTCTTGTCCTCTTCGTTTTTCACTTTCTGCCTAGATAAGTATATGTGTTTAAGTGTGTATAATATATGTTATATGTTGGCATGGTACTCTTTTTTTTTACATATATATTTCATTATGCGTTATATTTAATGACCTATTACATTTCATTTTATATTATTCAAGTAAATGACTAACTATTGTAATTGCTATTCAAAAGACATTAGAAGTCATCAGTCAACGATTGTTTGTAAAATTTGTAACTCTTTTTACCATACACATTGTATTTATACCGATGTTAATGCTAATGAAGACTGGTTTTGTTTTCAATGTACTGGAAATGTCTTTCCTTTCAACCATTACATTGACGACGATGAATTTAAATTTGCTTTATTCAGTCTTAATAATACCCTTGAATATAATAGAATGTTAAATCTGAAATTTAATCCATTTGTCTTTAACGATGTGATAAATAACTCTAATAATTTAATTGATTATGACATACCACATTCATGTTCTTATACATTTGATCATAACATCTCAGCTACATGTGAAAAGGACTTTTCCATCTTACATATACATCCACGAAGTTTCAATAAAAACGTTCTGATTAGCACGTTCCTCACTAGTTTAAGGCATACCTTTTCGATTCTAGCTTTATCAGAAACCTGGTTTAAAGAGGATGGTTCCAATTTAATCCACATAGATAACTATAACTTGGTTAATACACCACGCTGTGGAAGAAGAAGTGGTGGTGTTGCTATCTATGTTCATAATACAATCTCATTTCGAATTCGAAATGATTTAAAATTAATTGACAAACCATCTGAGCACTTTGATCATTCTAAATCTATCTTTATTGAAATAACAGTTCCCGGTAGGAAAAACATTGTCGTTGGCAATATCTATCATGCTCATCGTACCAATATTGAAACATTTTTTTATGATCTTACAAATTGTCTCACAAAAATTAATACTAAAGAAAAACAATGTTATATATCCGGTGATTTTAATCTTGACCTTCTACATTCTAATGACAATCACATTATTAATGAGTTCCTCTCTATTTTTTATAACCATAATATGTTTCCTCTTATCGATAGACCCACCAGAATTACCCCTTCAACAGCTTCCCTAATTGATAACATTTTCACTAACGTTTTTACTCATTATATAAAATCGGGTGTTGTTATTGCCGATGTTTCTGATCATTATCCTGTTTACCAAATCACTAAATCAACTCCAATTAGCAACGCAAATACCGCGAATAAAATTTCCACTCGTTTATTTAACCAAACTAGAATTCAACACTTTTTTGAAAATTTAAGCTTGGTTGATTGGAGTTGTATTACTGATCTTGATTCTTCTGACCATGCATATAATGTTTTCATCGATAAATTCACAAAGGTGTACAATGTACATTTTCCCATCTCTAAACATTCCAACAACAATTCCCGGCGTCGTTGTATTCCTCAAAAACATTGGATTACTTCGGCGATCCTAAAATCAATAACTCGAAAAGATAAATTATACAAAAAGTATGCAAGTAACCCTACTGAATTCAACAAAACGTCTTATGTTAATTATCGTAATAAACTTACTTCTATAATCAGGATTTCTAAACAGCAGTATTATGCTGAAAAGCTTGAGGAAACAAAATTTAATTCAAAACAGACTTGGAATGTTCTCAATAACATTATGGGTAGACAAAACAATAAACACATATCATCATTTTTTTAAATAAATGATATACATATATCTGATTCTCAAATTATTGCTGATAACTTTAATAATTACTTTGTCAACATTGGTCCTGAATACCTACGTAAAATTCCTCAATCTGATATTACTTTTAATTATTTTATAAATAACATAAAATCACCCGTTAGCTCTCTGTTTTTTTTACCAACTGATAAAGATGAAGTACTCACAATATTCAGAAATCTGAAATCTGGTGCTAGCAGCGGTTTCGATGACATTAAACCAGATATTATTAAATCTGTTGGGGAATTAATAGCATCATCACCCAAGCCAACTCATACCTAATTTGGCTAACCCGTACCCAAATAATTGGTTAAATCGTACCAACTTTGGCTAACCTGTACCCAAATTTTTAATAGCATTAAACATGGGTACTGGTCAAACCATGAAGAGTACGAGCCAGCCCTTGATGAGTGCGAGTGAGCCAACATTTTGGTTACGAGTTGGAATTTTTACGGGTTGACCTGTATTCTTCTAGCTAATATTACTAGGCCTCGAGTAGGTCTACGCTAAATTCCGGCTACAATAATGGTCTATTCTGTTTATAGCTTTATTGATACTGGGTTCAAATCTGGGTTGGGACGGCTTTTTCTCATTCAAAAACAGATTTCCTTATAATAATAAAATAATATCGGCCTATGAATTTAACTTAATATTGTATTGTTTACATAATATTAGTAATTCCCATTGTATTTATTATTATTATTATTATATATTTTACGGTTACCCTTTAATTATACCATAGTATAACTTCCTTGTTATATTTTATTTTCTTCATAATTCAGCATTTTTTTTTTCACAGCACAAATTATCATACTGAATCATCACACACAAATTCTCATGAAATCTCTACTGTATTTCTGCAAGCTAATGCAGCTACATGGTATTGCCTTGAGGCTAAACTACACGGTATACTGGCACTACCATCATTCCTGGCCCACACATAAGTACAGTCGTGTACTACTGATTCCATCCTGTGGTCAAGGCTTTATTTGCTCTTATGCTTATTTCCTCTAACATACAGAGTACGTAGGGCTTCTAATTTGCTTTTATACCTGTTAATTTAAAAATCATTTAGGCCTATTGGTGCATAAAGATCAAATTTAGACTGTAAATACTGGAATGATCACCCAAAAATTTATTTCACAGCTAGAAAAAAGAATACAGAGTATAATAATTATTTTTGTGTGAATCTTCTTGGGGTTGTTTGACAGCCTATTCGCTTCTTCTTTTCTTCAGAAAACATCTAATTTAGGTCTTAAAGTCACAAAAATACACCACACATCGCCAACCTCAAACACACCAGATTCTACCAACACACACTTTATCTACTGAACTAACATAGTACAGTATAAGTCAAATTAAATGTTTGACATTTTTTTATTGAAATCAATCTTCTGCAAAAAATATTATAATAGTAACAATAACAGAATGGTTTATAGGTATTTTAATATTTTTTAAACTTAAAAAGATAAAAAAAACTGTTAAACATACATTATAAATGAAATAAAATAACTGCTATTTTAGTAATGCATACACAATTACAGAATATTAGAAATCAATGAATTATGTGTCTAAATATGGCATTATTAGGCTAATTTGCTTTGAGAAAAACATTAATGGCATTGGCCTATACAAAAAATCGATGCAATTAGACAAAATAGTTACATAAACAATTAATACTAATATTGGTAGGCATAACATAATAGTGTATATAAATTTTCCTTCAATATAACCAGTATAGGGCCTTACCAATATATTTAATACATAATTTATTATATGAACTATATTACACAAAATAAATATAAATTAATTTATAAGGACATGATGATTATCAAAAATAGTCAATATAATTTAATATTATGTTCATATTATTATTATATCATAGAGATTTTCAAAAACATAGTTTGGTATCATTTAGTTTCTGTTTCAGACCTTTAATATTTGGAAATAACCTATAATAATTATAAAACATTTTTTTTTTAATGCCATTATGTATGTAGATACAGTACACCTATATTGTGAGAACACAATTTCAATCATTTCTTTGTTTATCAACCTAGAGGTTAAATTTTTAGGAAAACATTGGTTTATTTTTTATATAAATTATATGTGCAGAAATTCGTTCTTCTAGCCTCAGATTATTCCTGAAGTTAGACATAAATCACCCAAATTATTATTAAGTAATTAAATGGATAGTAGATGAAGTACAGTACACATACATGTTTCAGGAGGATACTTTATGTTAAAGGTGATAATTTTACCCCGATGAAATGTATTCAATTACCAGGTTGAAGTATAGTGGAAACACTACTATAATGGCAACATAAATGTACTCATATAGAACACAGTCAGTTCTACCAAGGTTAGAGGTGTGCCACAATTTGAGATAAGTGGACACATGACTTTTTCAATAGTGAATTCATTACCAGCATTATAAATAACATTTTAAAAAGATGAGAATGCAAGTAAAGATCAGATTCATAGTCCTCATTATACACAATAATTTTCTACTATCACATATTAAAATATAAAACAATCATATAGCCTTTAATGAATTTACATGGAGGTCTATCCAAATAAATTTAAATAAAAGGGTCGTAATATGTCTTCGTCTCCAGTTCGTGGAAATTGAAGTTAGGATTCCATCATTTCAACAACAAAAAATATTCAAAATTTTCCTGCCAGTTTGCGTTCAAGAGTACAACCTGCTTAGTTTTTAATACGAGTACTGCTTTCTATACACATAACTTTGATTTCTGAAAAAAAAAATCTCTGTAATAATGTACTTTAATTTCTGTAATAATCTAGGCGTAGATTATGTTGACCAGACCAGTGAGAGGACGATCGACTGTACAGTACTAACATAAGTCCTCTAGGTGGATACAACTTATTTCTTGTCTACAAAGTGTACAGTAGTATGCTAATAGTACTATTATTAGATTAGGTAGTAGGAGTAGTTTGGAGAGATACATCTATTTATAAGATAATACTTTATATTTATAGATATACAGTAATATCAATAGGTGCAATTCAACAGTTATGAATAAAAAAAAACTATGTATGCTTTTTTCTGCCTTTGAAATATAAAATTGTTAAATGAAAAAGAAAATTTAGGGTGATAATCCCAGTATTTACAGTCTAACTTTGATCTATATGCAACAATAGGCATAAACGATTTTTTAATTAACAGGTATAAAAGCAAATTAAATGTCCTACGTACTCTGTAAAACAAAACAAGCATAAGTCCAAATAAATCCTTGACCACAGGATGTAATTCATTATTTGGAATCAGTAGTACACGACTGTGTGTTGGACCATAATGTGATCCAGGTTGACGGGCCAGGAATGATGGTAGTGCCCAGTATACAGTGTAGTTTAGCCTCAAGGCAATACCATGTAGCTGGATTAGCTTTGAGAAATACACTAGAGATTTCCTGAGATTTGTTGTGTGATGATTCAGTTTGATAATTTGTGCTGTGAAAAAAAAAATTGTTGAATTATGAAGAAAATATTGTAAAATATAATTAAAGGGTAACCGTAAAATATATAATAATAATAAATGCAATGGGAATTATTATTACTACTAATATTATGTATACAATACAATATTACAGTTAAATTCATAGGTCGATATTATTTTATTATTACAGTATATGGAAATCTGTTTTAAAATGAGAAAAAACCGTCCCAACCTAGATTTGAACCCAGCTATAAAGCTATTGGTAGGAGTTGACCAATTATTTGGGTACGAGTTAGCCAAGTTTGGTACGAGTTGACATGGGTACGGCTTGACCAGCACCCTAGAATACGGATAAAAATCAACCCGTACCCCATGCCAACTCGTTCCCATCCCATGGTAGAATACTACTTACATGTTAGTTTAGCCTAGCTGGGCTAACCTACCTCAACTCTCACATGCCCTCCTGAAAAAACGCGACCAAAATTACTGGAACCCTACCCTAGCCTACTAGACCTAGACTTAGGCCTAGTAGATAGTAGTGATCCGTAGTACCATGGGACTAAAATAAATGGTAGACGTATTAGTACTGTGTAGTATTATGCTAACACGTCTGGCTCTACGAGGCCTTTTTATGCTCATAGGATGGCTTTTTTGGGCGTCCCAATGTAGGTCTATGCCTATAGCTAGGACAGATTTCCCATTCCTGCAGGCCTTTAACCTATGCTCTAGTTGGGCGGCCGGGTGTACCCTGGTCGATTCACCCCTGGTCGACTCGTAGGCTACCCATGCCAACTCGTACTTAACTTCCTACCCTAAACTCGTATCCAGCCAAAAAATTGGTTGATTTCCCGCTAGACTAGTAGGCCTAGCCTAACTACAATATTCATTATGCCCAGCTAAAAAGGTAGATGAGCTACTAAACTAATTACGTAATTCGTATAACAATAACAATAATTGACTAGAATGCCTAAAAGCGGCGGAAAACACCTATCCATTCTTGCATGACAGTACGAAAACCTTCCTATGGTTGTACATCATTGTAAATTGTCAACAGACACTGTGCTACGGACAGTGTACCGTGTATTAAAAGTACAACATTTATAGCAGACAGCAACGTGTATAACTTGCTATAGTTTTACAGATAGCACCTATGGACAGTAGCAGAATCGGGTGACAGATTTTTGTTCATAACTCAGCTTTTATGGACATGATTTTGGTGGTAAAGTATATGTTTTTAGGGTCAAGGAATCCAAATACAGCATTTTGAAGTTCACTCAATGGCCTCCATTTTGTTTTTAAAATCGCCGCCATAAAATACAGATTTTCTCATATCTCAGCTTCTACAAATTTGGATGTGATTTTGGTGGCAAAATGTATGTTTTGAGGGTCAATGAATGCAAAAATAAATTATTTTAAGTTCACTCTATGTTCGCCATTTTGTTTTTCGAAATGGCTGCCATAAAATTTAAAGAATTTTATTCATATCTCAGCTTTTATCATCATATATGTTTTTTTTTGTGACGAAGGAGATCCCATTTAAAGCAGCGTCTTATGTGGTGAATGGATGGTTACCAAATACACCGGAGACCAGCACTGGTCATCCTAACTGGTCTGAATTTATGCTCAAGTACTGGATCAGTGGAGAAGTTGACAATCGAGTTTCTGCCGATCATTCTCAATGACCCAAATGATAATTCGACAGTTTATACTTCATTCTGTAAATATATATATTCATATCTTAGCTCTTCACAAAATCAACCACTGTGGGTTAAAACAATACAGATAGTTAAGAAAAGGCACCTACCGTTGTTGTCAGGCTTGGAGGATTCAATCTTCTCAAGAGCATCCTCGGTTGTATTGTACATATAACGGCTGGTTCGGGTTTGGACGATGTGCTTAGCTTACTTTATGAACCAAAAACTTACATTTTAAAGGGAGATGCATATTCAAAAGCTCTCAAAGCCCATTTTTAGCAGATTCAGCTGTTTATCATACAATGATGACACAGGATGAAGATGTTTTGACTCCATATATAGACACAGTAAATGGAATAACATTTAATGGTGGTGTATACTTGTTTGGGATGGATATCCTAGTAAACCTACAACCAAAGGCAACGAGCATCATCAAAGAACATTCCAGAAAAAAAAAACCAAGCAGTAATGTGAACATTACTCTAGATACCAAGGTTTCATCAAAACGAGAGGAATTACTTCGTAATGGCTGCAACAAAGCATCTTTCATAACATTACTTTCTCAGGAAATGGAAAGATGTGGTATTAAAACCATCCAAGCTGATGAAGATGCAGACACGGTAGTGGTTAGAGAGGCTATAATATCTCAAACCAATTGTTCTGATACAAATGTGTTTGTATTTACAGAAGATACAGATGTGTTAGTTCTTTTATGCTACCATTATCCAACCAATTCAAAGCTCATTTTTCAAACAAGTAGCTGAATCTGTAACATATCGTCTATTACTGGTTTAATCGCTGACCGTGATGAATTTCTTTTTAATTATGCAGGGTCTGTGTGTGACACTGTATCATATATATGTGGATACACTAAACATACTGTTATATGGATTATCACCAAACCGCTATCAAGCATCGAAAACGTTAGTAAATATGGTATTAAGGTATTATTATTATTGATGATTACATGGTCTGAATTCAGAGATAGATATCTTGTCAAAGGTAAGACATTACAAATTTGTGCGACAGGCAACAACGGGTAAATTAAATCAAGACAGACTACCACCAACAAATGGCTCAACTATACAGCACTCTCATCAGCAAGTTATTACATGGAAGGTCTTGGATACAAATGCTATAAACCCGATGGAAAAGGCTGGAGGATTCATGACAATCACCTCCAATCATGACAGACAAATGATATTGCACCTCAATCTTTACTGAAACCAATATGCTATAACTGCAAAGGAGGAAACCTATGCAGCACTCTCACGATGCAAGGTGCATCAGTAACAGCACCAAATAAGGTAACTTATAAGAACATGGTATTTTTCAAAAAGGTAATCGAGAAGAACTGAAACGTGTTCAGAAATAGAGCTGAACTTGTTATAAGCTAATACAAACGAAAAATTGAAAATGATTTTGTCAGCAATGACATGAAAGGGTTTGGACAGGAATGCGGATAATGATTGGTTATAAAGGATCGAATATGAAGAATAGAAACTATAAAACTATAACCATCAATAGGTTATGCAAATGAAATAAATTTCTTAATAGATTTGGCAATATTGATTAAAAACAAAAATTATTTACGGTAAGTTAGCTATTAGTTTGCTTGTAAAATTTTGATAGTGAATTTGACCTATTCTAATAGGTCAACTTCATAATCAAATATTTCCTGTTCATTAGGTAAAACTAATGAACAAGACGTCTTTGAATTATTCCGAAAGTTAAAACATTCCAAGGCACCGACCCCTGATAGTATACAATCCAAGGTACTTAAAGCATGTGGTTCTCAAATATCCTGGTGTATTTACAGTCATTGTTAATACAAGAAGATTTTGTTCTGAATTGTGTTTCTTATGGTATTAGGTAGAAAAATTACCAGATATAATTCAATATCCATTTTTATATTTTAATACGTCTTTGTAAAACAATTATTTCATCAGACTTTTTCTGGCTTTTGTAAATATTTTATATATTAGATAAAAAAAATAAATATGATGGAAATAACAGAGATCAATTAAAATATATTGACTTTACTTCTTGTTAGATATCATCTTTTTAAAGGACCATCACCTCTTTTAAGCGACCACTACCCCTATATTTAATTTAGTGACCACCACTTTTAAAGAACCACCGACTCTTGTAAGCGTCCATCACTTTTAAAGGATCACCACACGTAAGAAAGGTGATTGCTTACGATATATGTGTCACATAATAGTTTAAAAGACATTAGAAACCATAATCAATTCAAATATACACTTAAACACATCTTCTGCATTGCAACTTATGATTTAATTAGGATTTGCTTGTTAATTAAGATTGTTGATGTATGTTGTTTTTTTTTTATCGAGAGTCCTTATTGAAACAAGCTCTAGAACTTATAAAGTTATCATCTTGCTCTCATCCTGCCATTTTATTATTATGTATTTGTAATACAGTATTGATGAATGAGCAACGAATATAAAACGAACACACGTTCTGCCATTCCTGATAATTGTATAAGTAAAAAGTATGAGTATTCCTGTATCTGAAGTGTTTTGTAAACACAATGTGTCTTATAATATTCATATTGCATCAGCCACAAAACAACAACAATCAATCATGTTATCAGTTGTGTCTAACAATAAGAATAAGAATCCTTATATTTTATGTTTATGATTTATTCACAGAATGGATACACACCGATAACTATTTATCTGGAGCATGATGATGTTAAATTAGAGATATTGTACTGTCTGATAACCAATGGTGAATCACCAACATTACCAAAAGAGGTAATTTGACAAAAATTTAAATTGCAATAGTATGGCATACTGGTAATAGTACGCTTAATAATAATTATTATGTTTTGCTTCGTTTTTTACTTTCAAACGTAAGAAGGTATTGTACTATATGTTAATTATTATAAACATGATGCAACTTCTCTTGGTATAAATAATACATTTTAGCGACTTTCAATTAATTTGATTTAAAAATATTTATTTATTAAAAATATAACATTTTTTATTTTTTTAGGAAGGAATCAATGCTCTACATATACATCTAAGTGATAGATATGTTAAACCTACGTTAGAAATAGTGACTAATCTCATTAATCTTGGTGTATCTCCAACATTACAGAATAAGGTAAAGTACATAAGAGTGGGCATATATTCCCGTGATCTAACATTGTGTAATTATCGGGTGGGACTCAAACACACATCAGATCACGAGTATGGTGTTGTTCATAACTCTATACCTCCATCAGAGTGGTTACAGCAAGCAAATACAGTTGGAACCCACTAACGTTCGTGGTACCGAGATTAAATCTCTAAATGGGGAATTAAAAAATATATTTTTTTAATTATCCGCATCCTTTGTTTAATTTAATTTGTTATTGTATAAAATAAGTACGTGTGATTTATAATGAACTTGAGAGAAAAGTGCCTTACGTACGTCTTCAATATTATGTAATAATATATCTTCATATCACATAGCATGAGGTAATAGGGATAGAGATAATTTATATACAAGATAAAAAAATAAATAAGATGGAAATAACACAGATCAATTAAAATATATTGACTTTACTTCTTGTTAGATATCATCTTTTTAAAGGAACATCACCTCTCCTAAGCGAACTTTTAATTAAATTAGTGACCACCACTTTTAAAGAACCACCGCCTCTTGTAAGCGTCCATCACTTTTAAAGGATCACCACACGTAAGAAAGGTGGTTTCTTACGATGTATGTGTCACATAATAGTTTAAAGGACATTGGAAACCATAATCAATTCAAATATACACTTAAACACATCTTCTGCATTGCAACTTATGATTTAACTAAGATATGGTTGTTCATTAAGATGGTTGGTGTATGTTGTTTTTTTTATGTCGGGAGTCCTTATGGCAACAAGCTCTAGACCTTATAGAGTTATCATCTTGCTCTCATCCTGTCATTTTATTATATGTATTTGTAATACAGTATTGATGAATGAGCAACAAATATAAAACAAACCAACGTTCTGCCATTCCTTATAATTGTATGAGTAAAAAGTATGAGTATTCCTATATCTGAAGTGTTTGTGAACACAATATGTCTTATAATATTCATATTGCATCAGCCACAAATAACAACAATCAATCATGTTATCAGTTGTGTCTAACAATAAGAATAAGAATCCTTATAGTTTATGTTTATGATTTATTCACAGAATGGATACACACCGATAAATATTTATCTGGAGCGTGATGATGTTAAATTAGAGATATTGTACTGTCTGATAACCAATGGTGAATCACCAACTTTACCAAAGGTAATTTGAAAAAAAATTTAAATTACAATAGAATAGCATACTGGTAATTGTATGCTTAATGATAATTATTATTTTCGATTTATTTTTACCTTCAAACGTAAGAAGGTATTGTACTGTTAATTATTATTAACATGATGCAACTTCTCTTGGTATAAATAAAACATTTTAGCGACTTTCGATTAATTTGATTTAAAAATATTTATTTATTAAAAATATAACATTTTATATTTTTTTAGGAAGGAAGCAATGCTCTACATATACATCTAAGTGGTAGATATGTTAAACCTACGTTAAGAATAGTGACTACTCTCATTAAACTTTGTGTATCTCCAACATTACAGAATAAGGTAAAGTACATAAGAGTGGGCATGTATTCCCGTGATCTAACATTGTGTAATTATCGGGTGGCGCTCAAACACACCTCAGATCACGAGTATGGTGTTGTTCATAACTCTATACCTACACAAGAGTGGTTACAGCAATCAAATACAGTTGGACACCACTAACGTTCGTGGTACCGAGATTAAATCTCTAAATGGGGAATTAAAAAATATATTTTTTTAATTATCCGCATCCTTTGTTTAATTTAATTTTTTATTGTATAAAATAAGTACGTATGATTTATAATGAACTTGAGAGAAAAGTGCCCTACGTAAGTAAAGTAGTAAAGTCGAAACCTAAGCTAATGCTAACGGTCTTGGTGCCCATCTCCATTTCCTTAGAGTTTGGGCCAGGCACCACTAAGTGTTTATGTATGCGGGGGTACGCCACTCCTCCCGCACAAACGAGTCTGATTTACCTTCCCAGTACTTTTAACATACCGGTACCCATTTATATCAACTGGGTGGGGAGGAACAATGTGGATAAAGAATCTTGCTCAAGGACTCAACACCGCAGTGACCGAGCCTGGCTTGAACCGGCAACATATTGATTGCAAGTACAATGCTCAAACCACTGCACCACAGTGCTCCGCTAAGTGCTGTCTTACGTACGTCTTCCTTATTATGTAATATTACATCTTCATATCACATAGCATACGGCAATAGGGATAGAGATAATATATTGAATGAATTATCAATTTAACTATTTTTTATGTGGACATGTCATTATAAAATGGTTGAATTTAGAATGATGACTGGAAGCAATGTTCACATTAAGCTGTATGTATAAACTGCACGATTATGATTTCTTTTGTCAGTAAGATTGCAAATTGATATAATTCGGTCTACGTTCAGAGCATAAGCACCAGTAAAATCTTTTATTTTAATTTATTTGTGTATTATTTATCATTGCATAACTAAAATGATTTTCTGCAATAACCTGTATGTATAATTTCTTTATACACTGTAAAAACGGCGTTTAGATTCTAAACGCATAGCTTGTACCCACTTTTTCCACACGTTTAGCTCGATACATGTTTAGCTTTTCTATGCGTTTAGATTCTAAACGCATAGCTTGTACCCACTTTTTCCATACGTTTAGCTTGATACATGTTTAGTTTTTCTATGCGTTTAGATTATAAATGCATAGCTTGTACCCACGTTTCCACATGTTTAGCTTTACACATGTTTAGTTTTTCCACGTATTTTTACATAAAAAAAAACAAAATGCTGTGGATGACAAAACATAAATTCAAACAAACCAAACATGTACAGACTTATTATCAATTTTATTTTTCCTTAACATTGAAATACATTTTAATTGTACTTTTAACTATTCACATTACACTATGGCATGATCGGTGTATGATAAGATTAACTAGATTCTAATTGTTTTTGTTTGGGATAAGACAAGTCCCAAACAGCACATTAATAATAGGACCATCTTAATTATGCTGGCATCACTACAATCAATAGCCTCTCTATCGGCCAAAATGAACCCACTATTGTATTTGTCTTCATCATCGAAGCTGACATCACAACCAGGCGAGGTGGCTCAGATAGTTTAGAAGTTTTTCGCCTAAAATAATGAATGACCACCAACATTTTTAGACCTTTAATTTTAAACAATATATATGGGTAGGACTTGCAGTACAACCAAATTATTTATTTTAGCCAGTCTTTATCTAGCCAAAGAACACAATAATGGAAATTGCGTATACAGTATAAATAACAACATTTAGTACCTACCTCCACTAAACTTATCACATCTTCATGCTGTTTTGTGCTTTTTAGGTTGACTGCCTTTTGAGGCTGTAGCAAAACCAAACAAACACTTTTGTCACTGTCCTCATTCTATCAAGACATTTAACATAATTAGTACAAAATTAAATATAGACTACATACAGTTTGCCATCTTATATAGTTGTTATACACGAAAATGCACGACAATTCAATTCAGGTATCCAGAGGCTTCTTGGGTGGATGCTAGATTGAAATTAGGCTGGGTGCAAGCACTTGAAATAAGCTCTAAGAAATTACATCTCTGCTGTATAGGTAAAATACATTCTGATCATTTAAACTAAATTATTAGAAACCAATCCCATTAAATTAGGTATAGTTCTAGATCCATAAAATAATGTGTATGCTTACATTTTCCGGCTCTGTATTCATCAGAATGTTAATCATCTTTTGCATATTTTCTTAAAGTTTCTCACAGTTAGGTTCAGCCCTCAGCAAGAAGAACTCTTTCATTATCTATAAAAAATAAGAAAAAAAAGTTAATAGGCGTCATGTAAACTATTTAATTTATTACAATGAACATTTTTATTCCCTGTATTATATTAATTAATATCATTCAAATAGGTTTTTATGGTAAAAAACTTTGACATTCTGTGTATGTGTGTTTTTGAAAAACAATGTGATGCGCCCAGGTATAACCATACCAATGTCATCATGACCATTATAAAGGCACATGATAATTATTTTTTTTGTCAAATAAAATTTGACAGTCTTGACCTAGCATTTCAAGTTAAGGTAACGTAGTTATACGTATGCCATTTGATCACGCACAATACAACACAAACAATTAAAAAATGTTCAACATCCTAAAATTAAAATTTGTTTCAGTCACTCATCCATACATTAAGATACTACATAACAAAATATAGCATTATGAAATTACATTAAAACTCACTGGTTTTAAGGATAGGAAATTCTGTGACAATGGTATGTACATCACCATCCTTCAATAGTCTTAGCCAGTCTCTTCTCTTGGCAAATGTTTCTCTCTGCAATCTTGTCAGTTTTGGTTTGTCCATATTTACTTCACTGTACTGCTGCTTCATTATACCAATTGCTTCCTGATATGTTTCTTCAGTATCATCACCTTAGATTAGAACAATTAATAATACTAGATGGTACGCTCGCTTCGCTCGCGTACCATCTAGGTCGTGCCCACAGATGGTTCTCGAATACATAATAATTTCAGCGTTAAAAAACTGGCGATTTCAAATGTACGTACCGCAGGACAATAATGTCGTTTACAGGAACGGATAAATAGACACTGTGATTTATGTACTCAACTAAAATTAGCACCCTGGGAATTACTTCCGAAAGAGAAACTTGTCACAAAATGAGACCAATTGTTTAAGTCAAATTTAAACAAACTTAATTTGTGTTTTATATGTAACATTAGGGTTGAGGGATGGAAGAGGAACAATTTTTAAATATATTCTTTATCCATTTAGTAACGAAATATTAATTGTTTTCATGTTTTACAAATAATATACCACTAAACCATGGAAGTATTTATACCCCCATGACTAAACACAGTAAAACATTGCGATGTAATACTTTGTTGAAACTATCACCGTCCTAGTCGATTGAAAAGTACAGTACGTGTAACGATACATCACTACGACGTGTATATGTTTATATAATGTAAAACAATTTGTGAAAACCACCTCTATTCGGGGCAAATCATAAATTCGATTTAATCGTCAATAAATATTAAATTATCTAACTCAACTTAATCAGTAGGCCTAATGGTTTTCAATTGTTTCTTAGAGCTAATTCATACTTAAGTTGGTTCCTACCCTACCCACCAAAGTTGTTCTGCGTTTAGGGCATGTGGTGCACTGTAGGCCTATCCTCTACTGGCTTTACAACGCTACTCATGCCAGTGAGGGAAGGGTGGTTTAACTGCAATAATAAAGATTTGTACGTAATATACGGCGACTGAAAACGCTAGCTCATTATCCGTTTAAAAAAAATTTATATCCAACCTCTGCAGCACAGATTGAAAAAAAAAATGGATCGAATTTCTGTTATGAGTATACAGTACTTGAATTTACGACGCCTGAGGGAATAGAACTTGTGGAACAGAGATTGGAAAGTTCCATTCATCGCAAATCAATACATTTGTATAAACGTATATTAAATCTATCAAAATAATACTTTTTAAAGAAAATCGGCCTGTCTTCAACATTATGATGCTGTACTCGAGCTGTTCAACCGATTTTCAGCGATCAAAAACAATTATCGTAGGAGGAGATAGGAAAATGCGAAGCATCCTCGCATTATTGTATGCGGGTATTTTTCAAGATGGACATGCATTAGACAGTGTATACCACGATCGGAAAACACCCCTATTTGGAGCAAATCGTTGAACCTAAATTCGTTTTAATCGTCAATAACTAATTTTCGAACTCAATTAGTAAACAGGGTTACATCAGGTGGTTAAAATCAGTATCGAAAGTACGAACCAACTTTATATACCATCGAGTAAAAATTCTAGAAGTAAGGCGCGATTGACCGAATTTTGCCCTTACGTAAATTTATATATAGATACTGTAGTGTTAATATAGTGGAATTGAAAATTAGAATATATAGTTCAATACAACACTTGAGTTAGATGATTATATAATTAGAAAATTGATTGGGCATTTGTCGATGTAGGCCTATACTAGAATTAGAAACACACTACAAAAACATATTTGGATTAGCGAATCATATGTAGGCCTAGTTGATATTGAGAAAATCACTACTAGTACTACTATCTATTAAGAGCCATTGTCTGTAAGAATCAAAGAAATATCAAAAAAAGTGGCAGACTAAAAAAAATGGATTTCTTTCAAATTTTGCACATGGCTATATATGTGTTGAGAGAAATCAAATATGAAGTATTTTTTATTTCACACGTATATTTCCATGGCAACGGCCAAATTTATGTTTTTGACAAATTTTGTCCTTTTTTAAGGTTTTTTAAAATGGATATTGGCACTACTTTGATGAACGATATTTTTGTGTTGTTCATTTAATTATAAAAAATAATTAGTGTATGCATAATAACAATGCATTGTGTACCTGTTTCAAAATTTTTTATTTTTTTTTATTTCATACTTTGGGAGATACCATTTATTTAAAAAGGGGTGTTTTTCACTTTTTTTAAATTGTTCAATGCAACTAAACTTTACTTCACCATAACGCCCAAAGTGGTGTATTTTTTTAGCTGATTTATTACAAATAGGTAGTTCTAATGTTTAATAATTGATTTCTAAAATAAAATACTGGGGTAAATTTAAAATCTACAAGCAGTGTTGCGAGAAACATAGGCATTTTTATATAAAAAAAAAACATGGTATATTAGTAAAAACATTTTATTTTCTTTGATTATTTGATTTGAAACTCATTGGTCAGAAAAATTCTTAATGTTTTATATAGTTCTAGTTGTGTTGTGAGAAAAAAAATTAATTTTTAATTATAGATTCTGTAATTCCCAGTTTTAATGTCATTTTATAGGTTATATCCTCTGGAAATTTGAATAAATTATCAGATCGTTGTGAATTTTAATCTTTGCAACAGATTACTCCTCTCTTATTTTGAAGCTCCTCTTTCATTTGTTTACTTCTTTTATTTGCTAACCTAAGCAGATCCCACATGCCCATCCACCACCACTTTCGACTACCACCCCTCCCCACCCCCACCCCGACTATAACCACAAAAAGATAAACTGCAACACTTTGGTCGATCATCCACTATAGAGTGTCAAATGCATGCATTCAAGCACCACCCACACTGCCGCTACTATCGCCCCAATGAATAGACGGATTCAAACTCCTCCATCCCACCACCTCCCCCTTTTCTCCAAGCCCCCACCCACCCCAAGTTAAAAATTGCAATGCAAAAGATAGGACATAAAGTTAAGTTTTTAGACCCTCGCCTTCAACCACCTAACTATTTAAAAGTCCTGGATCCACCACTTTCCCCTCCCCAAAATAGAACCAATCAAAAGTCAATGATATACTCAGGTATGTTAATGCTACATAACAAATATTGAAGCCCTGATTTGAAATTTCATTTCATTTAAGGTCAGCATGTAAAATATCACACTTTATTATTAAATATTGGTTTTAAATTCTATATTTTTTTTACTGTGATGGTTGGATTCAGTAATAACTATTAATTAATAATTATCTGATAATTATTTATTTTCCCTTAGTTATGCATAGCAACAGTTACTATGGTAACTAAAAATGAGATATTCTTTAGATTTTGCATATTTATCTCATACAAATTTAAATTTGTAGATTATTAGCAGGCATGCCTTATTTGCATTTTCAAATTACCGTTTCACAAGGTCATATTCGTAAGCACTTTCTTCTGTGATTATTTTTATTCATGAAAACCCCATATTTTATTTACAGCGGCCACCTCCCTTAACGGACGCACTTTGAAAAGCCTGTTTGTTCTTCCTATCTAATTAGTGCATTTGGTGCTTACCGTAAGCAGCTGCGAGCACCTCTTTATACTAAAAATGAGATTTTTTGTAAGAGGCCAATCGAAAAATGTGATACTTATTGCATGGACCTATGAATTAGAGGTGCATGTTTATTGTATTTCTTTATATATTAGCTTTATTTTGAAGAGGTTTTAAAAACATTACTGTGAAGAGATGAGAAAACTAGACAGATTTTGACCGACCATTTTTCATATGATAAAAGTTTTTAAAATTTGTCTGAAAATGCTAAAAAATACTAAACCACCTGATTATAAATAATAATATGCCTACAATTAGCTGGAAAATTGAGAGGCTCGTTTCTTTAAGAATATCGTATATAGCCATAATAAGTGATTTTGGCCCTTTATCGGCAGAACCTCCCGTAAGGGGTCACCGCCCGTAAGCGGCCACTTTTCTAGGTCCCGAGGGTGGCCACTTACGGGAGGTTCAACTGTATTTAACAAAACAATTATCCTTAGTTACGCATAGAAACAGGTTCTAAGATAACATAAATAATACATTTTGACATAACTTGACCCAAAAAATGACCCTTTCACAAGGTCAGACATTTTCTGGGATTCAGTAGATAAGTAAATTTGGGAAAAGGTAGTAAAGCTATGTAATCAATTGTTTGTAGTCATGAAACCCCATATTAAAAATATTGTACTTAGTTACGTATAGAAACAGTTGCTACAATACACTATAGGTAAAATGTTGATGTCATTTGACCTCAATATGTAAAATTTTTTTTTTTCATGAAACTCCATATTTAATTTTTTTTTTAATATCATTTGTTACGTAAACAGGTTTAAGATAACACTAAAGGTAATTTTTTTAAACCTTTATTCAGATTCGTCAAGACTTTCTTTCTGAGATTATTAGGATTCAGTATTTAAAGTAAATTTGGCAAAAAGTAGAAATGTAAAACTATGTAGAAAAAATGTTTTTTATTTATGAAAAACCCCTTATTTTTTTTAAATTTTCGCATAGAAACAGTTACTATGGTAAAATGTTGACCTCAAAATGAATGAATTTACAAGGTCAAGTTTGTCATTAATGGAATGCAGTAGAAGTAAAATTGAGAAACATGTACAAATGCAATCAATTCTTTGTATTTATAAAAACGCAATTTTTTACGTTTTTTTTTAAATTACTTTCCTTAGTTACACATAGAAATGGTTGCTAAGGTAACACTATAGGTAAAATATGAAAATTGTTGAGAATTGTTATGAACTATCTTGTAAATTTTGATCAAATATTAATAGTTGTAGTAAAGTGGGGACCTGTCCTATTTTGCATTCTGACCCCTTTTGACCTCAAATGACCTATTTACAAGGTCAGATTTTTTGGGAGGTCTTTCTGTATCTCTTTACACAAAATAGATTTAAAAATTTATAAAAACTATTGACTCAATTATTTCCAAGTTTAACATTATTTTCCATCAACTAAATATTTCAATGCAAAATACTGTTTTTCTGGCAATTAATTGAAATAAACCTGGCAACACATTCTCCTATTTTATCTAAACTATTCGTATGACTCTAGTAGCATTATGACAAGCCATATATACATTTTATTATTGGATTAGCCATATTTAAATTGTGTTTCATGTGTTTTGTTTGTTGATATTTTGTTATATTTTTTGCATTTTTCGTATTTTCCTGCCAACACAAAACCTATGTACGAAATTTACCCCAGTGTTTTTTTCGTGATTATTGTTGACAAACCTATTGACTATCAAATTAAAAAACCTCATTGATTTAAAAACACCACTTTGGAAGTTATAGGTACGTTTATGAGGTATACTTTTATAAAAAAAATATTTTTTAAAAACACCCCTTTTTAAAATAATGGTATCAACCAAACTCCATTTTGTAATTTTTTTTTTTCTATATTAAATGGAACTCAATACATGTTGTTTACACTGCTATAAACAAAAACTGTATACTGTAAGTATTTTTGGTTAAAATAAGTATACAAGTTTGTACTTTTTCACTATAGAAAATCTGTGAAAAATGGCAAAAACATCAAAATTTGGATAATTGACCGTTGTCATGGCAACGGAGGCTAAAAATTAAAATGAATGTTGTAGATATGCTTTTTATTGAAATGTCTATTCATGGTAAAAATTTGAGAGAAATCCATTTTTTTACATCTGCCACCAAATCTTTGATTTTTACAGACAATGGCTCTTAAGTTGTGTCTACTAGGCTACTCTACTTGCTTTGATCCTAGCCCATAAGAGTAGGCTACTCTACTACTTACAGGGCTTAAAGATAGTAGCCTAGGTAGGCCTATATTACAACCCTCTCTCTGTCTACCTAGGCTAGGCCTAATTAGTTTAGGCTAGCCTAGGCCTGACTGAGGAAGGAGCCTACATGCTTCTAGGCTCCTTGCTAGCCTAGCCCCTACTAAGTACTATACTAGCCTAGCTCGGCCTAGCTAAACCTCTAAAGCTAGGCCAGCTAGAGTAGTAGAGGCCTGGCTGAGGCTAGGCCTAGTCCTAGGCCTATGCTAATAATATAATAATTATTACAATACAAGACGAACAAATGGGATCCTTACCGTGTACACATCATTTTCTGTGTGTTTAATTTTAGTAATAATAAACCGATAATGTGGATTTAAATTGTGTAGAAAGAAGAAGACGATATGAGACGTCATGACAGTTGATTTTTTTTCAAAGAACGGCGCCAGAGAGAAGTCAGCGGATCAACCTTCTTTTATTGGTTTATATCTCAAAGCATGTGATCACATGGGGCACGAGGGCGGACCATGATCAAATAATGACCTTAATAATAATAGATAGTTTGAATTTGTCTTGTATGTCTTGTATTAGTCTAGCCCGTATTTTTTGTCGAATATACGCCCCGGGGTAGTTTTGTTGAGGGACTTTTTAGGGGAAGTTTATTTGAGGGAGGTGTTTATTTACTAATTTGATTTTAGTTACTTTTTGTTTTTGTTCAGGCACTTTCAACACAAGCTTTTGCTTTTTAGAAATTGTGCCTCCTTCATAATATTGTTTTATTCATTTTAAAGATGAGAAAAAAATTGTATTGTTTTAACTATCTTTCTTCTCGTCATGAATTTTGTATTATATTATTTATTTTGTATATTATGGGCGGAATTTATTCGAAGAAGAAGGATAAATAAACGCCCGGGGCGTTTGATCGAGGGATTTTTTATTCTAAATTACGTTCCACTGTGGGTGAGAGAGGAGTTTATTCGAGGCCGGGACCAATATAAGAGCGGTAGCGATTTTTCGCATAAATGGTGTGTCGATACCAATAATACTTATTGATAGGTATAGAAGGTTAAAATTGAATTCCAGACAAGTCCAAGTTTATATTTATATAAATCATAAGGTTTTTAGTTTTTAAAGCTCCACATGTTTAGCAACCATAGGATAAATTCAACTCATGGCATATGAGTGCTAAACATGTTTAGCTAGTGACATGTTTATACACGATCTTATAGGCTAAATACGTAACCAACATGTTTTAAAGCTCCACGTGTTTAGCTGATTATCCAGCAGCTCTACATGTTTAATTGACCCATGCGTGGAGCCTATGCTTGGAGCTTTAAATTAATACAGACATAATCCTATACAGGCAAGCTAAACGCTTGCTAAACGATTGCTAAACGTGTTTATTCCTAAACATGTGGATAAATTCAACACGTATGAGACACGTTGAATGCTAAACACGTGGAGCAATACAACACATCAGTCTACACGTGTTTATATTTTAAACTGCTTGTAGGTTAAACACGTTTAAAAGCTCCACGTTGTTTTTAAAGTGTAGGACGGAAACACCCCGCTTCATGAATACTTGCGTTCAAATAAACCTACCTTAGAAATAGTAGACTATCTTAGGAAACAAGGTGCTTCAATAACAGCACAAAATAAGGTACAGTAATATAGGGTTACAGATAAGTTATTATGATTACACCTTTAACGTACGTATGATCTGCAACGGAACAATATCTTATCCACTTATTTTATATCATTACGATTGATTGAAGTTATTTAGAATTACTTGTTGCAATAATTATTTAGTAGAAAGTAAACAAGATCCTACCGTTATTGTAAGATTGGTATATCGACTATGTTTTATGTGGACATGTCATTATAAAAGAGCTGAAATTAGAATCATGACAGAAAGCAATGTTCACGTTAACCTGTATGCATAACCTACACGATTATGATTTCCTTTATTATTCTGTAAAATTACAATATAAGAGACAATTGATATAATTCGGTCTACGTTCACAGGATATGCATAAGAAAAACGTTTTATTTAATTTTCTTTGTAGGTATTGTTTATCATTATCTAACTATAATTATTTGCTGCAATACACTGTTTGTATAAACTTCATGATTATAATTTCTTGAAAGGACGGAAACACCCCGCTGCATGAATACATGCGTTCAAATGAACCTATCTTAGAAGTAGTAGACTATCTCACGAAGCAAGGTGCATCCGTAACAGCACTAAATAAGGTAATAATGGGCTAGAGATCATTTCAAAATAAGGGAATGCATAGACAATTGATATACTTCGGTCTACGTTCACAACATATGCACCAGCAAACATTTTATTTCAATTTTTGTGTGTATTATTATCATTACCTAACTATAATTATTTCCTTCAATACACTGTTTGTATAAACTTCATGATTATAATTTCTCTATAGGACGGAAACACCCCGCTGCATGAATACATGCGTTCAAATGAACCTACCTTAGAAGTAGTAGACTATCTCACGAAGCAAGGGGCATCCGTAACAGCACTAAATAAGGTAATTATATGGCTACAGATAAGTTATATGATTACACCCAACGTCGGCGAAATTATGTTTATTTATCTATTTTTGATCTCATTTAAAAATGTAATGTTTTTGTGTGATGTCACTTACAAGAATGGAATCAAAATAATCAATAAGGATACGAATGAATTATGACTGGAAGAACACGCCGCAGAATGTTCAAACGTTTCTATTCCAGTACGAATACCACTTTCAATTACAACCTAACTATCTCATATTGCATCTTGCATAACACTCAACATCTCCTTACCACAATACTAATTTTCGAATAGATTCCAATATATTCATGGTATGTGCAACTGTTATTTTTTACTTTTAATAATAAACGTTGTCATAATATTTTGTTTTCTCTATAGGACGGAAACACCCCGCTGCATGAATACATGCGTTCAAATAAACCTACTTTGGAAGTAGTAAACTATCTCAGGAAACAAGGTGCTTCAATAACAGCACAAAATAAGGTGATATAAGTCTAGAAATAATTTATATGATTACACCTATAACGTACGTATGGTCTGCGCCGCAAATATATTTTATCCACTTTATTTCATATCATAATTATTACAACTAGATGGTACGCTCGCTTCGCTCGCGTACCATCTAGGTCGTGCCCACAGATGGTTCTCGAATACATAATAATTTCAGCGTTAAAAAACTGGCGATTTCAAATGTACGTACCGCAGGACAATAATACATGTCGTTTACAGGAACGAATAAATAGACACTGTGATTTATGTACTGAACTAAAATTAGCACCCTGGGAATTACTTCCGAAAGAGAAACTTGTCACAAAATGAGACCAATTGTTTAAGTCAAATTTAAACAAACTTAATTTGTGTTTTGTATGTAACATTAGGGTTGAGGGATGGGAAAGAGGATGGGTGCAAAGAGGAACAATTTTTAAATATATTCTTTATCCATGTAGTAACGAAATATTAATTGTTTTCATGTTTTACAAATAATATAACACTAAACACCGTAAAACATTGCGATGTAATACTTTGTTGAAACTATCACCGTCCTAGTCGATTGAAATAGTATAGTACATGTAACGATACATCACTACGACGTGTATAATATGTTTATATAATGTAAAACAATTTGTGAAAACCACCCCTATTCGTGGCAAATCATAAATTCGAGTAATAAATATTAAATTATCTAACTCAACTTAATGATAGGCCTAATGGGTTTCAATTGTTTCTTAGAGCCAATTCATACTTAAGTTGGTTCCTAACCCTACCCACCAAAGTTGTTTTGCGTTTAGGGCATGTGATGCACCGTAGGCCTATCTTCTACTGGCTTTACAACGCTACTCATGCCAGTGAGGGAAGGGTGATGCTGTCATGTGGGTGGTTTAACTGCAATAATAAAGATTTGTACATAATATACGGCGACTTAAAACGCTAGCTCATTATCCGTTAACAAATATCTATATCCAACCTCTGCAGCACAGATTGAAAAAAAAATGGATCGAATTTCTGTTATGAGTATACAGTACTTGCCTTTACGACGCCTGAGGGAATAGACACTTGTGGAACAGAGATTGGAATGTTCCATTCATTTCAAATCAATACATTTGCATAAACGTATATTAAATCTATCAAAATATTATTTTTTTAAGAAAATCGGCCTGTCTTCAACATTATGATACTGTACTCGAGCTGTTCAACCGGTTTTCAGCTATTAAAAACAATTATCGTAGGAGGAGATAGGAAAATGCGAAGCCTCCTCGCATTTTTGTGGCGGGTATTTTTCAAGATGGACATCCATTAGACAGTGTATACCACGATCGGAAAACACCCCTATTTGGGGCAAATTGTTTAACCTAAATTCGTTTTAATCGTCAATAACTAATTATCTAACTTAATTTAATTAGTAAACAGGGTTACATCAGGCGGTTAAAATTAGTACCGAAAGTACGAACCAACTTTATATACCATCAAGTAAAAATTCTAAAAGTAAGGCGCGATTTACCGAATTTTGCCCTTACGTAAATTTATATATAGATTGATTGAGTTATTTAGAATGACTTGCTGCAATAATTATTGAGTAGTAATTAAACAAGATCCTACAATTATTGTGAGATTGGTATATTGAGCAATGAAATTATTAATGGTTTAAATAGTTTTATGTGGACATGTCATTATAGATTTGTTGAATTTAGAATAATGACAAAAAACAATGTTCACATTAACCTAAACTACACAATTATGATTTATTTTTTCTTTTCTTGGATTTTTCTTTACCTTTCATTAACATTTCAAAATTAAGGAATGCACAGAAAATTTATATAATTCAGTCTTCGTCCACAACATAGGCACCAGCAAAACCTTTTATTTCAATATATTTGTGTATTATTTATCATAATCTAACTATAACTATTTGCTACAATAACCTGTTTGTATAAACTCCATGATCATAATTTCTTTATAGGACTGAAACACCCCACAGCATGAACAGTCATTTGAATTATAGTTGTTTTGTTTTTTCAAAAACACATAATCCAAATTATAGCAAATTGACTACGTCGCCCATGTGCCATGCATGTACACTATATACTAGTACAAAAATGCCTTTCATTAAATGTTACTTTAAACTTAATTGGAAATACTGTTAAAAACAAAATAAATTTGTTAACATTAATTTTAAATACAATAACTTTATTGGGTGAATTAGTTCCCTTTGAAGAGACGTAGTTTATTATTGCCTGAGTTATAACCAGATTGAGGAAGCAGTTATTTTGTATGGAATGGATTTTTTACTATTTAAATTAAATAGTATATAGTGTATGGTAATGATAGTTAATTATTATCGGGCTTATCATATCTTTTTTACTTTTTTTAAGTCAAAAAAGGCGTACAATTAGTTTGGTAAATTATGTGTATTTATCTGTTTTTACCCCATTTAAAAATGTAATGTTTTGGTGTGATGTAACTTACAACAATGGCATCAAAATATTTAATAATGATACGAATGAATTATGACAGGAAGAACACGCCGCGGAATTTTCAAACGTTTCTATTCCAGTACGAATACTACTTATAACTAGAAAGTCACTCCAAAAGTGCATACATCCGCCTACTGTAAAATTCTCCTCCTCGTCGTCGTCAAAGCAAACTCTTGATCAGAGCGTGGCTTCTCTAACAGCATTCTGAAACCGTCTCCTGTCCTCTGTCATCCTACTTGCTTGCTCCATAGAGCCAAACACATCTGTTATATTATTTTCCCATTTGCATCTTGGTCCTCCTCTTCTTCTCTTCCCTGGAATTTAAGCCTCCAACACTCTCTTCTCCATTCCATCTTGCCGCTTAATGTTGCCAAAATTCTCCTACATAAGATTTCTCCGGGAAAAAAAATATATTTTTATATTTGTGTGTGTCTTAATGCTGTTTGTGATTTAGGCTAATTTCACTAAAAACATGTGTATGCGCGTTTAGTGTAATGGTTATGTAACACGCGTTTCAATTAACAATAGCTTCAGTTGACTAACAATAGAACAGCAACGCGAAAATCAAACGAGTGAATTTGAAAACAAATTGGTTTCTTAAACTACTGGCATCAACAGGTGTACATTAAATCAAATTATGTTTTAAAATTACAAATCACAAAAAAAACCATTGCGTCTTGTACAAAAATGAAGTTTGTACAATTTCAGTTTACTTGTTACTTTATTTATATTAAAATTTTGTACTTTCTTTTAACACTAGAAGGTCTGAAAAGTATATTAAAATGTGGTCCAGAATTACGACCATGGTCCCAAATGGTTCCAATATAATGGAATGGTCCTTGACCACATATATATCTGTACATTTATTTTGGTAAAGATCTTGTTACTTTTTACTTTTTGAGTAGTCCTGTTAACAAACAAACGCGATCGATTACATATACCTCCTTGGCGGAGGTAAATTACAACCTAACTATCTCATACTATTGCATCTTGCAAAAAACTCAACTTCTCCTTAACACAATACAGTACTAATTTTTGAATAATTTCCAATAATATGGTACTGATGTTTTTTACGTTTAATAATCCTTTTATAATACACTGGCCTCAAATGTTTATAATTCTATCTTATTTAGAAACAAATGTAAGTAAACTTACCAATTCGATCATTATCAAACAATTTGAAAACATTCGAAAGCACATACATTTGTCTTGGCTATACTAAAAGTAGCTTCCCAGATGACTACATCATCATGGGAATCACTCCAGAATCATCAACTTTAACCAGAATTGCGAAAATAACACATCTGACGTGTATGATGCATAGAGTGGGCTGAAATTGTTTAGTACGCGAATGACCTACATATTTAATTTACTTTTATGTTTATAGGAAGGAAAAACAGCAGTATCTATTTTAGAAGAAAATACGCAAATAGAACAAACGAAACAAATGATGATTTTAGAGTATTTTGACAGTAAGTTAAAAATATTATATTAAATTATTAGAACTCGTCACTTTGACGAGTTCGAGTTATCCGTGGACACGCCACATCCACATACGTTAAACAATATAAACGTCGACAAATATTATGCCATCCTATGACATGAATTATGTTATATGTTTAGAGTGTTGAATGGTACCTATATCATTAAGGTATTATAACACTATTTACAAAATACACTGTATATGTTATATACAGTGTAGCATATATGAAAGTTTTAACATGATTGCGTCATCAAACAACATGAAATACGTAGATAGCAATTTTTGAAGGAAATTATCATAGCAAAAGCATAACAACGTGTTGAAGAAAGTTGGATACGTAGAATATTGAAGCGCACTCTTTTAAATGTCACGAACTATGACGCAAAATATGAAAATACGACTTTTATAATTCAACCATATGACCATATGGCCATATGATGACGTCACACTATCCGATGGACATAATTTGTACATGAATTCGTATCTACAATTCAACTGCTTCCAGAAAAACTTTTGATCATGAGGAGTTATAACATATTGCAATTTATTGGAATGTTGAAAATAAATGACCAAAGTTATTCCCGCTTTTGCACATGCTGACGTCATCCCAATTTTTAAAATGGTAAAAGATGCGAAAGATAATTGATTGACCTACATAATATACAATTATGGGGGGAAATGGAATACGGATAAGTGGAGATGCGCTCTTTTAAATGTGATGAGCTATGGCAAAAGTGGG
This sequence comes from Antedon mediterranea, assembly GCF_964355755.1. Classification (NCBI taxonomy): domain Eukaryota; kingdom Metazoa; phylum Echinodermata; class Crinoidea; order Comatulida; family Antedonidae; genus Antedon; species Antedon mediterranea. The sequence goes on from NC_092678.1 coordinate 15,062,889, forward strand.
TTGCCCCCACAAAAGAGAGAAAAAAAAGCTATGACGAAAGAGACAAACATTCTATATTTTATATTCGAGTGGCCATACGATGACGTCACAATGTCATGTTAGCCATATTGATACATTATTCGATATCTAAAACTTATCAACTTCCAGAATATGTAATTTGTTTAGAATCTAGGGCTGTTTAAAAAAAAGCATAATTTTGACACATTTTTTAACTTTTTCATCAAAAACGCGCGCAAATTGTCCAATTCGACGTGCTCGTATGACGTGATTTTAAGTCGAATTTTTTTTTAAGTTGGTAAAATTACTAGAAAAGGCTGGAAAAACATAAATCACACGAAAAAAGATGTTTTTAGGGAACACATTTGGACGCACGTGGAAATTTTAGACATGCCTAAAATTACATGAAACGCGTAGAAATATGATTAGAAATTGATTTTTTGCATTTCAAATTTGTAAACGCGTGTACGCTCGTAACTTTTTGTGGAAAATGCCATTTTTAACTAAGTAAACTAAATTAAAGTTGATTAAACTTTAAAGCGAAATGTTCTCGATATTAGCAATACACATTTGAATTTTAAAAACAAATGTAATTCATACATTACATTTTACATATAACCATGAATGCGAAAATCGAAATAATACCTGTATGTTATGCGTATTTTTAATTATTTAAAATCAGAACTGCTAGTTCCTCCAGAAATATTTGCCATGGGTAAAGAGGCTATTAAGATATATAAAGATGAATTGAAAGATGGTAAAATTGCAGTTGTGAATTCAAGATGTATGTTTCTTGGGAAGGAAGGCGCTGGTAAGACAAGCTGCGTAAAGTCCATGCTTAGAGAGAGGTAAAAAAAAATACAATTGGTACAAATATGTGTTAACATAAGCTAATATTATTAGGCCTAATCAATTATTTCAACGTAAATGCATACGGGTAATATGTTGACTATTGGTTGCCTCTCTTGGATTTGTATAATCTAAATCTTTTTAAAATTGATTTGTATCAGCTAGTTTGATAATTTCACTTTGTTAAACTTAAATGCTGGATGTAATGGATTAAAAATATTTAAGGAATTTTGTTTCAACTTCAACGTACATGTTTACAATAGATTCAACCCCAAAGAACCATCGACAGATGGTATAGTTACAGCTACCGTGTTTAAAGCAACTGGAGAGAGTAAATGGAAGAATATTAAAGTTGAAAACGGTAAAGATAATTTGATTACCAAAACTGTAAATGTTTGTGTTACTTTCTTTATAATCTATATCTATATTACTTTAACATTGATAAACTCTGTATCAGGAATAGACACCGCGTTGTGTGAAGGCTTAAATGACTGACATCACATAGTAATAGGCATGATATATGTTAAAATTAACTCCGTCTTTCTGATAAACTTTAAACAACATCTTTGCATACAATCTTCATTTTTTACCAATTAGTTTATTTGTACAGATTCTGAGCTAACCAAGAAAATGCGTGAAAATGCATTAGCAAAAAAAGTTGACAAAGAGTTAAAACAGGGTATGTACAGCAACAATAATGGAAGCTTGTTAACATTTGAATGTATTCACCTTTCATTTATCAATTATGATAAACGAAACTGTAGATTAATGATTGGATATTAAGGAATAAAACCTAGACGATAGTATAAAAATGGTGAACTTTAACAGTTTTATTTAGGATTACCAAAAGGTAAAAAAAACCACATGATTAATATCAATTTAAAATCATGACATTAAAAAAACGTGACATTAAAATTAAAAAACAAGACATAAAAAAAAAATAGAAATGAAAAGTACTGGCAATAGTAAATCATAGGATAGTATTTAAAAAAAACTTGACATAATATAAAGAGGGTAAAATAGATTCACACTGATGGGTAATGTTTCTCGAAACATGTATGTAGGTGTCTACAACCAAATATGATACCTCCTCCCCCCCCCCCAAACAAAAATGTCTATCTAATTAACATTTAATGAAAAGAAGCATTCCTGAAAAACTGGACAGCGATCAAATTCTTTTTGTTTACATGTGTTTTTGTTTATCCTGCAGTAGATAGCAATGAAAACCGGAGCCTCTGGAACAAATTCGAAGATTTTATAAGAAGTAAAATAGGAAGTGATGATTCAGAGAATATTCCAAATGAAATAACTAGCATATGGGACTACGCTGGTCAATTGGACTACTACATAACGCATAGGGTGTGCTTATCAATATGTTAATTATTAATATAAGTAGTATTATTAAAGTATGTAAATAGGATGTACATTGCATTTGACATTATCCCTAAAATTAATAGGCAGGCGTAATATCGATATTACCGTTACCGTAATTGTATATTCCATACAAACGTATTAAATTGAAAAATTATTTGCGGTGATGGCTATCTATATTAACATTTTCTGCGGTAACGTAAACATCCCCTTATAGTTTCAGTATGAATAATTCTTCATTATTATATTATATCGTGTGCCAACACAAGCTTAATGACAAACACATGTACATTTTATGACATCTTTTTAACTATTTAACAATGCTGTTATAATATTGCGTTACGTAAATCTTGCTGTCCGTATCTTTCACAACGTACTTGCGTTTTTTGCACTGCAATAAAACGAATATAGCTAGCATTATCTTTTTAACATTACATAAGATAACATTTACCAATCAACCATTTATATATTTATCATTAATACATTTGAGGTATATTCTAATTATTATTTTGGCAATTGGAGCATTTTTCATTTAATTGTTGTAAACATAATCGGACCGTCCATAGGTGCCAAATAGTTCATAGACCACCATGCACATACCATAAAAAAGATTCTGTTTTAGTAAACATTTCAAATTAAAAGTGAATTTGAAACAACCTACATGTGTATAGCGTTAGTATTATTACCCACAAGTTGTCCTCCATACAGGTAGAGAATGCTCCAGCCGCCAAAATGATGTTCCAAAAAGTGTTATATACATCAATTACAATGTGTTTTGTTTTCAGTTTTTCCTCACAAATACAGCATCGTACTGCATTGCGTTTAGTGCTTTGGATAAATTAGACGAACTAGCTAAAGGACGAGATCCAGCATTGGTAAGTTCACCAAGTACTGTACGTAATATTATGCTCATTTTATCAAAATCTAATATTAGAATATTGTTTATAATTGACGTTGACTATATAAAATAATACAGTATAATTTTATCCTTTTAAAATCTATATTACATTTCATTTTAGGGTCCGTTAGGAATGACTAATTTGGACATAATTCTGTTCTGGGTAAGGTCAGTATATGAACATACTGTGGTACAACATGCTTCAGGAAACACCATTTCAATTGATGGCAAAGTGATAAAGTCGCCTCCCATCAGTTTGGTTGCTACTCATATAGACAAATTGCCAGGGACAAAATCAGAAAAGCTGAAAGAGGTAATAGCCACAATAAATTAATGAAATATAAAGATTTATGAATATATATTGATTACTTCGGTCTATTAGTTTATAACAGTGTTTTACTGAAGTATTAGTATGTAAAAACATAATTAATATAATATGAAGAGCAATGGTCATAACGTTGAGTATTACAAGATACACAGATAAGATGTAAAATAGAATAAATATTACACTATTATCAAAAATAATATTCCTGGTTTTTTTTTTTTGGGAGAATTACAAATGTTGTATACATTTATGAGTTCTTAGAAATCATCAATATAACTGTTATGCGTTTGGATAACGGTTTCCCAAGAAAATGGAAATAATCAGCACACATCTATCACATAGTGGGTGAGTGGCCGAGCGGTTAAGACAGTGGAACCGTAATCACGTAGCCATAACATCGGCAGAGGTTCGAGGCTTACTCACTCCATGGTTCTGGTGGTAGAACGAGTCTTCTCGGATAAGGACTATAAACGTAGGTCCAGTGTACACAACTTGCTCGTGTGCACTTTAAAGAACCTAGTACATCTTTCGAGACGAGTAGGGGGTTACCCCGGTGTATTAGTACATCACAGCCACTGATCACCAACTGGGCCCTCTGGGAGACCAGTCTTTGACTGAAGAGGTAACCCAGTATAAATATATATTTCAATCAATCATCAATAGAAATAATAATATCAGAAGAGTGTAATTAAGTTTTGATCAGTGCCGGAATTAGTGCTTCAACAATCAACAACGTGTATAATGATAAAGATAAGATAATTATATGTGTTTAAATGAATGTTTTGTGTTGCATGCTATGCACCAAAATGTCAACAGTTTTTTGACACTAAGATACGTCTGAAACAATAATACACATACATCAAATATACATTGCAATCAACATCACATCCGAGAAAAATAGCCCTATAGAATATAAACTATGTAAGAGGGTGTAGGCGGGAGGGTAGATTGAATGTCTTTCTTACAAAATGTGGATGTCTGAACCTCGTGGCGACCAAATTGAAGAGGTTAAAATTACGCCCTCTCTAGTTTCAAAATAGAATTGTGTTCGACTGACACTATTCTTATTTTTATTTGCCGAATTTGCTCTTATGCATCAAAGTGTTCTTAGACTCATCAACTTTATACATTTCAAGTTAAGCCAACAATGTTTTCTTTAGCTTGATTAGTGTGTGTCCGAAAATATTTCTTTCTCACAAAGTGTTTCAATTCAATCGTAGTAATGAACCAGTAGATGCTTATTCAAAATGAATCGTGCACGATACCCCGTAACCGTATTATACTGTATTCGCACACCACAACCAAACGGTTGCATTAAGATAAATTTAGAGTTTATTTTAATATTGATACGACCGTGGTTGTAGGCATAGTGTGTATCAACATAGGACATACCACGTAATATCAGTTATCTAGCTTCGTATCATCTGGACAGCTATGCATATATTGTACATGTACAAACGATTTCCTAATTAAAAATAGTACTCCACTGAAACAACATTAAACATTGAATCTTATAAATTTGATAGACTTTAGCAATAGGCATAGTTGGCAACATTAAACACACATTGCAATATATTAAATTAAAATTATTAATTTTTTATAAACGTAAACTGTAACAATATTAATACATGTACTGTCATTTTTTGAAGGTTCAGAATATGTATAAGACCATTTTTGCTAAAATGGAAAGAATGGAATATGCCGAGCATGTAGATCGTGAAATGTACATGGTCAACAACACGGTGAAATCACACGAAGGTATTGAGAAACTTAAGAGGAACGTTGTTAGATACATGAATGTAATAGGGGCGAAGGTCATTCCTCTAAAGTGGCTTGATTTTCAGGAAAGATTGCAAGAAATTGGAAAAACAAGACTATGCATTTCATTTAATGAGGTAAATTTTGATTGTGCTTTCGTAACAGCAGTACCCGTGTCGTGTTCATACAATTGTCACGTGTATGTGTGCAAAGTATTTAATAGTAGTTAGGTACGCCTAATCTGAGCTTTACAAAAAAAAGCGATAATAATATCCAAAGATACTGGAATTGAGTGTCGGTTCTTTTAATCTTCCATTTCCCTCTTGTTGGTGAGTTCATTGTTATGCAAATCACGTGTTCGCGAGTGCTCGAGATAATCCGACTCAGAGACTGCGTCGCGATATCAAGTTTGTTAGATGGTAGTGTGTGGTAGTGGCTTACTAATACCTTCAGTATTTGAGAGATTCGCATTCCTCTAAAAGAAACTGTAGAAAAAACAATGTAGTTTTAGTATGATATTTTTTGTGTGTTCTGATTTACAATTTATTTAAAAAAAGGGATTTTTAACAAGTGATTGTTTACTTATGTTATAGGCTTCCAAATACACTCCTTAAATTGTATCACATTTGAAAACAAAATCTCTACCGCATTAATGATATTGTATCACATATCAAATTAATAGCTAAATATGTAGGTTTGTGTCTGCATGTATTAATTTTTAATTCAATTCTTTTAATTTGAAAAAAATACACTACGTATTCATTTTATTCAATATTATTATTATATATTTATGCCCAATTTCGTTTCGCTTAAGCTCATTGCCGATGTTGGTCACCGCGTCACCGAGCGTCATTATAACATACAATAATTATATTAACGTAAAACATTTACGGCACCATAATAACACAATAAACTATTCATTGTTTTTGCGAAAAAAAGATTAAAATAATATACAAATAATATATCATACACTTACAATGCTGTTACCATTAAACAGATTATATGTGACAACCGAATATCCACGAATCATCATCATACATCCAAATACAGAAATTGATACAATATGAGCCGTATAAAAAAATATAAACTAATTAACTAACTAATGCTTAAATCAATATAATCTAATGATTATGTTAAAATAAGCCTTGTGGGTTATTATTATTATTATTATAATATCACTAATTGTCTAACTTAATTTAATTAGTAAACAAGGTTACATCAGGTGGTTAAAATCAGTACCGAAAGTACGAACCAACTTTATATACCATCGAGTAAAAATTCTAAAAGTAAGGCGTGATTTACCGAATAATTTTGCCCTTACGTAAATGTATATATAGATAATGAATACAATTGTAGTTTGTTATCACAATGTTTATATTTACTTATTCGTCAATATAATAGTAAAAAATCGTTTTATTAAAATGTACATTTGTATTAGGCTTCTCGAATTTGCACTGAATGTGGAATTGCCGAAGAAGCGATCATCGTTGCCATAAGGTATATGAATGACATTGGAAAGATTATGTATTCCAATAAAGACGAGAAATTAAAGAAGACAGTAATAACTAATCTCCACACGATGATACAGATGTTGACAATTGTAATCACAGTATTTCCACCACATATTGAAGATGTAAGTAGACAAATCATAATAATTATCATAGTATTAGAATGAGAAAAAAAATACATAAAATGTAATTTCTATTTTGCTGACAACTGGAGTCTTCAATTGTGAAGCAATTTGTAGTAATTATTGTGTATACTTACTTACTTATTTGTAAATAGAAGAAAATGAAGACGCTATGGAAAAGACTTGACGAAGAAGGTATTCTTGAGGAAAAGTTACTACGTTATTTGTGGACAACTCAAACCCAAGATCACTTCGAAATCTTCATTGAAGTGATGAGGGTGTTTCGGTTGCTCTATGAGAAGAAGAGTGTAAGTATTATGTGCATCAATTGATAATTATAAGATATTATTCTCTCTCATCAATATTGTGTAATCACCAATGTTTATAATAACAGGTACAAGAAGGTAACCGTGAATTCTTGGTTCCATGTCAGATGAAAGTTTATACAAATACTAGTCTAGAAGTGACAAAAGATGACATGCAGATGGTATCCATTTACCTGACTCCGAAAGACTTTCTTCCTGAGGCTGTGTACCACACTTTAGTTGTTGCATTTCTTGAATTGATGACGGGTACAGATAGTGATGATTCACAAGTGTTCCGGAATCGTAGTGATTTTGAATTTAAAGATCACAAAGTCAGTTTAGGTGCCGTACAAATTAAGCGTGAAAATGAAAAACCACACGCAATTAAGGTAGGACAATAAAAGTTAAATATCTCACTATTTTTGTAGCATATACATAAATACTAGATCAATAGAATATATGGTCTATTTATTACTTATGGTATCGTATATGATTGCATAACGCATCTTGCACTACGCACCTATACCTACCAACTTAACATATCTATTATAGTAATGTTTACAATAACACAAATCAACCAACAAAATTATCAAATGATGTTTACACATCTTTAATAAAAAAAAAGAAAAGATTGATCAACAAACATTTACTTTTTTTTATTACTTAATAGCTTCAAATATATCGTAGGAAAGAACAGAGTTATGACACAGAAGTTGGTGGCGCCAAACCAAAGAAACGACAACTGCAACCGAGTGTTTGTATGAAGGTAATTATTATTATGCGTGACATAAACACTTCCAAACAAAATGTAGTGTAAATTAAATGATTTAATTTTTAATTATTTAATTAAATATTTTACACCCCTTCCATGTGTTCAGGTACTAAGTTACTTGAAGGATCAACTACAAACCGTATGCAACATATACGAAGGTAGTGGTTACAAACTACGTGTGGTATGCGATGCTTGTAATCCAAAGGAACATCACTTAGTTGACCTTGAAAAGTGTTTGAAGAATGATGTAGTTCCATGTGGAACCGATACGTCTATGAATACAGCTCATATCAAGCGATATTTTTCTAAAGGTAAGTTTTTTCTGTTTATGTTCCTTGTCAATTTAATTACTTCATCTTAATTAAATCTCCATCCTTTTCATCATCTTTATTCGTCATTACCAATGATATATATCAACAAATAACGTTTGGAACTTAAGAGTCTTAGCAAAAGAGTCTATAGCTATATTGCTATTGATTACAACTTCTTCACTTGGGTCCGTGAGAGCTAATCTGTCACTAAACATTTGTAAGCAGTTAGATAATTGAAATAATAATACTAAATTTATTGAAATCCAATATACAATACAAAATTACAATTAATTACTATACAATAATTATTCACACATTTTAAATTAATATTGGTAAATTGTCTTAACTAACTCTTAACTATGTAATAAAACTAAGCAAAATTCAGCGATTTCTACAAAACAAATGTTGAGTGGACTGTTAGGAATGAACCTCTTATATTTTTAAGAAAATAAAAGACACATTGCTTCTAATTTTCTTATTTTTGGGTAAAATCACTGATTAACAATAAATCGAGAGATGAAAAAATCCTCTGCCATCCAATCTGGCTCTTGAAAATAGAGTCTGCTCCGGTTGATTACTATATAGTCCAGTATTAAACAGCACACGCATTTTACTTGTCTTGCTGCCAATGTAAATGCCATGTTTGTTTCTGAACATGACTTGATACGGCGTAATATCATTTTACTACAATAATTCATGTTAATTTTATTATTATTTATTTATTATTATATGTTAATTTATTGAAACATACAGTAATTTATATTATTATTTTTTCTCGTTTCTATTACAAATAATACTAACCATGTATCTATAATATTTGTGGGCACATATAATATACTAGCAGTAGTGTAAACTAGCTTGGAAAGTTTTAATTTCATTATTTTACCAAAATACATTTCTTTTTTCCCAAGCTTTTAACACCTTTTTTAATTTGTTGATCTTCTCACCTCAATTATTTTTGTGGCATTTCTTGTTATTGTAATCAAACAAAGTACCAAATAATGTACAGGGTCATCAACTCACTGTATTCTAAATGATTCACAAAACATAATGTTTTGAAGATCCACAATCATTTGATTTTCATTTTGGTTGAAAGTATGTATATGTTTCAAGAAATTAAAAACGAGGAATAAAATTAACATGAATTACTGTAGTAAAATGATATTACGCCGTATCATGTCATGTTCAGAAACATGAATGGAATTTACATTTGCGACGACCCAGGGCACTTAAAAAGTAACGGAAAAAATGTAATGGAAGGGTAGTAGTAGACAAGTAAATGCAGGTTCTGTTTATTGTCCCTTGTCATATAGGCCTACTGGACAATATAGTAATCAACAGGAGCAGATACTCTATTAGAAGAGCCAGATTGCGTTATACAAGCACCAATTTATGTTAATCAGTGATTTTAAGGAACATAAACAAACAAAAAAACCTTACAAAACCAGTCTACTTCATTTAAATAAGTTTCAATATTTTTTTTTATCTCCAACCGAAAGTATCTTATCGTCAGCTAACTTAGCAATTTAATCTCCTGTAGTTTCTATCCAAATTTAGATTTAACTAAACATAATAATAGCTTGCCTGCTAGTAATAACAACTGTCTTAGTAAAGGTTTATGAGAGATAATCTGAAACAAACATTTTGTGTTTTTAAAAATTAAAAATAATATGTATAATTAATATTATGCTAAGCCAAAAAATAAATCTGAAATATTAGCTATACACGCGTTGATAATAGTAAAGGTGTAGTCGAATGAAAGAAATACAAGTAATTGCTAAATGATGGTATTATTACATAATTTACCGACCCGTTTTATATTCATGAAATTTGCTAATATACCTAAAATCTAGATGTTTGTAATGGACCATATGTATATCATATTATCATTTTTGTTTTTTTTTTTCTTTCTACGTTTGTGTTAATTTTACTATTGGAGTTCTATATGTTTTAAAGCATATTTTGGAAAATGGCGTTAATTTCTAAATTGTTGTGTGTTAATGTTTACGTTTTTCGTGCGTTGATTTTACGAGTTGCGTTGTGGCCCTACATACTCTCACCTTATAAACATACATATTGTTTTACTAATAGAACTCTACATATTATAAAGCTTATTTTGTTAGAAAACTGTTTTACGAATTGAGTTTTTTTCAATTTTTTTTACTTTTGCATTGATTTTACGATTTATAAATAAATATTATGTATTGTTTTTCTGATATTGATTTTTGACAATATGAATTGTATTTGTTACAGGTGTTGTTGGAGCATCAAGTTCATATCCAGGTATGTTAAGTTCTGTCTACACTATCAAACTTTATGTGACAAAAAAAAAGTGATGTGCCCATATATGGACCATATTTAAGCATATCGCTACCCTCTTTCGGAACATCACACTTTTTTTGTCAAACTAGTTTGATAGTGTAGACAGAGGTTTAGGTTTGTTGGTTGTAGTGGTTTAGATTAGTGGATATTAATTACAATGCACTACAGTCGAACTCACTGTCGCTCATTGATAGAACAGAGAACTGTAAATATGAGTGAAGTGAATTTTACGTTTAACAATTGATAACATTCGGTGCCATGTTTAAAACATTTATATAAAGTAACCTCTCATTTGTATACTTGTTAGGCCATGGAAACGAAATTGATGGTTATGATAATGAAAGAATGATCTAGAGTCACATAAAAGTATGCACAATAATAAATGTTCACTATAAAGTGTACAGTGTACAAGGATACTGAGTGGTGTTTCATTACTTTATATTATAATCACAATCTTATAGCAAATGACAACAGTGATTATAATCATGTTAACCTATTATGCTGAATTGATTACATATTGTAAAATTGCTTTATTTAACCATGTAGATCTTTCGGAAGATGAGTTTAAACAGTTAATTACAGAATTTGCACAATGGTATGATGAACGTGGACTCCTTAACAGACTGAAAGTTCTGTTCAAAGAAATGCTAGGCGACTTTGAAGCGTTGAATAGAGTTACCAGTACATTCGACCTGTTAGCACTGTTAACTGATTCTGGGCTGTTGAGTCGACAAAAAATGTCTGTACTGTATGATACAATACAGATAACTAAACAAAATGGCTTTGAGGACATGGTTAAAAATAAGCTTCCTTTTTTCCAAAGTTTTAAGACCCAAACTACATTGTCATTTTCACCACATACCATAAATCTGTTTAATCTGGGAAAAAGTCTCAGTGACTTAGATATGAAAACTCTTGATGGACGTTTCAACTTCCCTGTTCTTAAGAAGTATGACGACAGGTGGAGTTTGATTTTGGATTTGGAATCACGAGGGTTGCTAAGTGAAGATAAACTTGAATCAGTTGAGAAGGACGTTTTGAAAAGATGAAATGAAATTAAGCTGACTTGCGGTGGTCTACATTTCACCACTACTGCAATCAATGTACCTATGCATTACTATACTATACAAATAAGATGAATTTACAGTACATAGGCCTATCTGTCATAATTGCACCATTGGTTTTTATATTTGTGTTACTCTTGTTCATTATTGTTGTGATGTAATGCGGGAGTGTCATATACCTATGCAATACCGTGATACAGTTGTATTATTAATATTCAGTAGCATAGTATAATTTAGTAGCTTTATAGGTTTTAAATGTCGGTATGATATTATGAATTGATTTTATAATACTGAATTTTAATACAGTTAGTACATTATTGTCTTAAAAGTGGCGATGACACCTAAGCGTAATACTCAGGCACATACGATGGGTAACTCCACATCCGTCTGTGTTCTTGGTATTATGCTTTACAGTGCTGGTACCCATTCAGTACAAATAAAAATATCTTCCCAAATCAACATTTCATGCATTTAAGCAAACTGGAAAGATCCGGAGTTTATTAGTCGTAACAAAAAACTGGTCCACACATTTATTTACCAAACTAGGCATATGGCCTACCTTTTTTTACATTTAGTAGATGTCATTGCTACACTTAGTTTGCTATTCTTTAACTCCTTTAAAAGAGTTACGATTCGTTATTATAGTTTGAACATGGAGAGTACCAACATAACCACTATGTTTTTAAGGATGTGTGTGTATGCCCGGTTGTTCAATGCTTTGTATTTTTATAATTAATATATGTCTATATTTTTTCGAATTTCGTGAAAATACATAATAAAAAACAAACAAACTATATTATAGTTCAAGCCCTATTGCAAGACATAGCGAACAAGCTACTTAACAGATTAATTATAAATACTGCAGCAAAACTCACCGGCATCAAATTAAACAACCGTAAACAGTTAAAGTTCAAAGAGTTACATTGACCATCGGTAATTTTACGAATTCAAATGTTTTTTTTCTAAAATATAATCGTTGCTCCAGTGATCGTATGTTCCTAACTTTTATTATGTTTAACATGTTAACGTTTTCATCAATATCATACTGTGTTTTTGTATTTCAAATCTTGTTTTAAATTTGATTTGTATGTTTTTAACTGTACAGTGCATGCATGCCTACAATATTATTTTGTGTCTAACACATGATGTAAATATAGAAGACAATAAACTACCGGTACTAGCTATGTTTTGTCATTTTACTGAAACAGGTATGCATGTGAACTTATCGTTTATTTTTTTTTTTAATTTAAGAATACTTCCTACTTTTTTCAAACATCTTTAATCTGTTTACATTTGAAGAAAATGTGATCTTCACCATCAGTGATGCCACACTGTTTACAATGTTTGTTATCTTTTAATTTCCAGATGTATAGTGTTACGGGCTCGCTCGTTATGCTGAAACCAACAATAAGAACATAAAAAAACACGTTGTAGTTGTCGTCCATCTTTATTCATCTCCCCTCTTTTCCTCTAGAGGGCTCACTTCAGTGTGAGAAACCCATCACACACCCCCACTTAAAGAAAGTTTGATATGATTAAACTTATAACGGTTTACTATAACATCTTAAATCTTTTCTTATACAGTAGTTATTTTAACAGGTCGTTGATATGAATTTACTTCAACTGCTTCTTTAAAATTTCACAAGTTATAATTACTTTAAATCCGTGTATGCCATTAATGCATCACTCTATCACAACTAACATATTATAATTAAATAAACACTTTTAAAATCAACAAAACTTTTAAAATCATTTCATGCATGTTTTATCTAAACTCTTGACAAAGCGTCAGCTACAACATTGTCTTTTCCTCTGATATGATGAATTTCCAGATTCATTTCTTGAACTGCTAAACTCCATCTCAACAAGCGTTGATTCTTGTCCTTCATTCTTGCCAAGAAAGTTAATGGGTTGTGGTCAGTCCACACTACAATTGGAAACGGAGTAGATCCAAGATACACTTCAAAGTGCTTTAACGCTGACATCAAAGCTAATGTCTCCTTCTCAACAGTAGAATAACGTTTCTCATGCAGGTTGAATTTTCTGGAGTAGAAACACACAGGCTTGTCAACACCGTTCTCGTCTGTTTGCGCCAACACAGCACCAGAACCAACATCACTGGCATCAATCATTAACGAGAACTGTTTATCAAATTGTGGAGCCATCAACACCGGTTCGTTTGATAACATTGCTTTAACTTTAATGAACGCATTATTGCATTCCTCCAACCACACAAAGCTCGCATTCTTTTTCAGCAGATTCGTTAATGGAGCTACAAGCGTTGAGAAACTTCTGCAAAAACGTCGATAAAACCCAGCCATTCCCAAGAACCGCATTAACTCCTGCTTACTCTTTGAAACTGGGAAATCACAGACTGCCTTAATCTTAGCACTTAATGGTTTCACTTTTCCGCAACCAACTTTATGACCTAAAAACACAATTTCTGCACAGGAAAACTCGCTTTTCACCAAATTTACTGTCAACTTTGCAGCTGTCAACCTGTCAAACAATGCCTTAATTCTCTGCACATGTACAACCCATGTATCACTATAAACAACCAAATCGTCTATATAAGCTTCACAGCCCTCCAACCCTGAACTTATACCATTAACCAATCTCTGGAACGTGGCTGGTGCATTCTTTAAACCGAAAGGCATGACCTTATACTGATAAAGACCCATAGGAGTTACAAAAGCTGACACTTCTTTCGCACGCTCGGTTAAAGGAATTTGCCAGTAACCCTTTAGAAGATCAAATTTACTGACAAACTTAGCACTACCCACACGATCAATACAGTCGTCTATCCTCGGTATGGGATATGAATCTGTAGTAGATTTGGCATTAACCTTCCGATAATCAGTACAAAAGCGATACGATTTATCTGGCTTCGGAACTAATATACATGGAGAACTCCAAGCACTGCAACTAGGCTCGTGTAATCAATCTCATTTTGTAATATCTTCATCTTGAACGGATTTGCTCTATATGGATTTTGTTTTATTGGTGAACAATCAGCTGTCTTAACGTCATGCTCCACTAAGTTCGTTCGACCTGGAACATCCGAAAACAACTGCAGATTTCCAAATATCAAACTAACAATTTCAACCTTACGATCACGAGATAAATGACCAACTTTCTCTTCAATGTTTGCAAGAACATCTGAATTACTGAACTTAACACATGTATCAGGATCACCAAACTCTTCAGAATTGACGTACAGGTATCAATTTTATTTCTCGCTGTGTATGGTTTCAACATGTTTATATGACACAGTCGCTTCTTCTTACGCCTATCTGGAGTATCTAACACATAGTCAACTTCTCCTACTCTTTCTAATACTTTGTAAGGACCAGCAAATCTTGCAGATAATGGTTGACTGGGAAGAGGCAACATAACTAACACTTCATCACCTTCTCTTTTCTGATTTCCTAACAAACAATCTCTTCATTTTACCCTGAGCCTTCACAAGATTCTTTCTAGCCATCTCACGAGCACGATTTAATCGATCACGAAACTCAGACACATAATCTAGTATCGATACAGACTCTTCTGAATTCCCTAACAGCCTTTCTTTGACTATTTTAAGAGGGCCTCGGACCGAATGACCATACACCAACTCAAATGGGCTAAACCCTAAGGACTCTTGCACTGTTTCACGAACAGCAAATAACAATAAGGGAACTCCCTCATTCCATTCCTTTTCACATTGAAAACAATAGGTTTTAATCATATTCTTAAGTGTTTGATGAAATCTCTCAAGTGCCCCTTGAAACTGTGGATGGTAAGCACTTGAACTTATATGGGCAACACCTAACTGCTCTAAGACTTGTTTAAATATCTTTGACATGAAGTTTCATCCTTGATCGGACTGAACAGCTTTAGGCAATCCTACCCATGTAAAAAATTTGACCAATGCTTTAACAACATTCTTAGCTGTAATACGCCTAAGAGGAATCGCTTCTGGAAACCTACTTGATGCACACATTATTGTTAATAGATACTCATTTCCATTTTTAGTACGTGGTAATGGACCCACACAATCAACAATAACCCTTGAAAATGGTTCACCGAATGCAGGAATAGGCTTAAGTGGGGCTACTGGAACCTTTTGATTAGGCTTCCCCACTACCTGACACGCATGACAGGATTTACAATAGTTAGACACATCTTTTCTAAGACCTGACCAAAAGAAATGCCTGAGAATTTTGTCTACCGTTTTATTGACACCTAAATGCCCTGAAAGAGGATCATCATGCGCAATACCAATAATATCCTGACGGTATCCACTAGGAATAACTATCTGGTGAATCTCATTCCAAACATCACTACTTGGAATATCTGGTGGCCTCCACTTACGCATAAGTATGCCATCCTTTATATAATAACAAACAGGAACAATAGACATTTCCTCTACAGAAAGAGCTTGCTGACCAAATGACACCAAATCAGGATCATTACTCTGCTCTTCCACTAACCTAGACCAATTGAGAACTGTCGGACCGAAATCACACACTTTTGGGTGCTGTTGTTCAGCCTGGGCAGTGTGTGACTTGGGACCTGAGCAGACAGCCTCTTGGGAAACGCGATCTGTAATTTCTCCGTAAAAACTATCACATAAGTCAATACTCTCATCCTCATCTATGGTTTTATTTGCCATAGATCGCGTCACCGCACATGATGGAAACACATGTGATAATTCTTTCTCTAAACACACCGTGTTTTCGTCTTCAACAGGACTCTTGCACACAACCGGTTCTACTGTCACTCTGTCTCCGGCCAAATCATTCCCCAAAAGGAGTGTGACACCCCATACTGGAAGACTCGGAACGACACCGACAACAAAATCTCCGCTAACAATATCTGTTTCAATCCGAATTACATGAAGTGGGACTTCCTTATAACCCCCTTCAACACCTTGAATGAGCACACTTGCTCCAGCAGAAGACTCGTTTGAAAATTACAATGCCGATTCTATTATCAGGGATTGTGACGCCCCTGTGTCTCTTAAGACACGAACTTTACTCAGATTCACATCGTTGATCAATGCTACAGAACCAGTAGAGAGGAAAGGCTTAAATAGCTTTCGCACTTTTTCCGGACCTGAAGATTGGATCAACTTCTCACATTCATCAACGTCATGACTCGCTGTCACTTTCAACGGGACTGTATTTACTAACGTGTTTGGAAGTGATTGGGGTTTCTTATTATCCCCTTTAGATTTGCATTGAAACAGCCAGCAATCTGCCTTTATATGACCCTTTTTCTTGCAGTAAAAACAAGTTCTGACAAATTTACTACTACTATTAACTGTAGTTTTCTGACTTTGGACCTTAGAATCATCAACAGATTTGGAAACCGATTTGGTATCCACCACCTTGTGCGTGAGCACATAATTATCGGCAACAGAAGCCGCTTTCCTTAAATCATCAACTTTCTGCTCCTCTAGATGTGTTCGAACTTCAGTAGGGGAACAAGATTTAAACTCCTCAACTAACATAAGCTCACGAAGCTTTCCAAATTCACCCTTTTCTCGTTCCGAACTACACCATCTATCAAAAAGAATCTGCTTCTTACGTGCAAATTCTGTAAACGTTTGATCATAAGGTTTACCTAAGTTCCTAAATTTCTGACGATACGCCTCTGGAACTAACTCATAAGTTGACAAAACAGCAGTTTTAACCGCATCATAGCTTTCACATTGATCATCAGCCAATGCAGAAAATACCTCTTGGGCTTTACCCACAAGAGCAGTTTGTAAAAACACAGTCCAGTGTCTAGCAGGCCACTTTAATCTATTAGCAATTTTCTCAAAAGCTAAAAAATATGTCTCTACCTCGTCCTCATTAAACTTGGGAACCCATTTAATATTCTGAGTAATCTCTGAATCATTAGGTGTAGAAACCCGTGTGGTGTGACCCATTTGGTTAGCTAATTCTAATTTCTTTAACTCAAATTCATGTTTTTCTTTTTCCATTTCTCTTTGAGTTTGCATCTCTATTTTTCTTCTTTCAAAAATCAATTTTTCACGTTCCAACTCAATTCTAGCCAACTCGACCTCATTCCCCGCAGTTTTTACGGATTCATGAGTAATTAAACCAACATGATTTCCAATCACATTTATCAAGTCATATTTATTCATGGTATCATTTATAGATGCTCCAACCCTAGTACCTAGGAGTCGCAAACGCTCCTCTGATAGCTGAGCTACCACCTCAATGGACATGCTATCCAAAAATTCCTCGTCAAAATCACTTTCTGACATAGTTTCTATTCGAAACAAACAAACAAAAACACAGGTTAAAATAACCAATATGACGATAATTAAGGCACCAGTAATGAAATACCTGCCAAGCCCACACAGTATTAAACCTACCGTGCGCCGTGGTCTCAATAACTAGACCCCTAAAATAAAAGCCAAACCGACTTCTACTATCACAGGCAAGCCTACACAAGCCTAAAACAACAACACAGTGTACTGGCTCGACGACCACCAAACCTCGTTCGTTATAAAACGCCTCTAAACCTAAAACCAGCTTAGAATAAGTAACTAAAATTACCATCAGTTCGATCTACAACTACAATTCCGTACTTTGTTCCCGGATGACCCCCCAATTTGGTACGGGCTCGCTCGTTAGGCTGAAACCAACAATAAGAACATAACAAAACACGTTGTAGTTGTCGTCCATCTTTATTCATCTCCCCTCTTTTCCTCTAGAGGGCTCACTTCCGTGTGACATCACAATAGCTTTTGCTTTGTAGTGCAAAACATTGTAATTTAGTTTTGCTAAATGTGTATTTTTCATTTAACATACCCTTGATATTATTTTTTTTCTTTTATTATAAATAACGATTATCTAATTATTTGATTTTGAGCATCTCAATTTTGCTTGTAATACAAATACTGTGTCTTGATATGTAATGTAAATAATATGATGTGGCTGCCAAATTTTTTATTTATTCATAATCGTTTCCGATATTAAATATATGACATATTCCATTCAGTTTGGAGTTGTGTGCTTTCTTTTTTTCTCTACTTTTTTTGCTGTCTTCCGGTGACATAAATAACAGTTATTTTTAGGCCAATTTCAGGACGACAAAATGATGTCTATTTAGGACAACGTTTAAAGTTTGATGTGTATGCTGCACTAAACGTCAAATTAAAACAATAGGTATACTGCATAGAACTGCATTATACGATCCGATATTATTTATTGGCATGTTTATAAACAAGGTACAAATGAAATGTGGTTGGTTGATTGTATTTATTTAGACAAACGAATACAAAACAATGCGTCGTAACCAGTGATTTTAAATTAAAGAGATCTTACAGATTTGTTATTAAAGACATGGTTGAATAAACGAATGCTTGTCGACAGTCTTTAGTGTTTTGATTCAGAGTGAATGTTATAGTCTATAGAGAAAGTTTGATTTAATGCTTCTTTCAGATTGACCCTAATTTGTCAGGTACCTCCTTTGTTTTCAATCCCTTTCTTAGTACATTTCACTAAATTTGAGACAATTACGAATTAAAATAACGCTATACGAGCAGGTAAAAAATGACAAAATGCGCACAATAATTGCAAAAAGTGCTGAAAAGTAAAAGAGAAAAAGGCAATTTTAAAATGAAAATAATTCTTCAGAATAAACGATGACCCTCACTTTTTTAATTTATTCTGGAAGTCATTGAGTTGTAGATATGCATTCATGTACACATTTGAGCTACAAAATATTGTGACGTCATCAAATGGCCACGAGTCAATTTAATTTGTTTTTCTCTTTTCAAATATTATCACATTCAACAGAACGCATCTTGATTATTTTCGTAAAATACTATCATATTCAACAGAACGCATCTTGATTATTTTCGTCAAATACTATCACATTCAACAGAACGCATCTTGATTATTTTCGTCAAATATTATCACATTTAACAGAACGCATCTTGATTATTTGTGCCCGATTTTCCCTCAAATTTTGATATGTGCTTGTTCAATTAGTTATCTTTCTCATGACTAAACACCTAAATAACGTAGGTCATGTAATGAAAGCTGAAAAATGTACAATTCATACATAAATCAAGCCAATATTTTGCGATCATATTTTAACATAAGTGAATGTTTTTTTAAATTAACTTTCAGCAAAATTATATAAATGATCACCTATAATTCGTCAAATCGAAGACTTAAATTCTAGTTTTATGAATGTTATAATAGGTTCAGTGTTGTTTTAAGTGTTTATTAGAATTATGGTAAAGGAATTATTAGGTAGGTCTAATAAATACTACCACTGTTTACCAGCTTGAGTTAAATAAAATAATTTAGTTTGACTGGTATTGACTCTCTCATGCATGCATTTGAATACGTAAACATGCTGATAGTCACATTTATAATTATTGTGTGTATATTTTCGTAAAATGGGAACCCTGAACAAACAAGGTAGAAAATGAAAATGTGTGGAATGAAGAAGTGAACCGCTTTTATCTAGAGCTTTATAGGTAAAAGTCGTAAAAATGATGATTTCAACTCTAGTTTATAAATAATGTATAATGCTACACAGTATTCAATGCAATGATATGTAATTGCTAAACATCTATTTTATTAAACTAAAGATTCAATTCCGTCTGCTTGGTAGTCATGCGAAACCTCTTTATTTCCAATGATAACGACCGAGTTCACAAACACTATAGTACTACACTTTATTTGTTTAAAGCTACGGTTATTCAAAAGAAAGCATAAATATGTATGGGTTTAGCAAACGTAGCCATTATACAGTTGGAGTGCCGTGGAATTATATGTAAGTTGTTTAGCTTCTATTGTTTCTACTGGTTAGTTGTACCCTACATTTATGCTAGTATAAATTACATTCTGACTGTAATGCAGTATACGTTATTGTTTTTGTTAACTATTTTTTTATATTTCTCGCCTCTTGTTGGTATGTATTTTCTCTGTTTGGTCAAGAGTTTATTTATTATTAGTGTGACAATGCCGTAGTCAAGATTATTTATGTTTTGATTTCAATTTCATTAATAAGTTGACTATTTTCAATCAATGTACAGTTTTACAGACCACTACATGTTTTATTCATTCAGGGTAAATATTAGGCCTAGAGATATTTTATATGTTGTTTTGAATTTGAATAGAGAGTCTATAATGTTTGTCTTTCGTACACACCACATCTAAAATAAAACTAATTCGTCACTTTCACAAATTGTAGGTACTTTTTGAGATATCATATAGTTTTCCTGACACTTCAGTGTTGGTTTAGTTAGTTAAGTGGCTTCCAGGTACGCGTGCCCTCATTTGGCAACATTTTTGTTTTCAATCATGCTAACAAATAAACTATATAGGGCGTTATCGAGTCAATTGAACATACATGAGGATATCTCTCCTCCAATACTCTTTACGTTTATATGTTATTTGTTAAAATATGTTTTTAACAAATAACAGATAAACGTAAATTTGATAAATACAGTTTTAGAAAGTGCACAATCATATTAACGTTTACATGCTTTTTTGCATGCAATGTTCCCCAAAAGCCTAATTATTTTCATTGCAAGTGTATTAAGACAAAGTCTACTAAAGGTGCAATAATTATCGCCACCTTAGTTTTAGCCAAGTTAAGCCTCCCCTAGCTAATGCATGTTCTGCATCAGTATGATATGCCAGACAGGTAATGCCAAGAAGCTCATGAATAATTAGGACTTCCATAGAAATCCCCTAACCCCTGAAAAAGGGTTGTAAAAATATTCTATATTTTTTAAAAATAAGTTTATATTGGTAAATTTTAGTTGAGCATTTATTTTCCCATCATCAATATTAGTTGACATGGTGAACAGTTAGAAATTTAAATATTGGCTAACACCTTTAAGACATGTCAAGATGTATTATTTTAGTTTTACTGGTAGGCCTATTCACTCCCTCGTGCATGTATTTAAATATGTACTCTCAAGCTTTTAGTCAACTTTATAATGTTGTATAGTTTCAGTAAATCGGAAACCGATACAGACCGCACAAACAAAAACATTTGTGGAATGAAGAAGTGAACGGCATTTACATAGTCTAGAGCTTTATTGCTAGTACATGATATATAATCAGTCAACATGATGATTTCAACTGTAGTTTGATCAATAATACGTATCATGCTACACTGTAGTCAATACAGTGATAGATATTTACTCAAAGTATATTATCATTAAACTAAAATATTCATTCATTTTTGTTTGTTTGGTAATCATGCGAAACCTCTTTATTTTAAATTATAACGACCAAGTTCATAATCACAATAGTCCTACACTTTATTATATTTGTTTAAACAAAAAGCTACGGATTTACAGAAGAAAGCCTCAAATATGTATGGTTTTATTATACTGTTTGAGTGTCGTGAAGTTATATGTAAGTTGTTTTAGCTTCTACCGATTAATGTTACCCTATGCTAGTATAAATGTAGTTTGGTAATCGAGTGGTTAGGACACTTGACTGTCACCCAGGTGGTTAGGACACTTGACTGTCACACAGAGAGACCTGGGTTCAATTCCCCAACACTCCCAGTCTACTCAGCTGTAAATGAGTACTTGATTGAAAATACTAGAGAGAATAAGGCGGCGTGGAAAGAAATTTGCTACCCTACCACATAATGGCGGGGCATGTAGAATTAGCTCATTACCCTATGTTCAGAATTAAATACGGGACCTTTACCTTTTTAGTATAAATCACATAAACTGTTTTGAATTTTTTTCATCCATGTTTTTTTTATTTCCTCGCCTCTTGTTGGTATGTATATTCTCTGTTTTACCATTTGTGTATTTATAATATTGTGACAATTCCGTTTCAATTTCATTAATATGGTTAATATTTTCAATGTGCAGTTTTACAGTTATCGGGACCATATTGCGAATAGCGATGTTGTTGTGGCCAAAGTGCATATCGGCCTCACTCCTCCAATCCTCTTTACTTTTATCTGTTATTTGTTAAAATTATAATGTTTTATTTGTTAAACAGTTTTAGAAAAGTGCAAAATCATATTACGTTTACATGCTAGTGTATGCAATGTTCCTCGAAAACCTATTTATTTTCTTTGCAAATGTATGAAGGCGAAGTCTACAAAAACCGCACCAATTATCATCATCTTAGTTTTAGCCAAGTTAAGCCTAGCCTAGCCAATGCATGTTTTGCATCAGCAATTAGAGGTATCATTGCCAAACAGGAAATACCAAGAAGCTTATGAATAATAATACCCTAACAACTGAAAAGGGGTTAAACCTTGAAACAAGACAAATTATTTTATTTTTTATAAATCAGGTTATAATGGTAAATTTTACGTTAAACCTTTATGTTTCCATCATCAACAGTTCTTGACATGGTGATACAATGTTAGAAATTTAATTATTTAAGAACAGATGTATATTTTAGTTTGGCTGGTAGGCCTTTTAATTCCCACATGCATGTATTTGAATATGTACTCATTCTTATAGTTAACTTTATAGTGTTGTATAGTTTCAGTAAATTGGAAACCGGAAAGGACAGTACAGAAAATAAACATTTGTGGAATTAATAAGAGAACCGCAATTGTCTAGAGCTTTATTGCTAGTAGATGATATATAATCCGTTGACATGATGATTCCAACTCTTGTTTTATAAATATATTTATGATGCTACACAGTAGTCAATACAACTAAAGATGAATTCATTTTCGTTTGTTTAGTAGTCATGTGAAACCTCTTTATTTTGAATGAAAACCCCCGAGTTCACAAACACAATAGTCCTACACTTTAGTTGTTTATACAAAAAGCTACGGTTATGCAGAAGAAAGCCTTAACTATGTATGGGTTTGTAAACGTAGCCATTATACTGTTGGAGTGTTATGGAATTATATTGACGTTGCTTTAGCTGCTATCGATTAGTTTTACCTTACTGTTATACTAGTATAAATGACATTCCGAATGTAATGCAGCATACTATGTTATTGTTGAGTTGTTTTTCTATTTTGTTCAGACATCTTTTTGTTGGTATGTATTTTCTGTTTTCATTTAAATGTATGAAGGTTCAATAAATGTACAGTTTTCGTGAACCATTAGATGTTTAATTTATTCAGGAAAATTATTCCATTTATTTTCAGTGTAATTTTAGCTTGTGTTTTTACTTTTAATAAAGCGTCTACTATGTCAAGTCATTGTTTGATTTTGTCACTTTCACAAATTATAGGTAATTTTTGTGATAAAAATAACTTTCCTGACATTTAATAAAAAAAATCCCTGCAAACGCAACATGCACGTACGTTAGTATGATAGTAAATTGTTGCCATGCTATGATCTGAAGCATAATTTGCTTATAGTGCTGAATTGTGCCTATTATTGTGTTATATAATAATACAGTTAAGAGTATGTTGCACATAAAAAGAGTGGCTTTTTTTAATTTTAAGTTGCTACATAACATTTTACCAACTAGGTGTAAGCTAAAATTATGAAATTTGTCAAACAGTAAATATTGTAATGAGGAGGTTGAAAATGAAAAACATATGTTATTTACATGCAAAGAAGTAAAACATTGCTGGGTAAAATGTTGCGCTATGCTGAAAACATGTTTTGCATTTACTCAGGAAGTTACATTGGAGAAAATTGTACTTGGAAAATAAGATGTCAAAATTACTGAAATATTTTCCAATTTAACTTTCTGTGTTTATAAAAGTAAAGTCAAACATAGACTAGGACTTGTCAAAAAATGTCCATGGTTAATGTTCACTGTGGAGTTAGAAGGTATAATCAATTGTGAGTTTTTAATAAATAAAGAAAAGGCAAAAAAAATGTGGTCAGATATGGACCGTAACAATTTAGCAAGGTATAAAATTAACGTTTATAAAATTGATATTTAGGTAAAGTAAAATATAACTTTTTTTTTTGATTGCCTGAAAGAGATAAAAAGAATTATAAAATAAAGAATTATGTGGTAAATTATACGTACATTGTTAAGGATTGAAAAACGTGTAAAGTGTGTATAACATAGAGGAAAATGTTTTTTTTCCTCTTTCCTTATACTATTATATATAAAATGTAATGGTAGGAGTGAGATATCAGATGTAGTGAAAGTTATTTAATGTCAATTATAGTGTATTGTATCATTACATTACTCTTGTGCAATGCATTGTAAACGAACATTTTATTGATGAAGAAATAAAAGTGGGTTGATTCTACATAAGACAAACAAAAAACAACATTTACATTTACAGTTTTTGACGCAATATTCTCCAAAAAACCGTAATTATTAATTTTCGAACTTTTTTTTGTGAGAAATTAAAAGTCTTCATTTGAAGAAACTTTCTGTGATACTTTTCATAAATCATATTACACAATAGTCTTAATAATCTTTTTGTATAGATCGAGCTTAATTTCTTCTTGTTCTGTTTTATTGTGCACGTAGGGTTCTTGTCCTGTATCCAACAGAAAGTCACGTGCTCTTAATGAGCAATGTTTGTATTGTACTTCAAATGTTTTTGACAACTGAATATTAATACTAGTGTTCACTAATAGTATTGCTGTATACATATTATATATTAATGTTGTATCAAAACTTGTATTGTAATAATAATATTTAATTCGATTAATAATATCATCTTCAGATAATCAAATCAAACTAAACCAGCAAAGAGCTTTATGAAGACTAAGTATAGTACTTAAGATGTCGAGGTGAGTTGTAAAGTTGAAGAGTTACAATACTATACGAACACGGCTACGAAAAACATAAATGCTATCATTTTTTTTAATTATTGATGTAACTCATTCTATATTTCATATTTGACCATTACAGATTACAAGATGCTTTTAAGATGAATGACTTGCAACAAATTAAAGAAATATGTCAGAAAAATCCAGATCTTTTGAAAAACAAAGATGAGGTAAAACAAAAGATAGACTTTCCATATTATTACTAATAAGAAAGTATAGTAATTCATTTAGTTCCAAGAAGATCATACATTTATGTAAATTGTAAAGTGTAATCATTATACCTATATTCAAATATAATGAATACTGTTTAATATCCTGGATCAATAACATATGCTTTAGTGACGAATGCTGCAAATTAAATAAATAAATAAATTTAGTGACATTATTTATCGGTACTTACTGTTAATGTTTGTCTTAAATTATGAGATCGATGTGTACGGTTACTGTAGAGGGTTGGCCGATTAGTTAGACGGTCAGAATGACAGTTTCAAGTCAAGAGCCATTTTTTTGTATGTGAAATAATTATAATAATTAAGTTCATCCAAATCCAATCTAGTAAAACTTTTTCGAAATCATTATCTATATATAAATTTACGTAAGGGAAAAATTCGGTAAATCGCGCGTTATTTCTAGAATGTTTACTCGATGGTATATAAAGTTGGTTCGTACATTCGGTACTGATTTTAACCGCCTGATGTAACCCTGTTTACTAATTAAATTGAGTTCGATAATTAGTTATTGACGATTAAAACGAATTTAGGTTCAACGATTTGCCCCAAATAGGGGTGTTTTTCGATCGTGGTATACACTGTCTAATGGATGTCCGTCTTGAAAAATACCCGCAGACGATAATACGAGGATGCTTCGCATTTTCCTATCTTCTCCTACGATAATTGTTTTTAATGGCTGAAAACCGGTTGAACAGCTCGAGTACAGCATCATAATGTTGAAGACAGGCCGATTTTCTTTAAAAAATACTATTTTGATAGATTTAATATACGTTTATACAAATGTATTGATTTGCGATGAATGGAACATTCCAATCTCTGTTCCACAAGTGTCTATTCCCTCAGGCGTCGTAAAGGCAAGTACTGTATACTCATAACAGAAATTCGATCCATTTTTTTTTTCAATCTGTGCTGCAGAGGTTGGATATACATTTTTTTTAAACGGATAAAGAGCTAGCGTTTTCACTCGCCGTATATTATTTATAAATCTTTATTATTGCAGTTAAACCACCCACATCATCACCCTTCCCTCACTGGCATGAGTAGCGTTGTAAAACCAGTAAAGGATAGGCCTACGGTACATCACATGCCCTAAACGCAGAACAACTTTGGTGGGTAGGGTAGGAACCAACTTAAGTATGAATTGGCTCTAAGAAACAATTGAAAACCATTAGGCCTACTAATTAAGTTAAGTTAAATAATTTAATATTTATTGACGATTAAATCGAATTTATGATTTTCCCGAATAGAGGTGGTTTTCACAAATTGTTTTACATTATATAAACATATACACGTCGTAGTGATGTATCGTTACATGTAGGGCCCACTGTACTATTTCAATCGACTAGGACGGTGATAGTTTCAACAAAGTATTACATCGCAATGTTTTACTGTGTTTAGTGGTATATTATTTGTAAAACATGAAAACAATAATAATAATAATAATAATAACTGGTACTTGATATAGCGCATTATGCTGAAAGCCTCAATGCGCTTTACAAAGACAGAACAATTTATAAATTTACAAATTAAAAAGTGGGTTTTGAGGAGAGATTTGAAGACACTGGTGGAAGTAGCCTGACGGATTTCAATAGGCAACGCATTCCATAGAGAAACGGATGCCAAAGAAAATGAACGATTTCCATAAAACTTAGTGGAAGGATGAAATATATGGGCAAGAAGAGACTCGGATCTAGATCTCAGAGACCGCTTAGGAACATAAGGTTGAATAAGTTCAATTAATATTTCGTTACTAAATGGATAAAGAATAATATTAAAAAATTGTTCCTCTTTGCACCCATCCTCTTCCCCATATCCATCCCTCAACCCTAATGTTACATACAAAACACAAATTAAGTTTGTTTAAATTTGACTTAAACAATTGGTTTCTCTTTCGGAAGTAATTCACATGGTGCTAATTTTAGTTGAGTACATAAATCACAGTGTCTATTTATTCGTTCCTGTAGGCTGTAAACGACATGTATTATTGTCCTGCGGTACGTACATATGAAATCGCCAGTTTTTTAACGCTGAAATTATTATGTATTCGAGAACCATCTGTGTCTGTGGGCACGACCTAGATGGTACGCGAGCGAAGCGAGCGTACCATCTAGTACAGATAATTCATAATGGTGACCAGACTCACATGTCTTTGTCAATCGACAACAGCAACTTTGTATTCACTTTTTTCGCTTATCATTATAGTAATTATAATTATTTTTTACTTCAGGGTTGTAACATAGCTGTTTGTGAGTATAAATGTAACTGATTTTAGTCATCAAAACAGTATTTAATTTACAACAGTTGTTAATTATTATGTGACATGAATAAAAAACATGTGTGCATTACAGCTGTAATCTATATTTATAAACTACATGATTATGATTTCTTTCTAGCAAGGATACACTCCACTACATGACTATTTACTATGTGCCAACTCTACAACAGAAATAGTGGATTATCTCATACGGCACGGCGCATCAGCAACGTCACAAACTATGGTAATGTACACAAAATCATAATGCCCATACGATTACAGTAGGTCTTTATGTCGTTATTATTAAAACAGTAGGCCTATCTGTTCCAGCAAACATCTCATTTCATTTATAATTTGTCATTTATATTTAAATTAATTATTTAGAATTATTTATTGCGAATTTTTGAAGCAGTTATGGAATGAAACAATAAACGAAGGCATGCAATAACCGACATTTGTTTATAGAAACAATAATACATTGCATAAAGTCAATTATGACATCATTATAATCGATTGTCATTCACACATTTAATTACAATTATAGTAGTACTTCAATGTATCTGTCTAATTTGTTTAAGTTGGTTTAAATAATATAATAATCAACTCTTGAATACTTTTATTTGGGTTATATTTTATATAAAGGCGTAAATTTTCTTTTTTGATTCAATCAAGTTAGTTCGATAGTTATGTACGAAATAAAAAAGTACTTACTACGACGTTTTGCAAACCGGTTTTTAAGTAGACTGATTGTTAGTTGCGTTGACGTTGGTCAGTACGGCGTGTTATATGTGACAAGCCAGATGTGTTGTAAATAAAGTACAAATAAATTTAGGTGGTTTTTATTGTTTTGTACACTCAGAAGATGTTGTCATGACACTGTAGAATTTACAACCATTATCAATGTGGCATGACCGAAAAATATGATTGCATTACATCTGGAATTGATATTTACTACTACATGTTTATGATTTCTTTCTAGCTTGGATACACTCCACTACATGTGTATTTAGGATGTTCCAATCCTACAAAAGAAATAGTGGATTTTCTCATACAACACGGCGCACAAGTAACGTCACAAAATAAGGTAACATACAATTTTAGGAGGTCTATTATGCAAGTTTTAATAAAACATTATCGGTTCAAGCAAACATCTCTATTTCATTTGTAATATGTAATTTATAATTAATATTAATTATTTTGAATTATTTATTGAGAAGCAGTTATTGAATGAAGCAAGAAATTAAGACATGCCATAACCGACATATATTTTTAGAAACAATACTACATTGCATAAAGTCAATTAATATTAATTCACACATTGTATTACAATTATAGTAGCACTTTAATTTATCTGTCTAGGTTGTTTAAGTTGGTTTATATAATATAATAATCGACTCTTGAAATAATTTTATTTGGGTCCTATTTTATAAAGGCGTAGACAAGTAGACTGTTGCGTTGACGTTGGTCAGTACGGCATGCTATATGTAACAAGCTATGTGTGGTAAATAATGTACAAATTAATTTAACTGATTTTTATTGTTTTGTACATTCAGAAGATTTTGTCATAACAATGTACAATTTACAACCATTATCAATGTGGCATGACCAAAATATACGATTGCATTACAGCTGGAATTGATATTTATAAACTACATGATTATGATTTCTTTCTAGCTTGGACACACTCCACTACATGTGAATTTACTATATGGCAATCCTACAACAGAAATAGTGGATTGTCTCATACAACACGGCGCAGATGTATCGTCACAAAATGAGGTAACATACAATTTTAGGAGGTCTATTATGCCAGTATTAATAAACATTATCGGTTCAAGCAAACATCTCTATTCGATTCATGACGTCTCTTTTATAATTATATGAATTACTTAGAAGTATGTATTACAAATTCAAAAACAATTATAAAATAAAAAATTAATTAATTAAAAACTGTATTATGCAGAAATGCCATGATCGATATGTGTTTGTAAAACAATTATAACTAAGTGCGTCTCGCCAATTATGACGTCATATAATCGATTGTCATTCACACATTTGTATTACAATTATAGTAGTTCTTCAATTTCTCTGTCTATTTTTTTTAAAGTTGGTTAGAATATAATTAATATTCTTGAATTAATTTCATTGGGTCTTAATTTAACATAAACAAAATATGAATACATTGCATGAATATGACTTCTTTCTAGTATGGAGACACTACACTACATAGGTATTTGTGATATTCTAACAGCAATAGTGACTTGTGTCACATAGTATGGTGCATCAGTAACATCACAACATGTAGTAATGTACATACAATCATAGTGGTATTTATGTCATTATTGTGAAAACAGTATCTGTTCCAGCAAATATCTCTATTTCATTTATAATATGTAACTTATAATTAATATTAATTATTTTGAATTATTTATTGCGAATTTTAGAAGCAGTTATTGAATGAAGCAAGAAATGAAGACATGCCATAACCGACATGTTTTTTTAGAAACAATATTACATTGCATAAAATCAATTAATATTTAATTCACACATTGTATTACAATTATAGTAGCACTTTAATTTATCTGTCTAGGTTGTTTAAGTTGGTTTATATTATATAATAATCGACTTTTGAAATAATTTTATTTGGGTCCTATTTTATAAAGGCGTAGACAAGTAGACTGTTGCGTTGACGTTGGTCAGTACGGCATGCTATATGTAACAGGCTATGTATGGTAAATAATGTACAAATGAATTTAGCTGGTTTTTATTGTTTTGTACACTCAGAAGATTTTGTCATAACAATGTAGAATTTATAACTATTATCAATGTGACATGACCAAAATATACGATTGCATTACAGCTGGAATTAATATTTACTACTACATGGTTATGATTTCCTTCTAGTCTGGATATACTCCACTACATTTGTATTTACTATGTGCCAACCATACAACAGAAATAGTGGATTGTCTCATACAACACGGCGCAGAAGTAACGTTACGAAATAAGGTAACATACAATTTTAGGAGGTCTAATATGCCAGTATTAATTAAAACATTATCGGTTTAAGCAAACATCTCAATTCCATTTATGACGTCTCTTTTATAATAATATGAATTATTTAGAAGTAGGTATTGCAAATTCAAAAACAGTTATTAAATAAAAAAAATAAATTAATCAAAAACTATATTTTGCAGACATGCCATGATCGATATGTGTTTGGAAAAACAATTATTCCATAGTATAACTAAGTGCGTCTCGCCAATTATGACGTCATATAATCGATTGTAATTCAAACATTTGTATTACAAGTATAGTAGTTCTTAAATTTATCTGTCTATTTTTTTAAGCTGGTTAGAATATAATTATTATTCTTGAACTAATTTCATTGGGTCTTAATTTAACATAACAAAAAAATATGAATAAATTACATGAATATGACTTCTTTCTAGTATGGAGACACTACACTACATAGGTATTTGCGATATTCTAACAGCAATAGTGACTTGTGTCACATAGTATGGCGCATCAGTAACATCACAACATGTAGTAATGTACATACAATCATAGTGGTATTTATGTAATTATTATGAAAACAGTATCTGTTCCAGCTAACATCTCTATTTTATTTATAATATGTAATTTATAATTAATATTGATTATTTTGAATTATTTATTGCGAATTTTAGAAGCAGTTATTAAATGAAACAAGAAATGAAGACATGCCATAACCGACATATATTTTTAGAAACAATATTACATTGCATAAAGTCAATTAATATTAATTCACACATTGTATTACAATTATAATAACACTTCAATGTATCTGTCTAGGTTGTTTAAGTTGGTTTATATAATATATAATAATTAACTCTTGAAATAATTGTATTTGGGTCCTATTTTATAAAGGCGTAGAAAAGTATACTGTTGCGTTGACGTTGGTCAGTACGGTATGCTATGTAACAAGCTATGTGTGGTAAATAATGTACAAAAGAATGTAGCTTGTTTTTATTGTTTTGTACATTGCGAAGATTTTGTCATAACAATGTAGAATTTACAACCATTATCAAAGTTGCATGACCGAAATATATGATGGCATTACAGCTGGAATTGATATTTACTACTACATGATTATGATTTCTTTCTAGATTGGAGACACTCCACTACATTTGTATTTACGATGGTCCAATCCTACAATAGAAATATTGGAATATCTCTTACAACACGGCGCATCTGTAACGTCACAAGATGAGGTAACATACAACTTTAGGAGGTCTATTATGCCAGTATTAATAAAACATTATCGGTTCAAGCAAACATCTCTATTCCATTTATGACGTCTCTTTTATAATTATATGAATTATTTAGAAGTAGGTATTGCAAATTTAAAAATACTTATTAAATAAAAAAATAAATTAATTAAAAACTATATTATGCAGACATGCCATGATCGATATGTGTTTGTAAAAACAATTATTCCATAGTATGACTAAGTGCGTCTCGCCAATTATGACGTCATATAATCGATTGTAATTCAAACATTTGTATTACAATTATAGTAGTTCTTCAATTTATCTCTCTATTTTTTTAAGCTCGTTAGAATATAATTATTATTCTTGAACTAATTTCATTGGGTCTTAATTTAACATAACAAAAAAATATTAATACATTACATGAATATGACTTCTTTCTAGTATGGAGACAATACACTACATAGGTATTTGCGATATTCTAACAGCAATAGTGACTTGTCTCACATAGTATGGCGCATCAGTAACATCACAACATGTAGTAATGTACATACAATCATAGTGGTATTTATGTCATTATTATGAAAACAGTATCTGTTCAAGCAAACATCTCTATTTCATTTATAACATGTAATTTATAATAAATATTAATTATTTTGATTTATTTATTGCGAATTTTAGAAGCAGTTATTGAATGAAGAAAGAAATGAAGACATGTCATAACCGACATGTTTTTTAGAAACAATATTACATTGCATAAAAGTCAATTAATATTAATTCACACATTATATTACAATTATAGTAGCACTTCAAGTTATCTGTCTAGTTTGTTTAAGTTGGTTTAAATAATATAATAATCAACTCTTGGAATACTTTTATTTGGATCCTATTTTATAAAGGCCTAAATTTTCTTTTTTTATGCAATCAAATACGATAGATAAGTACGAAATTATGTGGAATGTTTTGGCCTTCCGAAAAAATTGTATTTATTTTGTTTGAACTATGTCAAAGGTCAAATGTCAAATAATGCAATTCAGTGACCACAAAAAGTAATCCTTATATATACAGGCCTCACGTCCTGGGACAGTAAATTACCCCCATATGGGATACGGGCCACGTATTCAAAGGGTTAAGTGTCTATTTTGTTTTATTTCTAAAAGCAATCAATTTTAAATACAAATTTGCAGAGTCATCGCAAATGATATTAGTGCTCACTGTAAAATGAATGTTTGAAAATCCATGCAGTCAAAAAATTATCTTTGTTTTTGTTTTTTTGTGTGTAAAAATATTAAAATTATAGACGTTTGTTGTGTTATTGATTAATATGTCAGTTATTTTCCGTCCTCATATTTGGTATAAGAAAAGAATACTGCATTTCATTGTCGTCTGGTAAATTATCGTGTTTTATAAAAGTTTCCAAAGTGTAATTATCATTTCCGTCTGGATAACAGTGATAAAAGTTGAATTTACTTGAATATTCTTGCAGTCTCCCGTTGTTGTTCAGTTGAATGTCTTGATTTGTGGTGTTAATAATGTTTGGTGGTTTGTATTTAAGATGATTAGCAATATATCTTTTCTGTTAGTGTAGGCCAAATTAGAAAGAAGTGAATATAATTGCAACTTCGTCCTCATTGTTTGTACCTCCTTAAATACAATAGCTTACATTCTTTGCAAATAAATTACATAAAACAAACAATTAAAAATCAACCAAAAAATAACAAAACACAGTGTAAGCATAATGTACTTCACACTATTTCATATCATACACCTATCGGGAGCTAATGAAATTACCAGCCAATCAGATATTATATCGGCCTAAAAATGAGCCAATTCCCGTTTCACCTTGGCCGAATCATCCCGCATTCAGCTATTTCATAGACCTTGTATTTATTGAGAAACATAACCTACGGTAGCCTAGTGTTATCACTGTATTTAGTGTTTGGAAAAATGGTAAAGGGTTGCCGAATTAAGTTTGGCGGGAGCGATGTTCATGAGGTGGAAACATGAGCAAGAATACAGTTTTGTAGGCCTACCGCCCGTTTTATTTGAAATGTGGCACGGAGTTCTGCCGCTATATTATAACTTCAGCTGCGCTATTCACATCACGTGTGCTCTCTCGATATCGATATTGCTACTTACCCTAGTGATCTAATTGTGACGAATGAAAATGGCCAATAATTTCCGAAAGCGGCCTTCGGCAATTGCAAAGAAATTGGCCTAAAACACATTTTTTCGTAGACATTTTCGTTATGATATAGACTAATGGATAGAGGAGAATTAAAAGGTGCCCCATCTCGAACGGCGCTAGAATCAGTTTGGGAGGAGATTTTGGCTTAGTGCTATTATAGATTGAGCCCACGTTCACAGACCAATAATACACCAGCAAACCCTTTTATTTTAATTTGTTTTTGTTGTATTATAATTACTTTTCTACAATTATTTGCTGCAATAACATGTATGTATAAACATCATGATTATGAATTAATTATACGACGGAATTTCCCATGTCACATACATATCTCTAAAGCCTAATTTATTGAATAAACGTCCTGCTTTGAATAAATTCCCTCTCAGATAGACAAATAGAGTGAGTGAGTGGCCGAGCGGTTAAGAGAGTGGAACCGTAGCCATAACGTAAGGGGTCAAGGCTCACTCGCTCCATGGTTCTTCTGGTGGTAGAGAAAGAGTCTTCTCGGATAAAGACTATAAACCGTAGGTCCAGTATACAAATCTAGCTCATGTGCATTTTAAAGAAAGTAGTGCATATTATATTTATACGAGTAGGTGGTTACACCGTTGTACTACATTACTAAGCAGCCACAAACTAACTAACGAGGGCCCTTCCTTAAAAAAAAACTGG
Source organism: Antedon mediterranea (assembly GCF_964355755.1). Taxonomy (NCBI): domain Eukaryota; kingdom Metazoa; phylum Echinodermata; class Crinoidea; order Comatulida; family Antedonidae; genus Antedon; species Antedon mediterranea. The sequence continues at coordinate 15,097,802 of NC_092678.1, forward strand.
ATAGGCCACCCTCATTAAATATGGTAATAAATAAAAATAAATAGAATCTCAAAAATGGTATACTTACCATCTAAGATACCGACAAAAAAGTTTAGGTTTAGTTCTACGAATTGATCATTATATTTGACCAATATATATCCATTCAAACATGCATAACATTTAAAAGTAGTTGAAGATGTATTGTCCCCTTGACAAAATAATTGGTTTACATTTTTGGTTGAATATGCCATTTTAATTTCACGTAATAGTTATTCACTTTGACCAAAGTTTGGATTGAAAAAAAAATATTTACCTGAGAAAACTGTATTGTAAATCAAAATATTGTAAAATTGTATGCAAGACAATGAATAAGTAAAATCATTATTTTCTTTGGGTTTTTTTCTTATAGAAGTGAATAGTTTTATTAAAACTGCAAAATTATCTATTCAAAGTCTGACTTTATAGCTCTTTAATGTTCATGATTTTGGGGGCAATACATCTTTAATTAATAATAATAATTATTATTATTATATGGTAGCCAATCACCAAAAATGGTGGTTGCCCAAACGGCCATACATCATTGTACAACCTGGAATCTCTCAACCACCCGATTCCTACCTCTGGATTATCTAGCTGTGTGTCAGACAATTCTAAATTAATGTGAAACTGCAGTTCTAATTAAAGTTGGTACCATATTTTACGATTTGTATCAACTATTAAACAGTAGCTGTTTCGTCTGGATGTAATGTGGTTGTCTCACGCCATGAGCAGCAGATTTGATCTGATGTTTTTTGATATTATGATGATGTGTTTTCTTTTTTAAATATCTCTAACAATCTAGATTTTCAACTTTTCAATTATTAGTTGTATCATCATCCTCACCATATCCTTTTCAAATACATCTCTTATCACTATTGTTGATCATCTTTTAAACCACTTTCCGATTTGCTGGAACCATTTTAAACAACTGAGCCAATGTAAGATGCAATGCCTCGCGAGCTTATGAATACGTTGTAATAAGCCAGCTTTACTACAATTCTGGTGTTGTAGTTGTTCAAGAGTCGCTTATATTCGGCAAACTTTGATTTTGCAATCATTTCAAAGTTACCGGTTCCCATTTCTTTATAAATGATCAAACTATCAAGTGATCTAAAACTTTCTGACTTTCTTACTGCATTTCACCATTCCTAATAATGGAGTATGGGTATTATTCATGTTTTCAGTTGTTACATTATATAACAGTATTTCATTTCATTATTTATTCTGTCTATTTCAATATATAAATAACAAAATGGTCAACCTAAGTGAACTTAATCACTGTAGCGGAGCCGGTTGACCCAACCCCAAAGTTATTTATAAGACTCATTATATTTGATGTTTATGACTTCTTCACAGGCAGGAAACACACCGATCAATATTTATCTGAGTCGTGGTGATGTGGAATTAGAGATATTGTTTTGTCTGATAACCAATGGTGTATCCCCCACATTAACAAAAGAGGTAATTCGTCATAAAAATGTAAATTGAAATAAATCACACTGGTTGTTTTTGTTCATCCTATAATTACCTTCAAGTGTAAGAAGGTAATGTACTATTGTACTATGTTGTTTAATTATTATTAACACGTTGTAACTGCTCTTGGTATAATATATTTAGCTCCTTTCAATTAATTTGATTTAGTTATCCATGTTGCATAATCAATCGAAGAGAAATATTTATTTATTAAAAATATAACATTTTTTATTTGTTTAGGAAGGAAGCAATGCTCTACATGTACATCTAAGTGGTAGATATGTTAAACCTACGTTAGAAATAGTGACTAATCTCATTAAACTTGGTGTATCTCCAACATTACAGAATAAGGTAAAGTACATAAGAGTGGGCATATATTCCCGTGATCTAACATTGTGTAATTATCGGGTGGCACTCAAACACACCTCAGATCACGAGTATGGTGTTGTTCATAACTCTATACCTGTACAAGAGTAGTTACAGCAATCAAATACAGTTGGACACCACTAACGTTCGTGGTACCGAGATTAAATCTCTAAATAGGAAATGAAAATATGTTTTTAATTATCCGCATGATTTGTTTAATTGCATAAAGTCAATTAATATTAATTCACACATTATATTACAATTTTAGTAGCACTTCAAATTATCTGTCTAGTTTGTTTAAGTTGGTTTAAATAATATAATAATCAACTCTTAGAATACTTTTATTTGGATCCTATTTCATAAAGGCCTAAATTTTCTTTTTTTATTCAATCAAATACGATAGATAAGTACGAAATTATGTGGAATGTTTTGGCCTTCCGAAAAAATTGCATTTATTTTGTTTGAACTATGTCAAAGGTAAAATGTCAAATAATGCAATTCAGTGACCACAAAAAGTAATCCGTATATACAGGCCTCACGTCCTGGGACAGTAAATTACCCCCGCATGGGATACGGGCCACGTATTCAAAGGGTTAAGTGTCTATTTTGTTTTATTTCTAAAAGCAGCAATTTTAAATACAAATTTGCAGAGTCATCGCAAATGATATTAGTTCTCACTGTAAAATGAATGTTTGAAAATCCATGCGGTCAAAAAATTATCTTTGTTTTTGTTTTTTTTTGTGTAAAAATATTAAAATAATAGACGTTTGTTGTGTTATTGATTAATATCATGTCACTTATTTTCCGTCCTCATATTTGGTAGAAGAAAAGAATAGGGCATTTCATTGTCGTCTGGTAAATTATCGTGTTTTATAAAAGTTTCCGAAGTGTAATTATCATTTCCGTCTGGATAGCAGTGATAATAGTTGAATTTACTTGAATATTCTTGCAGTCTCCCGTTGTTGTTCAGTTGAATGTCTTGATTTGTGGTGGTAATAATGTTTGGTGGTTTGTATTTAAGATGATTAGCAATATATATATTTTCTGGTAGTGTAGGCCAAATTAGAAAGAAGTAAATATAATTGCAACTTCGTCCTCATTGTTTGTACCTCCTTATATACAATAGCTTACATTCTTTGCAAATAAATTACATAAAACAAACAATTAAAAATCAACCAAAAAATAACAAAACACAGTGTAAGCATAATGTACTTCACACCATTTCATATTATACACCTATCGGGAGCTAATGAAATTACCAGCCAATCAGATATTATATCGGCCTAAAAGTGAGTCGATTCCCGTTACACCTTTGCCGAATCATCCCGCATTCAGCTATTTCATAGACCTTCTATTTATTGAGAAACATAACCTACGGTAGCCTAGTGTTATCACTGCATTTGGTGTTTGGAAAAATGGTAAAGGGTTGCTGAATTATGTTTGGCGGGAGCGATGTTCATGATATAGAAACATGAGCAAGAATACAGTTTTGTAGGCCTACCGCCCGTTTTATTTGAAATGTGGCACGGAGTTCTGCCGCTATATTATAACTGCAGCTGCGCTGTTCACATGACGTGTGCTCTCTCGATATCGATATTGCTACTTACCCTAGTGATCTAATTGTGACGAATGAAAATAGCCAGTAATTTCCGAAAGCAGCATTCGGCAATTGCAAAGAAATTGGCCTAAAACACATTTTTTCGTAGACATTTTCGTTATAATATAGACTAATGGATAGAGGAGAATTAAAAGGTGCCCCATCTCGAACGGCGCTAGTGTCAGTTTGGGAGGAGATTTTGGCTTAGTGCTATTATAGATTGAGCCCACGTTCACAGACCAATAATACACCAGCAAACCCTTTTATTTTAATTTGTTTTTTGTTTTATTATAATTACTTTTCTACAATTATTTGCTGCAATAACATGTATGTATAAACATCATGATTATGAATTAATTATACGACGGAAATTCCCATGTCACATACATATCTCTAAAGCCCAATTTATTGAATAAACGTCCTGCTTTGAATAAATTCCCTCTCAGATAGACAAATAGAGTGAGTGAGTGGCCGAGCGGTTAAGAGAGTGGAACCGTAGCCATAACGTAAGGGGTCGAGGCTCACTCGCTCCATGGTTCTGGTGGTAGAGAAAGAGTCTTCTCGGATAAAGACTATAAACCGTAGGTCCAGTGTACAAATCTAGTTCATGTGCATTTTAAAGAAAGTAGTGCATATTATATTTATACGAGTAGGTGGTTACACCGTTGTACTACATTACTAAGCAGCCACAAACTAACTAACGAGGGCCCTTCCTTCAAAAGAACTGGATAGGCCACCCTCATTAAATATGGTAATAAATAAAAAAAATTAGAATCTCAAAAATGGTATACTTACCATCTAAGATACCGACAAAAAAGTTTAGGTTTAGTTCTACGAATTGATCATTATATTTGACCAATATATTTATATCCATTCAAACATGCATAACATTTAAAAGTAGTTGAAGATGTATTGTCCCCTTGAAAAAATAATTGGTTTACATTTTTTGTTGAATATGCCATTTTAATTTCACGTAATAGTTATTCACTTTGACCAAAGTTTGGATCGAAAAAAAAATATTTACCTGAGAAAACTGTAATGTAAATCAAAACATTGTAAAATTGTATGCAAGACAATGAATAAGTAAAATCATTATTTTCTTTGGGTTTTTTTCTTATAGAAGTGAATAGTTTTATTAAAACTGCAAAATGATCTATTCAAAGTCTGACTTTATAGCTCTTTAATTTTCATGATTTTGGGGGCAATACATCTTTAATTAATAATAATAATTATTATTATATGGTAGCCAATCACCAAAAATGGTTGTTGCCCAAACGGCCATACATCATTGTACAACCTGGAGTCTCTCAACCACCCGATTCCTACCTCTGGATTATCTAGCTGTGTGTCAGACAATTCTAAACTAATGTGAAACTGCAGTTCTAATTAAAGTTGGTACCATATTTTACGATTTTTATCAACTATTAAACAGTAGCTGTTTCGTCTGGATGTAATGTGGTTGTCTCACGCCATGAGCAGCAAATTTGATCTGATGTTTTTTGATATTATGATGATGTGTTTTCTGTTTTAAATATCTCTAACAATCTAGATTTTCAACTTTTCAATTATTAGTTGTATCATCATCCTCACCATATCCTTTTCAAATACATCTCTTATCACTATTGTTGACAATCGTTTGAACCACTTTCCGATATGCTGGAACCATTTTAAATTACTGAACCAATGTAAGATGCAATGCCTCGCAAGCTTATGAATGCGTTGTAATAAGCCAGCTTTACTCCAATCCTGGTGTTGTAGTTGTTCAAGAGTCGCTTATATTCGGCAAACTTTGATTTTGCAATCATTTCAAAGTTACCGGTTCCCATTTCTTTATAAATGATCAAACTATCAAGTGATCTAAAACTTTCTGACTTTCTTACTGCATTTCACCATTCCTAATAATGGAGTATGGGTATTATTCATGTTTTCAGTTGTTACATTATATAACAGTATTTCATTTCATTATTTATTCTGTCTATTTCAATATATAAATAACAAAATGGTCAACCTAAGTGAACTTAATCACTGTAGCGGAGCCGGTTGACCCAACCCCAAAGTTATTTATAAGACTCATTATATTTGATGTTTATGAATTCTTCACAGGCAGGAAACACACCGATCAATATTTATCTGAGTCGTCGTGATGTGGAATTAGAGATATTGTTTTGTCTGATAACCAATGGTGTATCCCCCACATTAACAAAAGAGGTAATTCGTCATAAAAATGTATATTGAAATAAAGCATACTGGTTGTTTTTGTTCATCCTATAATTACCTTCAAGTGTAAGAAGGTAATGTACTATTGTACTATGTTGTTTAATTATTATTAACACGTTGCAACTGCTCTTGGTATAATATATTTAGCTCCTTTCAATTAATTTGATTTAGTTATCCATGTTGCATAATCAATCGAAGAGAAATATTTATTTATTAAAAATATAACATTTTTTATTTGTTTAGGAAGGAAGCAATGCTCTACATGTACATCTAAGTGGTAGATATGTTAAACCTACGTTAGGAATAGTGACTAATCTTATTAAACTTGGTGTATCTCCAACATTACAGAATAAGGTAAAGTACATAAGAGTGGGCATATATTCCCGTGATCTAATATTGTGTAATTATCGGGTGGCACTCAAGCACACATCAGATCACGAGTATGGTGTTGTTCATAACTCTATACCTGCACAAGAGTAGTTACAGCAATCAAATACAGTTGGACACCACTAACGTTCGTGGTACTGAGATTAAATCTCTAAATAGGAAATGAAAAAATGTTTTTAATTATCCGCATGATTTGTTTAATTGCATAAAGTCAATTAATATTAATTCACACATTATATTACAATTATAGTAGCACTTCAAATTATCTGTCTAGTTTGTTTAAGTTGGTTTAAATAATATAATAATCAACTCTTGGAATACATTTATTTGGATCCTATTTCATAAAGGCCTAAATTTTCTTTTTTTATTCAATCAAATACGATAGATAAATACGAAATTATGTGGAATGTTTTGGCCTTCCGAAAAAATTGCATTTATTTTGTTTGAACTATGTCAAAGGTCAAATGTCAAATAATGCAATTCAGTGACCACAAAAAGTAATCCGTATATACAGGCCTCACGTCCTGGGACAGTAAATTACCCCCGTATGGGATACGGGCCACGTATTCAAAGGGTTAAATGTCTATTTTGTTTTATTTCTAAAAGCAAGCAATTTTAAATACAAATTTGGAGAGTCATCGCAAATGATATTAGTGCTCACTGTAAAATGAATGTTTGAAAATCCATGCAGTCAAAAAATTATCTTTGTTTTTGTTTTTTTTTTGTGTAAAAATATTAAAATAATAGACGTTTGTTGTGTTATTGATTAATATCATGTCAGTTATTTTCCGTTCTCATATTTGGTATAAGAAAAGAATACTGCATTTCATTGTCGTCTGGTAAATTATCGTATTTTATAAAAGTTTCTGAAGTGTAATTATCATTTCCGTCTGGATAACAGTGATAATAGTTAAATTTACTTGAATATTCTTGCAGTCTCCCGTTGTTGTTCAGTTGATTGTCTTGATTTGTGGTGGTAATAATGTTTGGTGGTTTGTATTTAAGATGATTAGCAATATATATTTTCTGGTAGTGTAGGCCAAATTAGAAAGAAGTAAATATAATTGCAACTTCGTCCTCATTGTTTGTACCTCCTTATATACAATAGCTTACATTCTTTGCAAATAAATTACATAAAACAAACAATTAAAAATCAACCAAAAAATAGCAAAACACAGTGTAAGCATAATGTACTTCACACCATTTCATATTATACACCTATCGGGAGCTAATGAAATTACCAGCCAATCAGATATTATATCGGCCTAAAAGTGAGCCGATTCCCGTTACACCTTTGCCGAATCATCCCGCATTCAGCTATTTCATAGACCTTGTATTTATTGAGAAACATAACCTACGGTAGCCTAGTGTTATCACTGCATTTGGTGTTTGGAAAAATGGTAAAGGGTTGCTGAATTAAGTTTGGCGGGAGCGATGTTCATGATATAGAAACATGAGCAAGAATACAGTTTTGTAGGCCTACCGCCCGTTTTATTTGAAATGTGGCACGGAGTTCTGCCGCTATATTATAACTGCAGCTGCGCTGTTCACATGACGTGTGCTCTCTCGATATCGATATTGCTACTTACCCTAGTGATCTAATTGTGACGAATGAAAATAGCCAGTAATTTCCGAAAGCGGCATTCGGCAATTGCAAAGAAATTGGCCTAAAACACATTTTTTCGTAGACATTTTCGTTATAATATAGACTAATGGATAGAGGAGAATTAAAAGGTGCCCCATCTCGAACGGCGCTAGTGTCAGTTTGGGAGGAGATTTTGGCTTAGTGCTATTATAGATTGAGCCCACGTTCACAGACCAATAATACACCAGCAAACCCTTTTATTTTAATTTGTTTTTTGTTTTATTATAATTACTTTTCTACAATTATTTGCTGCAATAACATGTATGTATAAACATCATGATTATGAATTAATTATACGACGGAAATTCCCATGTCACATACATATCTCTAAAGCCCAATTTATTGAATAAACGTCCTGCTTTGAATAAATTCCCTCTCAGATAGACAAATAGAGTGAGTGAGTGGCCGAGCGGTTAAGAGAGTGGAACCGTAGCCATAACGTAAGGGGTCGAGGCTCACTCGCTCCATGGTTCTGGTGGTAGAGAAAGAGTCTTCTCGGATAAAGACTATAAACCATAGGTCCAGTGTACAAATCTAGCTCATGTGCATTTTAAAGAAAGTAGTGCATATTTTATTTATACGAGTAGGTGGTTACACCGTTGTACTACATTACTAAGCAGCCACAAACTAACTCACGAGGGCCCTTCCTTCAAAAGAACTGGATAGGCCACCCTCATTAAATATGGTAATAAATTTAAAAAAATAGAATCTCAAAAATGGTATACTTACCATCTAAGATACCGACAAAAAAGTTTAGGTTTAGTTCTACGAATTGATCATTATATTTGACCAATATATTTATATCCATTCAAACATGCATAACATTTAAAAGTAGTTGAAGATGTATTGTCCCCTTGAAAAAATAATTGGTTTACATTTTTTGTTGAATATGCCATTTTAATTTCACGTAATAGTTATTCACTTTGACCAAAGTTTGGATCGAAAAAAAAATATTTACCTGAGAAAACTGTAATGTAAATCAAAACATTGTAAAATTGTATGCAAGACAATGAATAAGTAAAATCATTATTTTCTTTGGGTTTTTTTCTTATAGAAGTGAATAGTTTTATTAAAACTGCAAAATTATCTATTCAAAGTCTGACTTTATAGCTCTTTAATGTTCATGATTTTGGGGGCAATACATCTTTAATTAATAATAATAATTATTATTATTATATGGTAGCCAATCACCAAAAATGGTGGTTGCCCAAACGGCCATACATCATTGTACAACCTGGAATCTCTCAACCACCCGATTCCTACCTCTGGATTATCTAGCTGTGTGTCAGACAATTCTAAATTAATGTGAAACTGCAGTTTTAATTAAAGTTGGTACCATATTTTACAATTTTTATCAACTATTAAACAGTAGCTGTTTCGTCTGGATGTAATGTGGTTGTCTCACGCCATGAGCAGCAAATTTGATCTGATGTTTTTTGATATTATGATGATGTGTTTTCTGTTTTAAATATCTCTAACAATCTAGATTTTCAACTTTTCAATTATTAGTTGTATCATCATCCTCACCATATCCTTTTCAAATACATCTCTTATCACTATTGTTGACAATCGTTTGAACCACTTTCCGATATGCTGGAACCATTTTAAACTACTGAGCCAATGTAAGATGCAATGCCTCGCGAGCTTATGAATACGTTGTAATAAGCCAGCTTTACTACAATCCTGGTGTTGTAGTTGTTCAAGAGTCTCTTATATTCGGCAAACTTTGATTTTGCAATCATTTCAAAGTTACCGGTTCCCATTTCTTTATAAATGATCAAACTATCAAGTGATCTAAAACTTTCTGACTTTCTTACTGCATTTCACCATTCCTAATAATGGAGTATGGGTATTATTCATGTTTCAGTTGTTACATTATATAACAGTGTTTCATTTCATTATTTATTCTGTCTATTTCAATATATAAATAACAAAATGGTCAACCTAAGTGAACTTAATCACTGTAGCGGAGCCGGTTGACCCAACCCCAAAGTTATTTATAAGACTCATTATATTTGATGTTTATGACTTCTTCACAGGCAGGAAACACACCGATCAATATTTATCTGAGTCGTCTTGATGTGGAATTAGAGATATTGTTTTGTCTGATAACCAATGGTGTATCCCCCACATTAACAAAAGAGGTAATTTGTCATAAAAATGTATATTGAAATAAAGCATACTGGTTTTTTTTGTTCATCCTATTATTACCTTCAAATGTAGAAGGTAATGTACTATTGTACTATGTTGTTTTATTATTATTAACACGTTGCAACTGCTCTTGGTATAATATATTTAGCTCCTTTCAATTATTTTGATTTAGTTATCCATGTTGCATAATCAATCGAAGAGAAATATTTATTTATTAAAAATATAACATTTTTTATTTGTTTAGGAAGGAAGCAATGCTCTACATGTACATCTAAGTGGTAGATATGTTAAACCTACGTTAGAAATAGTGACTAATCTCATTAAGCTTGGTGTATCTCCAACATTACAGAATAAGGTAAAGTACATAAAAGTGGGCATATATTCCCGTGATCTAACATTGTGTAATTATCGGGTGGCACTCAAACACACATCAGATCACGAGTATGGTGTTGTTCATAACTCTATACCTGCACAAGAGTAGTTACAGCAATCAAATACAGTTGGACACCACTAACGTTCGTGGTACTGAGATTAAATCTCTAAATAGGAAATGAAAATATGTTTTTAATTATCCGCATGATTTGTTTAATTGCATAAAGTCAATTAATATTAATTCACACATTGTATTACAATTATAGTAGCACTTCAAGTTATCTGTCTAGTTTGTTTAAGTTGGTTTAAATAATATAATAATCAACTCTTGGAATACTTTTATTTGGATCCTATTTCATAAAGGCCTAAATTTTCTTTTTTTATTCAATCAAATACGATAGATAAGTACGAAATTATGTGGAATGTTTTGGCCTTCCGAAAAAATTGCATTTATTTTGTTTGAACTATGTCAAAGGTTAAATGTCAAATAATGCAATTCAGTGACCACAAAAAGTAATCCGTATATACAGGCCTCACGTCCTGGGACAGTAAATTACCCCCGTATGGGATACGGGCCACGTATTCAAAGGGTTAAGTGTCTATTTTGTTTTATTTCTAAAAGCAAGCAATTTTAAATACAAATTTGGAGAGTCATCGCAAATGATATTAGTGCTCACTGTAAAATGAATGTTTGAAAATCCATGCAGTCAAAAAATTATCTTTGTTTTTGTTTTTTTTTTGTGTAAAAATATTAAAATAATAGACCTTTGTTGTGTTATTGATTAATATGTCAGTTATTTTCCGTCCTCATATTTGGTATAAGAAAAGAATACTGCATTTCATTGTCGTCTGGTAAATTATCGTGTTTTATAAAAGTTTCCAAAGTGTAATTATCATTTCCGTCTGGATAACAGTGATAAAAGTTGAATTTACTTGAATATTCTTGCAGTCTCCCGTTGTTGTTCAGTTGAATGTCTTGATTTGTGGTGTTAATAATGTTTGGTGGTTTGTATTTAAGATGATTAGCAATATATCTTTTCTGTTAGTGTAGGCCAAATTAGAAAGAAGTGAATATAATTGCAACTTCGTCCTCATTGTTTGTACCTCCTTAAATACAATAGCTTACATTCTTTGCAAATAAATTACATAAAACAAACAATTAAAAATCAACCAAAAAATAACAAAACACAGTGTAAGCATAATGTACTTCACACCATTTCATATTATACACCTATCGGGAGCTAATGAAATTACCAGCCAATCAGATATTATATCGGCCTAAAAGTGAGCCGATTCCCGTTACACCTTGGCCGAATCATCCCGCATTCAGCTATTTCATAGACCTTGTATTTATTGAGAAACATAACCTACGGTAGCTTAGTGTTATCACTGCATTTGGTGTTTGGAAAAATGGTAAAGTGTTGCTGAATTAAGTTTGGCGGGAGCGATGTTCATGATATAGAAACATGAGCAAGAATACAGTTTTGTAGGCCTACCGCCCGTTTTATTTGAAATGTGGCACGGAGTTCTGCCGCTATATTATAACTGCAGCTGCGCTGTTCACATCACGTGTGCTCTCTCGATATCGATATTGCTACTTACCCTAGTGATCTAATTGTGACGAATGAAAATGGCCAATAATTTCCGAAAGCGGAATTCGGCAATTGCAAAGAAATTGGCCTAAAACACATTTTTTCGTAGACATTTTCGTTATAATATAGACTAATGGATAGAGGAGAATTAAAAGGTGCCCCATCTCGAACGGTGCTAGAATCAGTTTGGGAGGAGATTTTGGCTTAGTGCTATTATAGATTGAGCCCACGTTCACAGACCAATAATACACCAGCAAACCCTTTTATTTTAATTTGTTTTTTGTTTTATTATAATTACTTTTCTACAATTATTTGCTGCAATAACATGTATGTATAAATATCATGATTATGAATTAATTATACGACGGAAATTCCCATGTCACATACATATCTCTAAAGCCTAATTTATTGAATAAACGTCCTGCTTTGAATAAATTCCCTCTCAGATAGACAAATAAAGTGAGTGAGTGGCCGAGCGGTTAAGAGAGTGGAACCGTAGCCATAACGTAAGGGGTCGAGGCTCACTCGCTCTATGGTTCTGGTGGTAGAGAAAGAGTCTTCTCGGATAAAGACTATAAACCGTAGGTCCAGTGTACAAATCTAGCTCATGTGCATTTTAAAGAAAGTGCATATTATATTTATACGAGTAGGTGGTTACACCGTTGTACTACATTACTAAGCAGCCACAAACTAACTAATGAGGGCCCTTCCTTCAAAAGAACTGGATAGGCCACCCTCATTAAATATGGTATTAAATAAAAAAAAATAGAATCTCAAAAATGGTATACTTACCATCTAAGATACCGACAAAAAAGTTTAGGTTTAGTTCTACGAATTGATCATTATATTTGACTAATATATATCCATTTAAACATGCATAATATTTAAAAGTAGTTGAGGATGTATTGTCCCCTTGACAAAATAATTGTTTTACATTTTTTGTTGAATATGTCATTTTAATTTCACGTAATAGTTATTCACTTTGACCAAAGTTTGGATCGAAAAAAAAATATTGACCTGAGAAAACTTTAATGTAAATCAAAACATTGTAAAATTGTATGCAAGACAATGAATAAGTAAAATCATTATTTTCTTTGGGTTTTTTTCTTATTGAAGTGAATAGTTTTATTAAAACTGCAAAATGATCTATTCAAAGTCTGACTTTATAGCTCTTTAATTTTCATGATTTTGGGGGCAATACATCTTTAATTAATAATAATAATTATTATTATATGGTAGCCAATCACCAAAAATGGTTGTTGCCCAAACGGCCATACATCATTGTACAACCTGGAATCTCTCAACCACCCGATTCCTACCTCTGGATTATTTAGCTGTGTGTCAGACAAATCTAAATTAATGTGAAACTGCAGTTCTAATTAAAGTTTTTTTTTTTATCAACTATTAAACAGTAGCTGTTTCGTCTGGATGTAATGTGGTTGTCTCACGCCATGAGCAGCAAATTTGATCTGATGTTTTTTGATATTATGATGATGTGTTTTCTGTTTTAAATATATCTAACAATCTAGATTTTCAACTTTTCAATTATTAATTGTATCATCATCCTCACCATCTCCTTTTCAAATACATCTCTTATCACTATTGTTGATCATCTTTTGAACCACTTTCCGATTTGCTTGAACCATTTTAATTAACTGAGCCAATGTAAGATGCAATGCCTCGCGAGCTTATGAATACGTTGTAATAAGCCAGCTTTACTCCAATCCTGGTGTTGTAGTTGTTCAAGAGTCGCTTATATTCGGCAAACTTTGATTTTGCAATCATTTCAAAGTTACCGGTTCCCATTTCTTTATAAATGATCAACCTATCAAGTGATCTAAAACCTTCTGACTTTCTTAATGCATTTCACCATTCCTAATAATGGAGTATGGGTATTCATGTTTTCAGTTGTTACATTATAACAGTATTTCATTTCATTATTTATTCTGTCTATTTCAATATATAAATAACAAAATGGTCAACCTAAGTGAACTTAATCACTGTAGCGGAGCCGGTTGACCCAACCCCAAAGTTATTTATAAGACTCATTATATTTGATGTTTATGACTTCTTCACAGGCAGGAAACACACCGATCAATATTTATCTGAGTCGTCGTGATGTGGAATTAGAGATATTGTTTTGTCTGATAACCAATGGTGTATCCCCCACATTAACAAAAGAGGTAATTCGTCATAAAAATGTAAATCGAAATAAAGCATACTGGTTGTTTTTGTTCATCCTATTATTACCTTCAAATGTAGAAGGTAATGTACTATTGTACTATGTTGTTTAATTATTATTAACACGTTGCAACTGCTCTTGGTATAATACATTTAGCTCCTTACAATTAATTTGATTTAGTTATCCATGTTGCATAATCAATCGAAGAGAAATATTTATTTATTAAAATATAACATTTTTTATTTGTTTAGGAAGGAAGCAATGCTCTACATATACATCTAAGTGGTAGATATGTTAAACCTACGTTAAGAATAGTGACTAATCTTCTTAAACTTGGTGTATCTCCAACATTACAGAATAAGGTAAAGTACATAAGAGTGTGCCTATATTCCCGTGATCTAACATTGTTTAATTATCGGGTGGGACTCAAACACACCTCAGATCACGAGTATGGTGTTGTTCATTGTTTGTACCTCCTTATATACAATAGCTTACATTCTTTGCAAATAAATTACATAAAACAAACAATTAAAAATCAACCAAAAAATAACAAAACACAGTGTAAGCATAATGTACTTCACACCATTTCATATTATACACCTATCGGGAGCTAATGAAATTACCAGCCAATCAGATATTATATCGGCCTAAAAGTGAGCCGATTCCCGTTACACCTTGGCCGAATCATCCCGCATTCAGCTATTTCATAGACCTTGTATTTATTGAGAAACATAACATACGGTAGTCTAGTGTTATCACTGCATTTGGTGTTTGGAAAAATGGTAAAGTGTTGCTGAATTAAGTTTGGCGGGAGCGATGTTCATGATATAGAAACATGAGCAAGAATACAGTTTTGTAGGCCTACCGCCCCTTTTATTTGAAATGTGGCACGGAGTTCTGCCGCTATATTATAACTGCAGCTGCGCTGTTCACATCACGTGTGCTCTCTCGATATCGATATTGCTACTTACCCTAGTGATCTAATTGTGACGAATGAAAATGGCCAATAATTTCCGAAAGCGGAATTCGGCAATTGCAAAGAAATTGGCCTAAAACACATTTTTTCGTAGACATTTTCGTTATAATATAGACTAATGGATAGAGAAGAATTAAAAGGTGCCCCATCTCGAACGGCGCTAGAATCAGTTTGGGAGGAGATTTTGGCTTAGTGCTATTATAGATTGAGCCCACGTTCACAGACCAATAATACACCAGCAAACCCTTTTATTTTAATTTGTTTTTTGTTTTATTATAATTACTTTTCTACAATTATTTGCTGCAATAACATGTATGTATAAATATCATGATTATGAATTAATTATACGACGGAAATTCCCATGTCACATACATATCTCTAAAGCCTAATTTATTGAATAAACGTCCTGCTTTGAATACATTCCCTCTCAGATAGACAAATAGAGTGAGTGAGTGGCCGAGCGGTTAAGAGAGTGGAACCGTAGCCATAACGTAAGAGGTCGATGCTCACTCGCTCCATGGTTCTGGTGGTAGAGAAAAGTCTTCTCGGATAAAGACTATAAACCGTAGGTCCAGTGTACAAATCTAGCTCATGTGCATTTTAAAGAAAGTAGTGCATATTATATTTATACGAGTAGGTGGTTACACCGTTGTACTACATTACTAAGCAGCCACAAACTAACTAACGAGGGCCCTTCCTTCAAAAGAACTGGATAGGCCACCCTCATTAAATATGGTAATAAATAAAAAAAAAATAGAATCTCAAAAATGGTATACTTACCATCTAAGATACCGACAACAAAGTTTAGGTTTAGTTCTACGAATTGATCATTATATTTGACTAATATATATCCATTTAAACATGCATAATATTTAAAAGTAGTTGAAGATGTATTGTCCCCTTGACAAAATAATTGTTTTACATTTTTTGTTGAATATGTCATTTTAATTTCACGTAATAGTTATTCACTTTGACCAAAGTTTGGATCGAAAAGAAAATATTGACCTGAGAAAACTGTAATGTAAATCAAAACATTGTAAAATTGTATGCAAGACAATGAATAAGTAAAATCATTATTTTCTTTGGGTTTTTTTCTTATAGAAGTGAATAGTTTTATTAAAACTGCAAAATAATCTATTCAAAGTCTGACTTTATAGCTCTTAAATTTTCATGATTTTGGGGGCAATACATCTTTAATTAATAATAATAATTATTATTACTAGAGGGTGAGCTCGCTTCGCTCGCTCCCCCTCTAGGAAGTGTAGACGATGGTTCTCGGAATGATAATGTTCTCCTTATACATTTTCTGTCGGTTACCATTATTGAAAATGCTTGACATTCGTAAAACTAAACTACTTTGTTTCACAGTGTTTTAGATGATTAATAACATTTTAAAGTATAGTTTTTATTGTTTGGTAGGGCCCTTTGGGGAGGCGGAGGTCATTTGAGGGAGGTGCTTATTCGAGGGATATACCGTATGTTAAATTGTTTAGTTCTAATAATATGGTAACATTTATAATCAAATGAAATCCTCTCATAGATATGAAAAGTGGTAAAAAAGAATAACAAATGCTTGGTAAATTGCAGATAACAGTGCGGTGAATTCTACTACAAATAGTATAATTGTGTTATTATAAATATGTGGATGGACGTTTATTAGATAGTTGGGTTGTGGGGGGGGGGGGTTGGGAGGGCGGGGGTTTATTATTCAAAGTGATGTTTTATTGGAGAGGCGTTTATTCAAATGAATACCATCCTAATAATTATTAATACATTATTTAATTTAATCATCTTTTGAAACTAACTGCCGTGACAGAGTGGGCCCAAGAAAGAAGACATTACGGCTTGCAACATGGGCAGACATCTCGGTCCTAACGGGACACAGGAAGATAGCCTACAGTTATTCCTGCAAGCTTACTTAATAAAACTCAGCTATCGGGATTTCACTCGAAAAATGTCTTATCAAATCTCCCTATGTAATTTTATAATACTATTCCCCACAATATATTCTGATTCTTTATGGCGTATATTTAATTTGATCTTTATTAATTTGCAGTATAATTCCTATTATTTAACTACTGTACCTTCACACACGTGTGGTATGTTTTAAAATAAACAAAAAACTGAAATGGCTATGATTAATGGCCAATTTTTTTTTTTCGTCTTCCAAAGGGACACTGTATTGATTGATGGAAAGTGCCTGTTTCCAGTCACCTTTAAGGTCAAATCTATTATTTTAACTGCTCCCTTGTGTATAAAAGAGAGAAAATATTTGAAACTAAGTTGAACTTATCTTAAACCCGGAAATTACTTTGACCGGGAAGAATTGAAATTGAGAGGAAAATCCAATGTTGAAATCATAAATGTTGTTAAAAAACTCTTTATAACATCTTCCTAAGATATTGTGATATAAAGATATACTTTTATATTTAAGAAATTGACCTTTGTATCGGAATTTAAATAGGTTCACAAACTTGACCCAGAAAGTCCAAAGGAGAGTTTGTCCAGATGTTTTAATGACCATTTAGTTTATAATAGAATCCCTAAAGAAAACACTTAGCTTAATTTTGTGACCTTTCCCATCGTTAAACCAGGAGTGATGGACACTATTTAAGTACAGATTTGACAGTGTCATCCATCACAGAAATACCTTATTATACCGTTAATCACTCCCACTTAAACACCCCTGGATCAACTTAGGACCAATCGTTACCCTCACAGATGATGTAATGACATTATGCAAATGAACTGAGCCAATATACTCCCAAGTTTCAGAAGGGCCCAGACACACCTTACAGCCACCTCACGGAGCACACACCTTACAGCCACCTCACGGAGCACACACCTTACAGCCACCTCACGGAGCACACACCTCACAGCAGACCTACACACTTCACACCTCACCGACAGCATCATTGACCGTCCGTTCCTTATGTATACTTATAGTTGTATATTGTACTGAAGTATTATACTGAATAAACAATATAGTGTTATGACAGTCAAGCGAGTAAGAGTCTTTCATTAGTACCTCAACAACCCAAACGTTATAAAAGGGAAACAGAGGGATGTGATATAAAGATATACTTTTATATTTAAGAAATTGACCTTTGTATCGGAATTCAAATAGGTTCACAAACTTGACCCAGAAAGTCCAAAGGAGAGTTTGTCCAGATGTTTTAATGACCATTTAGTTTATAATAGAATCCCTAAAGAAAACACTTAGCTTAATTTTGTGACCTTTCCCATCGTTAAACCAGGAGTGATGGACACTATTTAAGTACAGATTTGACAGTGTCATCCATCACAGAAATACCTTATTATACCGTTAATCATTCCCACTTAAACACCCCTGGATCAACTTAGGACCAATCGTTACCCTCACAGATGATGTAATGACATTATGCAAATGAACTGAGCCAATATACTCCCAAGTTTCAGAAGGGCCCAGAGACACCTTACAGCCACCTCACGGAGCACACACCTTACAGCCACCTCACGGAGCACACACCTTACAGCCACCTCACGGAGCACACACCTCACAGCAGACCTACACACTTCACACCTCACCGACAGCATCATTGACCGTCCGTTCCTTATGTATACTTATAGTTGTATATTGTACTGAAGTATTATACTGAATAAACAATATAGTGTTATGACAGTCAAGCGAGTAAGAGTCTTTCATTAGTACCTCAACAACCCAAACATTATATTACATGGTGGAAGACCCAAATTTCATAAGGAACGGAGTGAGAAAACAAGAAATAAACACTTAACAAGACACGAAGACGAAGACGAAGACAAAAATAACCATATTTGTTTGAAAGGAGAGAAATTTACTTTGACTCAAAGGACAAGCTGAAATTATATTTGAATGAGATCGAGACAAGCAGAAATTTTATCAAATTATTACCATTGGATAAAGACAAAGAAGATAATCGAGGAAGACACAAAAGACGAGCTGAAATTATATTTGAATGAGATCGAGACAAGCAGAAATTTTATCAAATTATAACCATTGGATAAAGACAAAGAAGATAATCGAGGAAGACCCAAGCAGAATCAAAACAGAAGCAAGCGGACAAGAACTGTTTCGTTTGGACACTTTCAACTTCACGCAGTTTTTTTTTCGATCGTTTTTTTTAACATTTACTTTTTTGAACATTGATGAACACCTTTCGCATTTTTTTTAATTCGTTGTTTGAAAATTTGAACATTGATGAGCACCTTTAACATTTCTTTAATTCGTTGTTTGAACATTTAAACAATATTGAACACTTTTGCATTCCTTTAATTCATTTTAATTGGATCCGAAGCATTTGGGGTAAGTCGAAACCATTTTGAATTTTGATTTGTAACCTTGATTGAAAAAGTGAGAGTTTACATATATATACACTAAATTGTTTTTGATATTTGATTAATAATTAATATTATAAAGTATGGTCGACGTTGTTGATAACGAAGTAATTTTAAATGAGCCCGTCAATCCTCACCCCGTGCCCCACCTAAGACAAACCGATTTCCTTCCCAAAAGATATGACGGTTCCATAACCGATCACGACCAATGTAGTGCACACTACTTATCGTTTACCGACTACCTTGAGGCCCACACTTTAGAAAACCCTGTAAACAATGCCCAATTAATTAATGTAATAAGTATTTTTAAACGTAGCCTTCAGGGCCAAGCTAGACTCTGGATTGAGGGAAAGCAGTTCGATTCACTAGAATCCTTAAAAACCCAATTCATCAACAGGTTTAGTAAAAACAAATCAATCTATGCGCACATAAGAGAATACGATTCAATTACATACACCACTGGCGACAACGCCGAAAAGCACTTAACCAAAATCAAACAAGCCGCAGACAGAATTGGATACGCTGACCAGCAGATAAAGAATAAATTTATTTCGACCCTTCCACCAAAATGTAGAGCAGCTGTAGCCATGTCCACCCCAATCGATGCCACTATTGAAAATATTGTAAATAGCACACAAAATTACCTTGACCTTTCCGTAGATGATGCCACACGGGAAGTTTCATTCAATATCAATAAGGAAACAGATAGGCCTAATAGTCTCGAATCGCTCCAACATGAGATAAATTCTCTCAAGTTAGACATGGCCACAACAAAACGATCCCTTAATGATGATACTCGACGCTCACGTTCCCCCACCCGAAATTATATCCCAAGACGAAACCGAAGCCCAAGCCCATACAAACCCCGATTCCAGACCCCACCGACCCCAAGATATAGACAACCTCCCCCAACCTGTTATTACTGCGGGAAACCAGGCCACATAGCAAGGCACTGCCGACAACAAAACCGCTCTTACGGAAACTATCCCCCGCCATACCCATACCAACAGTCAAACAATTACTACCCTAGCCACCAGCAGGATTTTTAGAAAGGGGACTAGATGCCGCCTATAATCTGGCCCCCCATACTAAATACGACAATTTTAAGGCAAAATACTTAGGGAATTCAGATAATATTGATTTGTTACTTAACGACAGAAATTACGTTAAAGGAAATTTACCAGATGGTAGAAATGTTTTAACTTTATTTGACAGTGGTTCAACTAGAACTATAATCTCACAATCGTACGTTAATTCCTCACTTTATTTATCGCGTTTAAAGCCAGTTAAAGTAAACACAACTAAATTTCGATTAGGTAACGGTGACTTCTTATATGCCAACCACTTAGTGCAATTCGAATTATTTATCCAAGGACACAAATTTAAAATTTCAGCATTAATCGTTAAAAATTTGACAGGTATTGACCTGATACTTGGAACCGAAACATTGTCTGAACTCGACGGTACTTTAAATTTTAAGGAAAACACATTTCGCATTAGACCAAAGATTTTTAGCTTTCGTCCTGTACACAAGATTTTTCTTAAACCCGGTGATACTAAAACAGTTAAATTAAAAGGAAGGGTTCCCGCCTTTGTACGCAATTCTGATGTTGTTCTACATGCAACCACCCATATTTCAAAACTTTGTCCATCAGATATGTTAGTAAAATTACACAGAGGAGAAACCAACATTGATATCACTAACAACACAAACAGAAACGTATCTCTAAATACACATCAACCTATCGCGAGCCTTCACTTAACCAACCTTGTTAAACAGCAACAGTTAAATTAAAAGGAAGGGTTCCCGCCTTTGTACGCAATTCTGATGTTGTTCTACATGCAACCACCCATATTTCAAAACTTTGTCCATCAGATATGTTAGTAAAATTACACAGAGGAGAAACCAACATTGATATCACTAACAACACAAACAGAAACGTATCTCTAAATACACATCAACCTATCGCGAGCCTTCACTTAACCAACCTTGTAACAGTTACTAACGACCTACCAATTGATAGAATAAAGTTGACCAATGACAACGCAAACAAGTACCCACATTTAGAACGTACAGACCCATTGCTAACTTTAACCGAGGAAGAAATAATTAGAAAACAAGTTGATTTAAAAGACAGCGTTTTAACACATAGAGAAAAAGAAGATTTGTATATAACATTACAACAAAACAGAAACGCATTTTCACTTTATGGTGAACTATCTAGCTGCCCAAACTTCAAAGCTGACATACGCCTCTCTAACGATGAACCATTTTTTATTCGACCATACTTCGCGACAGACAAAGATAAACATGTTATTGAGGCCGAATTGAACAAATTAGTCAAACTAGGAATCTTAGCAGTAGGACACCAATCGTATACTTCCCCTGTCCTTCTTGTTTCAAAGAAAAATTCAAAAGATAAAAGAGTTGTCACAGACTTTCGCTATCTAAATTCCAGGATAAAACGTATTAATCACCCATTCCCATTATTAGCCGAAACTCTGAAAACAATAGGTAACGCTAATTCACAGATTCTTAGCGTAATTGATTTGAAATCAGCGTTCCACTGTGTACCATTAGCCGAACATGCCCAACAATACACAGGTATAGCTTCATATCATGGTGGAAAACATTATTATTATAAGAGATTAGCACAAGGATTAAACGTTTCGCCAGGTATATTTCAAGCAAAGATTGACGAAATTTTAAATGAAATCCCAAATTCTAGAGAATTCTGTATCGCCCATCATGATGATATTATTTTATTTAGCCAAGACAAATTTGCTCATAAGCAGCACCTTGTTTCCGTTTTACAAGCCCTACAATTAAATGGTTTTAGAATTTGTCCAAAGAAATGTAAGTTATTCAAGAATAAAGTGCAATATATGGGACACACCATCCTGATTAATTCTTCAGGACACGCATGTATCACACCATTAGGCGACAGGTGTGCAGCTATCCGAAATTTGCCAGTCCCACGAACCCATAAAGAAACTAAACGATTTATTGGTGCAGTAAATTATGTATCCCATTTTTTCCCTCAAATACAATCAATTTTACGTCCGTTACACACACTCGCAAGCAAACGCCGAAAATTTTGTTGGTCTACTGAACACCAGAAAGCATTTGACGAAATTAAACAATTAATGGTTAAACCACCAACTCTTCAAATGCCTAGAAAAGAAGGTAGATTTACGCTATATAGCGACACTTCAAGAACCGCAACAGGTTCATATTTAACACAAACAGTAAACGGTAAAGAACACATAATAGGTTATTATTCCAAAATCTTACCACAAGCCTGTCAACGATATAGCGTCACAGAATTAGAGTTATTTGGACTTTACATTAACGTTTCAGCATTTCGACATTTACTAAAGGGTTGCGAATTTGATGCATTCGTAGACCACTCAGCAATTGTACAAATTTGGAATTCAAAAGATCAGCCATGTACACCCCGTTTACAGAAACTAATATTACGATTGTCCGGATACATTTTCCAAATTGGTTATAAGAAAGGAACTGAATTAGTTTTAGCAGATTTTCTCTCCCGAGCCCCTCGTGATGACGATTCCGAAATCGATCAAGTTGTACCCATTGCATTTAATATTACAGAGACTGAATCTCTTAACCCGATTACAAACACATTTACTAGCAGACCAGTAACAAGGTCATACGCCAAGAAAATGGGAATAAATATACCTGACCTACATAAACCCAAACCCAAACAAACGCCTGTCATTAATCAAAATCCAGTGACACCAAACACGCGACCTACACCTCAACCTACCGCTACACCACAGATAATCACGAGACAACAAACAAACGCACATCGATCACCGCCTATCATAACGCCACCTATCGTAACACCACCCCCAATACGTAATGTAAACATTCGACAACCTCCAGAGGAACGACTAGTAGACAAAAGTAAGCAAAACAAAGATACTACACATCGAAACGTACCAGTTGAATTGTATACATCGCCCAAACCACTAGTACCAAACATAACTGAATTTAAGTCAGCACACATCCCAAAACAACAAGACTTAGATAGATTAATGGATGTTATTCAAAGAAAGATAATTAGAGATTATAACCTCCCAATAGATGTTAAACAATTACGTGTTGAACAAGAAACTTCACCATTTTTTAAGCCAGTTTATGATTATTTAGTTCATGATATCCTTCCAGCTGATAAGAAAGCAGCTCGTGCAGTTCAGAATAAGTCAGAGCAGTACATATTGTGCAACGGTTTACTATTCCGTTTATTTTTCCAAGATAAAGGTGGAGAATTTGTATTGCAATTAGCTGTTCCTGAAAACTTAGCAGAGACTGTTATTTCTCAGTATCACGACAATTTGTTAAGTAGCCACCAAGGTACGATGCGTACTTACCTTACTATTAGGAAATTATTTTACATGCCCCTTATGTTCGAGAAAGTCAACAATTATACCCAAGCGTGTCTTAGATGTCAACAATTTCGTCCCAAAACCGATAAATTACGTCCTTTACACGATCGAGTACCAGCAACTTACCGTCCCTTTCATACACTCAGTCTAGATTTTAAGAGTATGCCAACTTCACCTTCAGGTTTTAAACATATTATGGTAGTATGTGATGAGATAACTAGATTTTTTATTTGTGTACCTTTGAAATCCATTGATGCCGAAACAATTTGTGAAGCACTAATTCAAAAGGTCATCAGTATTTTTGGACCCCCATCTCGTCTTATTTCAGATGCAGCAACCTCCCTTACAGGAAAATTATTAACACTATTATGTAACACCCTTAATATTGATAGGAAAATCATCAGCGTCCACAATCACGGTAGTTTACAAGTTGAACGTCATATCCGCACCGTATCGGACCTGTTAAAGGTCAACCTTAACCAATTCGGAACAGATTGGGTTAGATTTGTATCAACAACATGTTATGCTTATAACTCGTTTTCATCCCCACATCTGGGAAACCACTCCCCTTACGAATTAGTTTTTGGCCGCCAACCTCCAAGTTTGACCTCATTAGCATTTAACCCTATTTCAGGATTGTCTCATTCCTATGAAGAATACTTTGAACATCTCAAGAAGAAATTTCAAAACATTTCACAGACAATGCTACAATTACAGCGAACACAACAAAACGTCCAAAACTCAAAGATTTCCCAACGCTTAGAAAAAAGTCCAATTTACTCAGTAGGACAACTCGTATATTTATACAAGCCAACATCATCATCACTAACAGCAAATTCAAAGAAAATCGCCGCAGAATGGGTCGGACCATTAGTGATTCATGAAGTACTAGACAGAACACACTACATCCTAGCAACGATTAAAGGAGAAATACTTCGCGACGTATTCAATTATAACAGACTGAAACCCTGTTTTATGAGAACGCCTAAAGAACGCAAAAATTTTACACATCTCCAAAAACTTAAACAATTGTTGAATGAACCCACCGATGATAATAACGATAAAATCCAAAACACCATTAATGTAGTAAATGACGAAACCAATGTTGAATTTGTAGACGAACATGATAGGACACCCACCCAATTGCATACAGATACCCTTACACATCCAACTAAGATAGAACCCCTTAACTTGCAACCTTACATTGACTGTGTAGAGAATAACATGGGATTAGCAGCCCCATTCCAAATGAAAGAAGAACAAATAAAGGAACAAACTAATCTAATTATGACAGCACCTAATGATTCAAATATGACATTAAACCGAGGTAGATTTAAAGCAGGACATTTCCAAGTTTTAGTTTCGTATTCTAAACCGACTTCAGTCAAACGCAACACTGATAAAACAAAACACGAATCTAATGATCGCAAATTTTGGTGGAATATTGACAGATATAACGATACAGATAAATTGATTAAAGAGATCATTAATGATAAACAGATACCGATAAGTGGATCGCCAAAACGATTCATAAAACGTTTGTATAATGCAACAAGTTACTGATTTAATTTTTTTTGCAGGATTATTTTTAAATTACGACATTTGCTAAATTATTGATAGCATAGTCTACGTATTTGATGAGATTTGTTTAGTAATGATGTGATTTCAGTTAAAAGAGAATTGAATTTATGTTTAAGTATTGATTTTGTAACGAGTTTGATAAAGATTAATTTTGAATTTTGAATGATCGATATATTGAGATATTAAAAGGAACGACAATCATTTTGTAACAAATATTTTGTTTAACCTTTGAGTCGTTAATCTCAAGCATTAATTAATTGATATACAAGAACAGGAGATTTTCTTAGTACTCTTAATTGTAATTTTGTTGACATTGAGTACAAAAGTCGAATTTGTCGATTGATTGAAATCGTAATTACCTGTAAATATAAATGCTTAAATCGATAAAGTTGTGACGATAACGATATATTGTGGATAAGTTTGTGTCAACGGGACACATACATTCGTTTCTTTTAAAGTTTTAAGTGATTAAGTTTGATATTTGATTTTAGGCTAATCAGCCACAGTTTCTTGAATTTTACGTTTTGATTTGATTGATTTATATTTGAAGGCCATTAGAACGCGATAAGTTGTCGCGCTATTTGATATATATTCATTGTACATATTCTTTAAGTTCTTTAAATTTGACCAATTGACGTTTGATTAACGCTCGAGGGAGGAGTAGAGCCAATTACGAGCTATATATATAAACAACCGGATGGGCAGACTATAAATAAGTCGCACGAGCGTATCAAATATACAGTATTTACTGTCGAATTATAAGTTAATTTACTTTTGTGAGATTGTTATAATAGTTGAACTTGAAATTTTATTGTTTGAGTTTATATCGTTTATTTAGTTTAATATTGTTTATTTTAAATACATTTTAATTTTATTTATCTTAATTTTAGTCAATTCCAAATTTCCCCCTAAAATGGAATCCGAAAAGCTTGACGTTACACAGTTATGCTTAAAACACAAAATTCAAATGACGCCCCTGTCCACAGAATGTGCCCTTATAAAGAAGATAATCCTTTACCAAAGCGAACAAAACGTAATTCTCCATATTACCAAAATGATGCCATTTACTTTAGATTCCTTGAAAAGAGTTTTATTATTCCTTTGCGACATCCGTCCAGCAGACCAACTGACAAACCTCAAATTAAATACCCTTTTACACATTGGCAGTTATTTATGTTGTTTCGACAAAATGTCCTCCCCCATTATAGACTACATTTGGAAGCATAAGAGTGAACCAGCCCTACTTGACTTTTCCACAATCGACCTTTCCATTAATCTAGACGGCATCGCCACTTGTATACCAAACACACATGAATTTCACAGACAACATATTTATTCTATGACCCTCCTGCTCTTAGCAATTACAAAAGACATCAAAGCCCCACAATGCACAACATTTTTTTCAAGAGTCCGACAACAAACAGGCATCATACCCCAAGACGAATTAAAACCTAGCGAACACTCACCATTTGGATATGTTGTAACTAAATATAAGAAAAAACTATATTCGCACATTCGTAACATGCAGTACCTGGAAAATAAATACCAAGATACCCCTGCCAAATTTGTCAATGTAACCCCGAAATTAAAAACTTTCATACTGATTGTACAATCAACAAATGCTGCGGAACATTGTTTCACAAAAATTGCCAACAAATAAACAAGAAATACCAATGCTTGAATTGCGGTATGGTATATTTGAATGAGATGCCTTACACTGCTACCTACATATTGGACGACGGCACACTGTGGACTACATCCCATTATTATCGATTATTATATGATTGATTTCAATTTATCCTTTATAAATTTTTTTTCTATTTCAAATAATTAACGAGAGTCGACTTCTTGACCGATGTTTTTTAGGGAAACCCAACCGTTGTGATGTTTATATTTCGGTAATCCGAGTGTAGCATGCCTCCAAAGCAACGGACCCACAATTATGTCGATCTTGAAGAACACTTTTGTTTTTTTTATATACATTTTTTGTTTCAAATTTTATATAAATTCCGGAATTTTTATACGAAATTCATTTTTAATTTCATTTTTTTAAGAGAGAGAAGAGAGAGAGTGAAAGTGATAAGGTTACACTTCAGAGTCAATGGTTTTGGCTAACTCAATTTTTGCTTATATGTATAATAATGTTTTTTTTCTTTTATATAACTTTAATTTTGCATGCCACTATTATAACCATTTTTATATGTTAAATAGATTAGAAAAAAAAAAAGGGAAACAGAGGGATGTGATATAAAGATATACTTTTATATTTAAGAAATTGACCTTTGTATCGGAATTTAAATAGGTTCACAAACTTGACCCAGAAAGTCCAAAGGAGAGTTTGTCCAGATGTTTTAATGACCATTTAGTTTATAATAGAATCCCTAAAGAAAACACTTAGCTTAATTTTGTGACCTTTCCCATCGTTAAACCAGGAGTGATGGACACTATTTAAGTACAGATTTGACAGTGTCATCCATCACAGAAATACCTTATTATACCGTTAATCACTCCCACTTAAACACCCCTGGATCAACTTAGGACCAATCGTTACCCTCACAGATGATGTAATGACATTATGCAAATGAACTGAGCCAATATACTCCCAAGTTTCAGAAGGGCCCAGACACACCTTACAGCCACCTCACGGAGCACACACCTTACAGCCACCTCACGGAGCACACACCTTACAGCCACCTCACGGAGCACACACCTCACAGCAGACCTACACACTTCACACCTCACCGACAGCATCATTGACCGTCCGTTCCTTATGTATACTTATAGTTGTATATTGTACTGAAGTATTATACTGAATAAACAATATAGTGTTATGACAGTCAAGCGAGTAAGAGTCTTTCATTAGTACCTCAACAACCCAAACGTTATATTACAATATAAATATGGAACAATAGCGTCGGCGTGCACACTAATGTTATCAAATCTACGTTTCGCGGTACATCTCGGATAGATAAGGTAGGTATCCAAGGCGGAGATTTGTAGAGAAGTTTTTGCATTGTGCTCGCCTATGTCAGAATTAACCATAATTTATATATAGATATGGTAGCCAATCACCAAAAATGGATGGTGCCCAAACGGCCATACATCATTGTACAACCTGGAATCTCTCAACCACCCGATTCCTACCTCTGGATTATCTAGCTGTGTGTCAGACAAATCTAAATTAATGTGAAACTGCAGTTCTAATTAAAGTTTTTTTTTATCAACTATTAAACAGTAGCTGTTTCGTCTGGATGTAATGTGGTTGTCTCACGCCATGAGCAGCAAATTTGATCTGATGTTTTTTGATATTATGATGATGTGTTTTCTGTTTTAAATATATCTAACAATCTAGATTTTCAACTTTTCAATTATTAATTGTATCATCATCCTCACCATCTCCTTTTCAAATACATCTCTTATCACTATTGTTGATCATCTTTTGAACCACTTTCCGATTTGCTGGAACCATTTTAATTAACTGAGCCAATGAAAGATGCAATGCCTCGCGAGCTTATGAATACGTTGTAATAAGCCAGCTTTACTCCAATCCTGGTGTTGTAGTTGTTCAAGAGTCGCTTATATTCGGCAAATTTTGATTTTTCAATCATTTCAAAGTTACCGGTTCCCATTTCTTTATAAATGATCAAACTATCAAGTGATCTAAAACTTTCTGACTTTCTTACTGCATTTCACCATTCCTAATAATGGAGTATGTGTATTCATGTTTTCAGTTGTTACATTATAACAGTATTTCATTTCATTATTTATTCTGTCTATTTCAATATATAAATAACAAAATGGTCAACCTAAGTGAACTTAATCACTGTAGCGGAGCCGGTTGACCCAACCCCAAAGTTATTTATAAGACTCATTATATTTGATGTTTATGACTTCTTCACAGGCAGGAAACACACCGATCAATATTTATCTGAGTCGTCGTGATGTGGAATTAGAGATATTGTTTTGTATGATAACCAATGGTGTATCCCCCACATTAACAAAAGAGGTAATTCGTCATAAAAATGTAAATTGAAATAAAGCATACTGGTTGTTTTTGTTCATCCTATTATTACCTTCAAATGTAAGAAGGTAATGTACTATTGTACTATGTTGTTTAATTATTATTAACACGTTGCAACTGCTCTTGGTATAATACATTTAGCTCCTTACAATTAATTTGATTTAGTTATCCATGTTGCATAATCAATCGAAGAGAAATATTTATTTATTAAAAATATAACATTTTTTATTTGTTTAGGAAGGAAGCAATGCTCTACATGTACATCTAAGTGGTAGATATGTTAAACCTACGTTAGGAATAGTGACTAATCTTATTAAACTTGGTGTGTCTCCAACATTACAGAATAAGGTAAAGTACATAAGAGTGTGCCTATATTCCCGTGATCTAACATTGTTTAAATATCGGGTGGGACTCAAACACACCTCAGATCACGAGTATGGTGTTGTTCATAACTATATACCTGCTCAAGAGTGGTTACAGCAAGCAAATACAGTTGGACACCACTAACGTTCGTGGTACCGATATTAAATATCTAAATAGGAAATCTAAATATATATTTTTTTAATTATCCGCATCCTTTGTTTAATTTAATTCTTTATTGTATAAAATAAGTATGTATGATTTATAATGAACTTTAGAGAAAAGTGCTATACGTAAGTAAAGTAGTAACGTCGAAACCTAAGCTAATGCTAACGGCCTTAGTGCCCGTCTCCATTTCCTTAGCGTTTGGTCCAGGCTCCACTAAGTGTGTATGTTTGCGGGGTACGCCACTCCTCCCGCACAAACGAGTCTGATTTACCTTCCCAGTACTTTTAACATACCGGTACCCATTTCTATCACCTTGGTGGGGAGGAACAATGTGGATAAAGAATCTTGCTCAAGGACTCAACACCGCAGTGACCACGATATTTCTTTTCGTACATAAGTTGAGGACCCTCGTGAAACGTCACAAAATAAACATAAGGTGTGACAAAAGAATTGAGCTAACTACAATTCGCTAATGGAAACGATTTCTGTCGAGCCGTCTGTGTAGTCGAGTGGATAAGACTGTGGACTTTATATGTCGATGTATGGGGTTCGACTCCCATGAGCTACTTCTTTTACTTTATAGTGAGAGAGATTATTTGGAGGGTTAGGTTTAGTTATATTTTGGAAATAGTTTGCCTATCTTTCACATGGGTCCCCAACTTATATACGAAAAAAAAATCGCGGGCCGAGCTTGAATCGGCAACCTCTTGATTGCAAGTCCAATGCTCTAACCACTGCGCCACAGTGCTCCACTAAGTGTTGCCTTACGTACGTCTTCATTATTATGTAATATTACATCTTCATATCACATAGCATAAGGTATAAGGATAGAGATAATTTATTGAATGAATTATCAATTTAACTATGTTTTATGTGGACATGTCATTATAAAATTAATGGTTGAATTTAGAATGATGACTGGAAGCAATGTTCACATTAATCTGTATGTAAAAACTACACGATTATGATTTCTTTTGTCAGTAAAATTGCAAAATTAGGGAATCAACAGACAATTGATATAATTCGGTCTACGTTCAGAGCATAAGCACCTGCCAGCAAAACCTTTATTTTAATTTGTTTGTGTATTATTTATCATTGCATAACATAACTGATTTTCTGCAATAACCTGTATGTATAATTTCTTTATAGGACGGAAACACCCCGCTGCATGAATACATGCGTTCAAATAAACCTACCTTAGAAGTAGTAAACTATCTCAGGAAACAAGGTGCTTCAATAACAGCACTAAATAAGGTAATACAGGGTTACAGATAAGTTATTATGATTACGTACGTATGATCTGCACCGCAACAATATCTTATCCACTTATTTTATATCATATTACAATTGATAATAACTATACTTATTTGCTGCAATACACTGTTTGTATAAACTTCTTGATTATAATTTCTTGAAAGAACGGAAACACTCCACTGCATGAATACATGCGTTCAAATGAACCTATCTTAGAAGTAGTAGACTATCTCACGAAGCAAGGTGCATCCGTAACAGCACTAAATAAGGTAATATATGGCTACATATAAGTTATATGATTACACCTAACGTCGGCGAAATTATGTTTTTTTTATCTATTTTTTACCCCATTTAAAAATGTAATGTTTTGGTGTGATGTCACTTACAACAATGGCATCAAAATAATCAATAAGGATACGAATGAATTATACGGTGGCATATAAGTGTCACGGAAACTTTCAAAAAATATCACGGCAATTTAAAAAAAAAGCCACGGCAATTTGAAAAAAGCCACGGCAAATTAAAAATAAAACATCACGGCAAATTAAAAATAAAACATCGCGGCAATTTAACAAAAATACCCCGGCAACTTAAAAATGAAACACCACGGCAAATTAGTATTGAAACACCACGGCAAATTAATAATGAAACACCACGGCAAATTACAGAATGCCACGGCGGAAGGTTCAAATAAACCTATCTTAGAAGTAGTAGACTATTTCACGAAGCAAGGTGCATCCGTAACAGCACTAAATAAGGTAATAATGGGCTAGAGATAATTTCAAAATAAGGGAATGCACAGACAATTGATATACTTCGATCTACTTTCACAACATATGCACCAGCAAACATTTTATTTCAATTTCTTTGTGTATTATTATCATTACCTAACTATAATTATTTGTTTCAATACACTGTTCGTATAAACTTCATGATTATAATTTCTTTAAAGGACGGAAACACCCCGCTGCATGAATACATGCGTTCAAATGAACCTATCTTAGAAGTAGTAGACTATCTCACGAAGCAAGGTACATCCGTAACAGCACTAAATAAGGTAATATGAGGCTACAGATAAGTTTATGATTACACCTAACGTCGGTGAAATTATGTTTATTTTTCTATTTTTTACCTCATTTAAAAATGTAATATTTTGGTGTGATGTCACTTACAACATTGGCATAACAATAATCAATAAGGATACGAATAAGATAAGATAAGATAAGATAACTTTTATTGATCCTCAAAAAGGAAATTCATTGCTTGTCATAATAACAAAGAAAACACAATAAAAACAAATATAGCATAAAACCATTCATATAAAAACATCTAAAAAATTACAAGATAAAATTATCTTCTTGACTTCCTGTTGTACTGGATGATACCGGAAGGAATAAAGGATTTAGCAAATCGATTTGTTTTCACACTGAGGAGCCTCAATCTACCACTTGGATTAAGTTGGTCTATGATCACTTTGTGGAGAGGATGAGAGGCATCCGACTCAATGCATTCGAAATGAATGAATGAATTATGACTGGAAGAACACGCCGCGGAATGTTCAAACGTTTCTATTCCAGTACGAATACTACTTTCAATTACAACCTAGCTATCTCATATTGCATCTTGCATAACACTCAACATCTCCTTACCACAATGCTAATTTTCAAATAGATTCCAATATATTCATGGTATGTGGTACTGATATTGTTTACGTTTAATAATAAACTTCGTCTTAATATTTTTTTTCTCTATAGGACGGAAACACCCCGCTGCATGAATACATGCGTTCAAATAAACCTACCTTAGAAGTAGTAAACTATCTCAGGAAACAAGGTGCTTCAATAACAGCACAAAACAAGGTAATATAAGTCTGAAAATAATTTATATGATTACACCTATAACGTACGTATGATATGTGCCGCAAATATATTTTATCCACTTTATTTCATATCAAATTACAATTGATTGAGTTATTTAGAATTACTTGCTGCAATAATTATTTAGTAGTAATTAAACAAGATCCTACAATTATTATGGGATTGGTATATTGATTATGTTTTATGTGGACATGTCATTATAAAAGAGCTGAATTTAGAATCATGAGAGAAAGCAATGTTTACGTTAACATGTATGCATAAACTACACGATTATGATTTCTTTAATGATTCTGTAAAATTACAATATAAGAGACAATTGGTCTGCTTTTGACCCCATTTAAACATTTAACTTGTTGGTGTGATGTTAATTACAACAATGTCATCCAAATAATCAACAAGGACACGAATGAATTATAACCGGAAGAACACGCCGCGGAATTTTCAAAACGTTTCTATTCCAGTACGAATAATACTTTCAATTACAACTATCTCATATTATTGCATCTTGCATAATACTCAACATATCCTTACCACAATATTAATTTTCGAATAGATTCAAATATAGTCATCGTATGTGGTAGGCCTACTGGTATTTTTTTACGTTTAATAATCCTTTTATAATATAATGGCTTCGAATTTTGATAATTTTATCTTATTTTAGGAACAAATGTAAGTAAACTTACCAATTCGATGTTTACCACTTCGAGTGAACATTTTGAAAACATTCAAAACACATACATATGTGTCTAGGCTATACTAAAATAGCTTCCAAGTTGGCTACATCATAATCGGAATCACCCTGGAACCATCAACTTTAACCAATAGGTTCTAACCAAATTTAAAAGAACCGCACAAATACACATTTGACGCGTAATGCTTATAATGTGGGCTGAAATTGTTTAGTACGCGAATGACCTAGATATTTGATATACTTTTATGTTCATAGGAAGGAAAAACAGCAGTATCTGTTTTAGAAGAAAATACGCAGATAGAAAAAACAAAACAAATCATGATTTTAGAGTATTTTGACAGTAAGTTAATAAGATTATATTAAAATTTATCTAAATTAAAGTTGATTTAACTTTAAACATTTGCATTTTAAAAACAAATGTTATTCATACATTAAGTTTTACATAAAACCATGAATGCGAAAACCGAAATGATACATGTATGTTATGCGTATTTTTAATTATTTGAATTAGAACTGCTAGTTCCTCCAGAAATATTTGCCATGGGTAAAGAGGCTATTAAGATATATAAAGATGAACTGAAAGATGGTAAAATTGCAGTTGTGAATTCAAGATGTATGTTTCTTGGGAAAGAAGGTGCTGGTAAGACAAGCTGCGTAAAGTCCATGCTTAGAGAGAGGTAAAAAAAAATACAATTGATACAAATATTATTGTGTTAACATTAGGATAATATTATTAATCAATTATTTCAACGTAAATATATACTTGTATTATGTTGACTAAAGGTTGCCTCTCTTGAATTTTTATAATATATACAGCCTTCTAAAAGTGTGTATTTGTATCACTAGTTTGATAATTTCAATTCGTTAAACGTAATGTAATGGACTAAACGTATTTAATGAATTTTGTTTCAACTTCAACGTACATTAGTAAAAACTTTCATCTGGATCACTGTATAGTATTCAAGTAAATTTTCTTTTGGATGATCCAAAGTCGACCAGCGAAAGCTAGAGTAAAAAACGTAAGTTTTACGATTTTTATTTGACTTTGGATCATCCAAAAGAAAATTTACTTGAATTCAACATTCATGTTTACAATAGATTCAACCCTAAAGAACCTTCGACAGATGGTATAGTTACAGCTACCGTGTTTAAAGCAACTGGAGAGAGCAATTGGAAGAAGATTAAAGACGGTAAGATAATGTGATTATCCGAACTCTAATAGAGAGAAATGGCGAACCGCGATGACGTCACTCAAATTTCACCGAGTGGGTATAGATTGTAAACAAACCATTTCGCCACATGTTTTTGTATGGGAAATTCCGATGGGTTGAGTTAAAAAGGTAGGTAGAAAAGAACGTTTAAAACACACATAATAGCAGTATCTTTTTTTTTTGCAACACCCTTAACAATTTTAATGTTATATGGGCAAATCTTCAACATATTTTATTTTAATTTGGATTGAATTAAGACGCGTTTTTGTTATATACTGTACCCAGCTCTAGCTAGGCTGGCTAGGCCCTAATAAATACTGTAGTTGGCCTGTATGCTGTAGTACCTTGAGTACTCGAGCCTTGCACGGATTATCGGTTATTATAATAATAATAATAATATTGGAAATTCGTTATTGCATACTGTACTACTACTACTTTAGCTAGGGTGCTGCTAGGCCTCTCCTAGCTAGGTAGTAAGACTAAATAGAGCATCTCTAGTAGATGTAGGCCTAGCATTAGTTTCAGCTTGACAACAACTGCCATTTTGTTATGTGGCTAGTGATGCTTCCTGTAGGTGAGGGGGGGGGGGGGGGGGCTACCGCCAGTAATGAATACTTGATAACACCATTCTACTATAATATTATAGACCTACAGATATGAGATATTTTTAGGAATATGATTGTGAATGATGGATGACTTTTATACATATTTCATTGTTTTATTGGTTTATTTTCAGTTATATAATGCCACACTACTGTATTGCATTTGGTTGCAACAATGTGTCATCCGAACATCCCGAACTGTCATATCACAGTGTACCGTCACACAACCATCTCCTAAGAAATAAGTGGTTCAACCGCATAAAAAGAGACAAACAGCATTTGGCGTTAACATCATCTGCGAAGGTGTGCTCAAGTCATTTTCATCAACAAGATTTCTGTAACCCAACATCAAAAAACAGACGACGTCGACTAAAACCAGATAGTGCACCTTCAAAATTTGCTTGGACCATACCTGCAGCTGGCGAGTCATCTTCAGAGGATGATGAAGTACGGTCTGCCTTTAAAAAGCGTGAAGATTTCAGGGCCGAGCAAGAGGATGAAACAGATACCGCTTCTGAGGGAAAATGCGACATTTTCCCTGAAAATCCAGAAATTATTTCAAAGTCAACTCAATACAGAAAAGTGGATTATACTGAAGATGAAGAAGATGAAGTAGAAGAAGAATGCCATCACTCATTCTCAGCAAACCAACTCTACTATAAGTGTCATACAGAAAAAATGGAGTACAAAATTTTCATGCATTTTACTGGGTTCCCATCAAAACAGCGTTTCATTGATTTTGCTCAATTTGTTATACCAACATTTGGCAATGATGATATTGTTTATTGGAACACCAAAGCTTGTAAAAGAAGGCGGGTTAACATGGAGCAATTGCTTGAGGTTGGTTTAGAGAACACTGAAGACGAGACCGCTAGTCTAGACGATACCCGCCAGAAAAGTCGCAAGATGACTGTTTGGAATGAGTTACTACTGACATTGATGAAACTACGAACAGGGTGTTCAAATATCGACCTAGCAGTCCGGTTCAACATTGCCGAAGGAACAGTGTCAAATAAAGTAATCACACATGTAAATCTACTTT
Organism: Antedon mediterranea; assembly: GCF_964355755.1. Classification (NCBI taxonomy): domain Eukaryota; kingdom Metazoa; phylum Echinodermata; class Crinoidea; order Comatulida; family Antedonidae; genus Antedon; species Antedon mediterranea. Next base: position 15,134,354 of record NC_092678.1, read on the forward strand.
ATACAACTCTTGGGTCCCTTAAAATATGGCCACATCGTGATATCATACTGAAGCATGCGCCAACAAAATTTTTAAAGAAGTATCCAAATACAGTTATTATAATAGATGCTACAGAGCTTTTCATTCAAATCCCAAGTTCTCTACAAAAACAAAGTGAAAGCTACTCACAATATAAGCACCACACTACCATGAAAGGGCTTCTTGGTGTTGATCCTAAGGGAGGGGTTATCTTTGTTTCACAATTATTTGAGGGGTCAATCAGTGACAAAGAACTCGTCAATAGAAGTGGGTTCCTAAATGTTTTAAAGGCAAAAATTAATTGCGGTGTAATTCATAAAGGTGACACTGTTATGGCTGATCGTGGTTTTCTTATTGAGGATGAACTAAGGGCTATGGGTTTAAAGTTAAATTCACCACCTTTCCTGAGGGAGAAGGGTAACTTCAACGTACATGACGTAATTAAAATCCAGACTGTAGCAAAACATCGCATTCACATTGAAAGGGCTATTGGAAAAATAAAACGTTCATGATTTTCAAATCAACACTTCCAGTAGCAATGTTTGGCACATTAAACCAAATTTGGACTGTTGTTTGTCTGTTGTCAAACTTTCAGAACCCTATCCTGACAAATGAAGATAATGAAAACGTAGATAATGAAAATGTAGATTTTGAAGCAGCGACAAGTAGTAGGGCAAATTAGCAATGTGGCAAGTACATACTGCCCTTAAGTATTAATATACAGTATTGCAATACAACAGAAATAATTATACAGAGAGATTACAAAACTTTATATTTAGTTTTCACCTTGTTTTTTTTATATTAAACATGAAAGTTCTTTTATATTTAACACTGTAAATAACATTGTGTATCATTCAGCTTGAAACTTATCAGTATATTCATTTTTATACATTATAATACATAAGAAAAAATGGTGCTTTCTCTGTAATATTGATTACAAAACTTTATATTTAACACTGTAAATAACATTGTGTATCATTTGGTTGCACAATAACCAAGTACTGTGTACTTAGTTCAGCTTGAAACTTATCAGTATTTATTTTTATACATTATAATTTACATAAGAAAAAATGGTGCTTTCTGTGTAATATTGATTACAAAACTTTATATTTAATTTTCACCTTGTTTTTTTAAATGCAACACTGTAAATAACATATAATATGCAATACATAAGAAAAAATAGTGCTTTCGAACTGTATAATACTGATTACAAACTTGGTTTAATAAATGTTTTTTATACACTTTAATTTTATATAAACTTTTTATTTACATAGTTTACTTCAACAAACATCTTACATTCGTTTTAGATAAGGAATAGAATGCTTGTAAAATTTGTTTAATTTAAGAAGGAGACTGTTCCAATATTGTTCATTGAACTTAACTCTCAAAACTGCCATTTGTCTAGAATCTGACAAATACACAACAAAATCACACCAGGTCAAACCTGTGATCGCCATTTGCCCTTGTATTTGTTCATAATAACCCATTTTATGTTTTTGTTTCAACTCCAGCTTGCCATCAACCCGATTGATATAAAAGTCACCATCGCTTATAGCATCTTCTATTGTTTGGCTTTTTTTAGTAAGTGGGCATTTAATTTCCACAAGTCCATAGCAGGGATTAGAAGAAGGGTCATATACTTTGCCATCTGGTGTAGCACCAAGGTGTGGTAAATCTGGATTAATCACCAGTCCACTATCGTAAACCATGAAGTTATTAACCCGTTTTGCAGACTCTGTTGCATATATTTTTAATGCTGGTTTTTCATTTGCACTTCCATGGCTAACAGACCGGATATGTCCAATATTTTTGCTATTAAATATAGCCTTATAAAACGATACATTAGCACCTTTCACACGACTGTTGATTTTACCAAATTTTGACGATGTCAATCGCAATTTTCTCTGTTCTCTCCATTCATTAGAGTTTGATTGCAAAACAGTTTGCCTTTCTATGGCTCTCGCATTTTCGAGATCAACGGCTATCTGACCTAACCACTCCTTATCCATATCCTGAAAATTATAACGTCCACAACCCATTGGTAAATCTGGAAAACCTTTACATTCTGTTATGAGTATGAGAGGCCCAGGATCCTTAGAGAAAAACATGGTCACTCTTTGTTTTCCCGCATCTGTTGCCAGTTGATAGGAAAGGCAAGAGCCTAGCGGCACACTTCCTAGTGGTGTTTCATAAGATACTGATGGTTCCTGATCAGTTAGTAAATAGGAAAATGGTGGCGGAGAAATTTCATCGCAATTTTCTCTCATTCTTGTAATCGCAGGAATAACTCCTATTTTATCAAAGGTTTCCTTTAAATATTTTCGTCGTGGGTCATAAAGTTTACAAAAAACAGGTAGCCTTTTTCTACCATGCCTGTCAGTTTCTGCATTTGCATAATGTGTACCCATTACAGGCAAAGGAATGATTGGGTCCTGCCTAGGTATATTCCACTCTTGTGGTTTACTTGTGCACGAAATATCCGACGGAATTTCACTCAAGCCATCTGAACTGTAGTGTAGTCCAAAAACTGATAAATTATGGCCAGTACGTGATTACACAGCCCTCCTGACCCTGCAACACAAGAGCAATGAGCTTCTCTAAGTTGTGCTCTCCCTTCAAAACTAAAAAAGCATATGTTGCTACAATGTGGGCTTTGTCGTTTTCTTTGGCTGCGATAGCAATATGCCTGTATAACATAATCTGTGCCTTGGCCATCCGTCCTAGGCACATGGGCAATAACCCCACCGTGTACGTATTTTTCCTTAAAAAAAGTCCACGATTTACCGTCGGTCTCCTTTACCCCTTTTGAAATCCAATCTGCCATAGTAAGCGGAGTGAATTTGGGAACATTTATCAATGATTTTTTTAAATTTAACTCACGTGTAAATACACAAATACAACAAGAATTATGAGCGTTACAGCAACAACATTGGTTAGACGACGCCATGATTCACGTGTATAAACATAAGAAATGTGCCGCCCTCAACGGTTTGTTATGATTTCATACCCACTCGGATTTTAGACGTCGGTTCGCCATTTCTCTCTATTGTTTGAGTTACTTTACTTTATCACAAGTATTTATATTTGTTTAAAGAATTGATAAACTCTGTGTCAGGAATAGTCACCATGTTATGTGAATGTTTAAAACACTGTCACTACACAGTAATACAGATACAGGTTAAATTTAATTTCGTCTGTCTCATAAATTAAAAAAAAACAGCTTTTTATACGATTTTAATTTTTTTTTAATTGCATTATTTGCACAGATTCTGAGCTCACCAAGAAAATGCGTGAAAATGCGTTAGCAAAAAGAGTTGATAACGAGTTAAAAAAAGGTAGGTAGGCCTACAGCAAAACCAATGAAAGCGTGTTTATATAAGATAATAAAAAAAAGTCGAATCATACATTTTAAAATACTAAAAACATGACATTAAACATACCATCTAGGTCGTGCCCACAGATTGTTCTCGAATACATACTAATTTCAGCGTAAAAAAACTGGTGATTTCAAATGTACGTACAGCAGTACTTTAAAACATTGTCGTTTACAGAAACAAATAAATAGACACAATTATTTATGAAGTCAACCAAAATTAGCACCCTGGAAATTACTTTCAAAATGAGTCCAAATTTTTGATTTGGACTCATTTAAACAAATCCAATTTGTGTTTTGTATCTAATATTAGAATTGAGGGTTGGGGATGAGGAGAGGTACAAAGAGGAACAATTTTTTAAATAATATTAATAATAATAATAATGGAAATTTGTAATATATTCTTTATATTATATTATTCTTTAGATTTCTTTATTATCCACTCAGTAACGAAATATTTTTGTATAGGCTTATAATAATATACCACTAAATAGATTAAAACATTTCCGATTTAATACTTTGTTAAAACTGTCACTGTCATAGTCGATTGAAATAGTAAAGTACATGTAACGATATACCACTACGACGTTTATATTTTTTGTAATTATTAATTAATACAAACGTTGAAAAGCAACTGTCAGTAATGAAGTATTATATTATTATGTGTTTATAATCTAAAAGTAGGTGTTACCCACACTCACAGTAAAAAGGTTTATTAGTATATTTGTTTATATTATATCTAACAGTACCTACTGTACACTCACTATAAGAAATTTTCGATTCAAATGGGGATCAAAAGTGGTTAATACCTATTTATTAGTAGTGTATAGCATTACAATAATATTTATGTTTATTCTCCATGGGCCCATAAATTTACCTACTTGGACGTGTTAAACCACGGAGGTATGCATCCATAGTTAAACCAAATAATGTGGAATGTTCCATTCATTGCAAATCAATACATTTTTATAAACGTATATTAAATGTATCAAAATAGCATTTTTTAAAGAAAATCGGCCTGTCTTCAACATTATGATGCTGTACACGAACTGTTAAACCGGTTTTCAGCTATTAAAAACAATTATCGTAGGAGGAGATAGGAAAATGCGAAGCGTCCTCGTATTATTGTGTGCGGGTATTTTTCAAATTGACATCCATTAGACAGTGTATATCGGAAAACACCCCTATTTGGGGCAAATCGTTGAACCTAAATTTGTTTTAATCGTCAATAACTAACTACCGAACACAATTTAATTAGTAAACAGGGTTACATCAGGTGGTTAAAATCAGTACCGAAAGTACGAACCAACTTCATATGCCATCGAGTAATTAGGATACAACGTTTTCAGTTGCTGTCTAATGTACACATATTTAAGGTGTTTTTATACACAAGATACAAAATTGTATATATCGACGTATATAAAAAAAATTAGTTCATCTGAGGATTGTTGGATTCTCTCTGTGTAGCCAGATGTTCTAGAACAATGAATAACTGTATTTAAATACCGATAAAGTGGATATAAATAAATGCACCATGCAATATAATAGCTTCACAATGATGATGGGTAATGTTTCTGGAACATGTTTGTAGGTCGACAACCATCCGTAACTATCAGCTTTAAACTATTTCAAACGAGTTGTTTTATTTTCATTTTAAAACTCTTTTTGAAATTTTGAATTATTGAATCACTCAAAAAATATGATTTTATTTCATTCTTGTTAGAACAATGTGTTCTCTCGATTTCGTTTTCTCTTTTTTCTTAACATCATTTTGTTTCCTAAAATTGTTATTTTCGTGACCTCAACACTATTCTATTTATTAAAAAAATGTAATTCCTCCATCGAAATCATGTCTTTCTTTCTAATTTACATTTGAAGAAAAAAAAACCATAGGCATACGTAAATACACCGGACAGCAGTTCAAATGATTTTTGTTTATATTGTGTTTTTATTTATGTTATCATGTTATCAAGATTTTGTAAGAAGTAAAACCAGAAGTGTTGATTCAGAGAGTATTCCAAATGAAATAACTAGCATATGGGACTACGCTGGTCAACTGGACTACTATATAACACACAGGGTATGCTAATCAAAATGTTATTTAAAAAATACAATATAAACAATATAATACAGTATATAAACATGATGTACATTCAATTTAAAATTATCCCTAAAATGAATAGGTAGGCGTAATTTAGATATTACCCTTACCGTAATTGTATATTACATACCAACCTATTAAATTAAAAATTATATGCGGTGATGGCTATCTATATTAACATTTTCTGCGATAACGTAATCATCCCCTTACAGTTTCAGTATAAATAATTCTTCATTATTGTATTATAACAATGCTGCTATATACATATTACGTTACGTAAATCTTGATGTAGGCCTAAATATTTTTCAAAGCGTAGTTTGCCTTGTTTGAACTGCAATGAAACGATTATAATATGTATCATTTTAACATTAATCAGTTTACATACTCGTCACAGAATGCAATATTTCCGATAGCATTGCGTCGATATGATATAATGATATTGTCACATATACCTAAATTAAAATATATATAAATTCAACGCCAAACATATGCGAATGATGTTCAGTAGGAAAATTAAAGAAGAAAATAATGAATAGTCTATTAGATGGCAGATCACCAATCAACCATTCGTGTTCATAATTATTACATGTCAGGTATAATTATTCTAATTGTCATTTTGGGGATTGGAGCATTCTCCAATTAAATTTTAATCCTAATCGGTCCCCATAGTTGTCAAAAATGTCATATACCACAATGCACCTACCATAAACAAGATTTTGTAGTAACAAGGCCATATACATGGCTGCAGTCTCGTGCTCAAGTTAGTGTCTACCGACCAACCGTCCGACCGCCCAACCGGCCGACATAGTGAGCTGTAGAGTCGCGTTGCACGATACTAAAAATGTCCAATAAAAAGAGAATTAAAAACAATGTACACAACCTACATGTGTATAGTATTAGTAGTATTAACCACAAATTGCGCTCCATGCAAGTTGAGAATGCTCCAACCGGCCAAAATGAGGTTCAACAAATTATTATATCCTATACATCAATTATCTGTGTTTTGTTCAGTTTTTCCTCACAAATACAGTATCGTACTGCGTTGCGTTTAGTGCGTTGGATAAATTAGACGAACTAGCTAAAAGACGAGATCCAGCTTTGGTAAGCTCACCAAGTTATATTATGCTTATTATATTAAAATGTAATATTAATAGTTTAATATAATATACGCTGGCTATATATAATAGAGTATATATCATTTAAAAATCTATTTTACATTTCAATTCAGGGTCCGTTAGGAATGACTAATTTAGACATAATTCTGTTCTGGGTAAGGTCAGTATATGAACATACTGTGGTACAACATGCTTCAGGAAACACCATTTCAATTGATGGCAAAGTGATAAAATCGCCTCCCATCAGTTTGGTTGCTACTCATATAGACAAATTGCCAGGAACAAAATCAGAAAAGCTGAAAGAGGTAATAGCCATAATAAAATAATGAAATATACAGATTTATGAATATATATTGATTATTTCGGTCTATTAATTTATAGCAGTGTTTACTGAAGTAGCAGTATGTAAAAACATAATTAATATAATATGAAGAGCAATGGTCATAACGTTGAGTATTACAAGATACACAGATAAGATGTATAATATAATAAATATTACACTATTATCAAAAATAATATTCCTGGGGTTGTTTTTTTCGGGAGAATCACAAATGTTGTATACATTTATGAGTTCTTAGAAATCATCAATATATACTGTTATGCGTTTGGGTAACGGTTTCCCAAGAAAATGGAAATAATCAGCACACATCTATCACATCAAATAATGATATCAGGAAAAAAAGTGTGTAATTAAGAGACTGATTAGTACCAAGATTAGTGCTTCAACAAACAACAACGTGTATAATGATAACGCTAAGAAAATTATAGGTGTTTCAATGAATGTTTTGTGTTGCAAGCTATGCACCAAAATGACACTAAGATACGTCTGAAACAATAATACACATACATCACATATACATTGAAATCAACATCAAATCCGAGAAAAAATAGCCCTATATAATATAAACTGTGTAAGAGGGTGTAGGCGGGAGGTTAGATTGAATGTCTTACTTACAAAATTTGGAGGTCTGAACCTCGTTGCGACCAAATTGAAGAGGTTGAAATTAGGCCCTCTCTAGTTTCAAAATAGAATTGTGTTCGACTGACACTATTCATATTTGTATTTTCCGAATTTGCACTTATGCACTTATCAACATGTTCTTAGACTCATCAACTTTATAACAATTCCAGTTAAGCCAACAATGTTTCCTTATAGCTTGAATAGTGTTTGTCCGCAAATATCTCTTTCTCACAAAGTGTTTCAATTCAATCGTAGGCCTAATGAACCAGTGTATGCTTATTTAAAATGAATCACGATACCATACTGTATTCGCCCACCACAACCAAACGGTTGCATTAAAGGCCTTGTGCGGGCTAAACATTTATATTGGTCATACATTCCAATAATTATCGATCTATAGTTTCCCCTATGTTTCATAATTTTTGGGATTTTATTTGTGTTACACAAGCTTGTTAAAAATAAGCACTTTCATATCAGTGGGGGGATAGTTCAAATTTCACAGTAAAATCTCTATTCTTTTGTACACACATTTTGTAAATAGAGAGGCATTTTAAAAAGCTATGAAAAATAAATGGTGTGGTAAAAAATGTTATCAGATGACTAAATATTTTTAATTTAACTTGAATATTACATTTCTGATATTTTTATTCAACTTATGATTTTTATTTTCATGCTATAGCAAAAATTATCCACTGTATATCCATCATCTTTTTTCGCCGTCTAGGGAGTCACCAGACATGTTATTACATTAGGTTAACTACCTAACTACTGGAAAAAGGTCTTCCTGGTTTGTATGGAAGAATTTTGCCAAATTTTGTATTTGACCATACTAAGGGAAATTCATGTTTTTTGTCTCGATTTCTGTTACAAATATTTGATTTATGTACAAATAACCAAATATTATATTTAAAATTCATGCCTGTACCTGAGCTTTAAGATAAATGTAGAGTTTATTTTAGTATTGACACGACCGTGGTTGTAGGCATAGTATGTATCGACATAGGACATCTCACGTAATATCAGTTATCTAGCTTCGTATCATCTGGACCGCTAGGCATATACTGTACATTAAAAATAGTATTCCACTGAAACAACATTAAACATTGAATCTTATAAATTTTACAAACTTTAGCAGTAAGCATAGTTGGCAACATTAAACACAAACTGTAATTATATTACAGTTAAAACGTATTAATTATTTTAGAAACACAGACTGTAGTATTAATGCATGTACTGTTATTATTTGAAGGTTCAAAATATGTATAAGACCATTTTTGCTACAATGGAAAGAATGGAATATGCCGAACATGTAGATCGTGAAATGTACATGGTCAACAACACGGTGAAAAAACACGAAGGTATTGAGAAACTTAAGAGAAACGTTGTTAGATACATGGATGTAATAGGGACGAAGGTCATTCCTCTAAAGTGGCTTGATTTTCAGGACAGATTGCAAGCAATTGGAAAAACAAGACTGTGCATTTCATTTAATGAGGTAAACCTTGATTGTGCTTTCATGGTATAATAGCAATATCTATTTCTATGCAATTTCTACGTATGTGTGATAGCATTTATTGTGTGCACAAAATATTTGAGCTTAGTTAGATGCATCTAACATGAGCTTTACATATAAACAACAATAAAATAAATAACAATATCCAATGAAAAGGATTATAATTGAATGTCGGTTTTCTTTTGATCTACCATTTCCCTCTTGGTGAGTTCATTCTTATTGAAATCACGTGTTCGTTCAAGAATAGTCGGACTCGAAGACAACGTCACAATACCAACAGTTTGTTAGATGATAGTGTATCATTTTGTAACGGCTAACTGAAAACACAAGTATTTGAGAGATTTGCAATTACTCTAAAAGACACTGTAGAAAAAAACAGTGTAGTTTATTAGTATGATAGTATAACTATTTTTCTCGGTTCTTATTATTTATTTAAAAACCTAATTTTGAATACGTGATTGTTTACTTATTGTATAGGCTTTGCCAAATACACTCCTTAATTGTATCACATTTGAAAGAAAATCTCTACCGCATTAATGATATTGTACCACGTATCAAATTAATAGCTAAATATGTCGATTTTGTATGTTTTAATTTTTAATTCGATTGTTTTAAAGGAAATTTAAAGTAATAAATTATAGTTTATACACAGCACAAGTACTTTCTTTTAACTAAGGATGTGGTATATAAATGTGGGTAGATTTCAGAGTTATAGAAGTTTTAGGATGAATGGTTTTGTTTTTAAATGGTAATTAAAAAGTGAATGTTATTCAAGGGAGGCACTTTATCAAAGTTCCAACCACATTTATTATTGACATTTTATTTCTGTAGACCAACGGGTATATGAATGTATGGAACCACAATATATATATATATATATATATATATATATATATATATAAATCTGATTGATTGATGATTGATTGATGCATACTAGCACACTTCATTGTTAAATTAGCCGTTCAATAGTTTTACAAACTTTTCAATCTACCCACCCAGCCATCCCCCGGCATCATCCAACACCTAACTTCAACACAGGCGCAACTCATATGTTACTCATTTTATTCGCTCATTTGGCTGGTTTAATTCTGGTGAATTATTTTGCCCTCAAATTCCACAATTTATCTCACTTACATCTTTACCGATAAATACTGAATAACAACCATTTGATTTACTGGCTCCTGTGACCACACACTGGACCTTTAATACAGCGATTTCATATGAGTGGTAGCCCCCAAGAGGCCAAAATGTAGTTTATTATTAAGCTATAGTAGTACTTCGTTAGCCTCCGAGCTTTAATACACCAGACACTAATTGTATCAAAGTAAAACATTTACGCCATCCTAATAACACAATAAATTATCCATTGTTTTTGCGAACAAAATTAAAAATATACAAATAATACATCAAAACACAATGCTGTTACCTTAACCAGCTTACACGTGACAACCAAATATCAACGAATCATTATACATTCAAATACAGAAATGTATACAATATGAGCCGTATCTAAAACTATAAACTAATTAACTAACTAATGCTTAAATCAATATAATCTAATGATACTGTTAAAATAAGCCTTGTAGGTTATTATTATTATTATATAATAATATTTTTCCCTTATTTGCATTATAACATTTAATAACATAATATGCATTGTAGTAATTGGAAGTGTAGGCCTAATTACATTATGAATACAATTGTAGTTTGTTATCACAAAGTTTATATTACTCGCTTACATGTTATAGCATGTTGCAAGGATAAGCTACTAACTGCATGAGACCTGTATACCTACCTGGATAGTGAACGTATCGGTTGCATTAAATATAGGTACACTTTTGTTATTTATTCTAACTAAACATCTACAATGGCCAACGTTGAAAACAAAGAGCCAAATATTTCTAATTTTAATATTAGCGCCGCTGAACCGAACACCTGGCTGTCGACTCTCATCAAGTCAATCATGGGCTGCAAAACCATTGCTGATATTAAATCAACATTATGCGACGCAGTCACCAAGATTGTCTCCTTGGAAAAAGGCATTACCATCCTCAATCTTGAAATCACCGGTTTACAAAAAGAACTGAGGAATTTGCACGCCGATAAGCAGGAAAATTCTGATTTCATGGATGTTAAGCTGAAGGATATTGCCGAGGATACGCAGCAATCCACTACGGAATGCATAGAAGAGATACGCGACAAAATCGACAACCTAGAAGGACGTCAACGCCGTAACAATCTGAGGTTTACTGGCATACCCGAACAAGCGGAGGATAGCGAAGGTACTGTTAATTTCCTTTCCTCATTTATTTCCAATACCACCGGCATCTAAATCGCTAATGATGATATACAACGAGCCCATCGAGTTGGACCACGTAATACCACCAGGAATAAACCGAGACCACTTGTTGCATACTTTCTCAGATATTCCACTAAAGAATGAGTACGCAATGCAGCTCCAAAAGTGAGACCTAAATTTAAAGATAATAACATCTACGTAAATGATGATTTTACCAGCAGAGTGATAAGTAGAAGAATGGCATTATACTCATCGATGAAATACCTGCATTCCAACAAAGTAAAGGCCTGGCTCCACCTTGACAAATTGCGTTACATAGATACAAATGGTTATGTTCGCACATTCATCGACATGGATCATCTTGCCAAATACTACCCGAACCTCAAGGAAGCACATGAGTACTGAGTAATTCTAGTCGTTGCAATAATTAACTTTACTTTGACTCTACTTACCGTCAACCGAAATATTACCTATAATAAATTTTTATTTCAAGAATTGTTTATTTTGCTTCTCATTAATTATGTATTAATGTATACAGTCTCATGCATGCTTATTGCTGTATTTCTTTTTTAGATAACGTTATACGCAGCTATTGTTAATGAATGTTAATTATCTTCACTTACTTCCTTTTTATGACTTTAATGTGAACTCTGAACTTACTAACAACAATGATATTTCTAACATAACCTTTAATCCAGTTAATTACAATGAAAATGACAAATATGATGAATCTTTTGATCAACTAATTAATAATCTCAATTCACAGTCAGTTACCCTAGATGAATGCAGCTTTTATGATTATTCACAATTTACTTCTAAGTTTAATACATCCTTTAATACTAAACTATCTCTCCTGCATCTTAATATTAGAAGTATTACGCATACAGTTAATGATCTCGAATGCCTTTTGAATTCAATTAATAACAAATTTTCCATAATCGGTATCAGTGAAACATGGCTTAATGAAAACTCCCCTATTCCTTTCATTAATAACTACTCCTTCTTTGCAAGCAATAGAAGCAATAATCAAATTGGCGGAGGAGTTGCATTTTTTATACGTAATGATATTAGCATTACAATTCGAAATGACTTAAAATTACCAGACGACCTTTCCGAATCACTTTTTGTTGAGATTGAAAATTCAAAGACAAAAAATGATATTATAGGCATTATTTACAGAGCCCCCTGTGGAGGGCTAGATTCTTTTACTAAATCCGTCGATAATGTATTAACCCAAATTAACAATGAAAACAAAAATTGTCATCTCATGGGAGACTTCAATATTGATTTATTAAAATTCAATAACCATAAATTAACAAACACCTATCTAAATACTTTAATTTCCCATTCTTTTTTTCCAACTATTTCAAAACCAACTAGGATTACCTCAACTTCGGCCACCTTGATTGATAATTTTTATTCCAAACAATCTAACTATAAAATAGTTGCTGGTGTTTTACTTAATGATATCTCCGACCACCTTCCTATATTTCAGTTCATTGATCAAGAAAATAATGATCAAAACCTTGATGATAATAGCGCCAACTATTCATTTCGTATAAACGACCTAAATGCCTTATCGATTGATTTAGAAGGTGAAGACTGGTCTATGATATTTGATTGTGCCCCAAGATTGAGTTTTGAAAAATTTACAAATATCCACTCCAGACACTTGGTTAAAAGTAGTATAAAATCAAATAAAACGTTTAAACAACCATGGATGTCATCTGCTCTCTTAAAATGTAGTTCTCGGAAACATAAACTTTATAAGAAATATATGCACACACGTAGTAATAATGACAAACTAAACTATACAAAATATAATAATATTTTCACTAATCTTTGTCGCACTGCTAAAAAGAATTATTATACTTCCCAGTTTGATAGATATAAAGGTAATCTGAAGAACACATGGCTTGTAATAAATTCTGTTTTAAATAAAGGTAATAATAATAACAAGCACCCGAATCTAATTAAAGACGGTGATAATATTTACAAAACTCAAAAAGAGATATGTGAATCGTTTAACAACTATTTTTCTACAATTGGTCCTAATCTTATTAATAGTATGCCAACTAATATAACTGATCCATTATCTTATCTTCATTCTGCGTTTGCCAACTCGTTTTATATTAGCCCAGTTTCAATTGATGATGTTAACCTAACTATATACAATCTAGATTCTAATAAAGGGTCTGGATCTGACGGTTTTACTGCTCGTGTCTTAAAATCTGTATCTCCCTTAAGCATCCACCAACTTACCCATTGTATAAATTCATCTTTTTTATCTGGCACTTTTCCAACACACTTAAAACTAGCTAAAGTTGTGCCCATTTTCAAGAAAGGTGAACGAAGTCAATTATCTAATTACCGGCCAATATCACTACTTTCAGTGTTTTCCAAAATTATTGAAAAACTCATGTATTCTAAACTTTCTGATTATCTCACAAAATTTGATATACTTAATAAACGCCAATATGGTTTTCGAAAAAATCACTCTACATCCCATGCCGTTTTAGATCTTATTAATACTATTACAAATTCATTTGAATCAAAAGAAAAATGTATTAAGTTTATTTATTGATCTTTCAAAGGCCTTCGATGTTATTAATCACGATAATTTAATTAAAAAACTTGAGTGCTATGGAATTAGAGGTATTTCATTGAATTGGTTTAATAGTTATTTGTAAGATAGAAAACAATATGTTGCATTAGGATCTTGTACATCGTCGACGATGGATATTACTTGCGGAGTGCCACAGGGATCTGTGCTTGGGCCATTGCTCTTCCTTATTTATGTTAATAATCTGGCTAATGTCAGTAACAAAATGCAAGTAATATCCTTCGCCGACGACACCACCTTATTTTACTCTAATTCCAATATTGATTTATTATTTACTACATTCAATGATGAATTAACAAAATTGTGTGACTGGTTTATTTCAAACAAATTAATTATTAATACTCTTAAAACAAATTATTAATTTTTCACAATTCTCAACGTAAACTAAAAGTTGATGACCTAAATATACTTCTTGACGGAATTCATATTGAACGCAAAACTGCAACACTTTTTTTAGGTGTATATATTCATGAAAACCTCAAATGGAAAAGTCATCAAAATTACGTTTCGAAAAAAATATCAAGATCTATTAGTATTATTAACAGACTTAAGCACTTCTTCCCTCTAAATATTTTAATTTCTCTTTATAACGCATTTGTACTTGTTTGGGCTGCAGATTACTCTTCTAATATTGCTAGATTAACTAAATTACAAAAACGTGCAGCTAGAATTATTACTTTTTCACCATATAGAACCTCATCTGAACCCCTTTTTAAACGTCTTGGTATACTAAAATTAACGGATATCCACAATGTTCAAGTTGCCAGTTTTATGTTTAATTATTTTAAAAACCAACTTCCTATTTCTATGATTGATATGCTCTGTAAACGTATCAAATTTCACAATTACAATTTAAGAACTTCTCATTTAAACATTCCTTTTGCTAGACTTACTAAAACTAAATTTTTTATAACTATATCAGGTCCTAATTTGTGGAATCATATCCCACCAAATATCAAAAGGTCAATATCATTATTTACTTTCCGAAAAAAGTTAAAGAATCATTATATATCTAAATATTATACTGCTTAGTTAATATGCTTATTATCATTATTTATACTCATATACTATTTATGTTTACACAAAATATTAGTTGTTGTTTATTATTGCAATCTTTAATCTATACTATATATAATGTATATATAGTATATACTATATATATACTGGAATTATAATTTATGTATACATATTTTTTTTTTCATTTACCAATATCGGTAGTTATTTCATTTATAATTATCATGAAACTATTGAAATATAATTTAAATAATTTTTATAAAGAAGATGTTAGTTACGTTATTATACTGTAATTTTTTATCCTAAATTATATAATTATATATTCTAGGTTATTTTTATTTTTTTAGTAATGTGTTTTGTTGTGGGTCCCTACGAGACAAGTTTTTAACTTCTAGAAGGGATCCATGATAATAATGACTACCAATTACTGCTTTATCTATGTTCACTTTAATATCTTTTTTCTATTTTGTATATATTCATTCATTATTATCTAAATAAATATTATCTGCAGAAGATTTACTTATTCGTCAATATATTGGTAAAAAAATCGTTTTACTAAAATGCTCATTTTTTATTAGGCTTCTCGAATTTGCAATGACTGTGGAATTGCCGAAGAAGCGATCATCGTTGCCATAAGGTATATGAATGACATTGGAAAGATTATGTATTCCAATAAAGACGAAAAATTAAGGAACACAGTAATAACTAATCTTCACACGATGATACAGATGTTGACAACTGTGATCACAGTATTTCCACCACATATTGAAGATGTAAGTAGACAAATCATAATAATTATCATAGTATTAGAATGAGAAAAAAAATAGATAAAATGTAATTTCTATTTTGCTGACAACTGGAGTCTTCAATTGTGAAGCAATTTGTAGTAATTATTGTGTATACTTACTTCCTTACTTATTTGTAAATAGAAGAAAATGAAGACGCTATGGAAAAGACTTGACGAAGAAGGTATTCTTGAGGAAAAGTTACTACGTTATTTGTGGACAACTCAAACCCAAGATCACTTCGAAATATTCATTGAAGTGATGAGGGTGTTTCGGTTGCTTTATGAGAAGAAGAGTGTAAGTATTATGTGCATCAATTGATAATTATAAGATATTATTCTCTCTCATCAATAGTGTGTAATCACCAATGTTTATAATAACAGGTACAAGAAGGTAACCGTGAATTCTTGGTTCCATGTCGGATGAAAGTTTATACAAATACTAGTCTAGAAGTGACAAAAGATGACATGCAGATGGTATCCATTTACCTGACTCCGACAGACTTTCTTCCTGAGGCTGTGTACCACACTTTAGTTGTTGCATTTCTTGAATTGATGACGGGTACAGATAGTGATGATTCACAAGTGTTCCGGAATCGTAGTGATTTTGAATTTAAAGATCACAAAGTCAGTTTAGGTGCCGTACAAATTAAGCGTGAAAATGAAAAACCACACGCAATTAAGGTAGGACAATAATAGTTAAATATCTCACTATTTTTGTAGCATATACATAAATACTAGATCAATAGAATATATGGTCTATTTATTACTTAAGGTATCGTATATGATTGCATAACGCATCTTGCACTACGCACCTACCAACTTAACATATCTATTATAGTAATGTTTACAATAACACAAATCAACCAACAAAATTATCAAATGATGTTTACACATCTTTAATAAAAAAAAAGAAAGGCTTCATCAATAACCATTTACTTTTCTTTATTACTTAATAGCTTCAAATATATCGTAGGAAAGAACAGAGTTATGACACAGAAGTTGGTGGCGCCAAACCAAAGAAACGAAAACTGCAACCGAGTGTTTGCATGAAGGTAATCATTATTATGCATGCTATTAACACTTCCAAACAAAATGTAATGTAAATGTAAATTAAATGTAATATTCTACACCACTTACATGTGTTCAGGTACTAAGTTACTTGAGGGACCAACTACAAACCGTATGCAACATATACGAAGGTAGTGCTTACAAGCTACGTGTGGTATGCGATGCTTGTAATCCAAAGGAAAATCACTTAGTTGACCTTGAAAAGTGTTTGAAAAATGATGCAGTTCCATGTGGAACCGATACGTCTATGAATACAGCTCATATCAAGCGATATTTTTCTACAGGTAAGTTTTTTTTTCGTTTATGTTCCTTCTTCAATTTTATTAGTTGATCTTAATTAAATCTACATCAACAACACACTACAAAATTAACTTAACTCGTTTGGACCTTAGGAGTTTAATGACAGGCGCCTAGCAGATGAATTTCAGTCATGCATCACATATCATTGACTTTATCGGTTTACATTTTAATCTTTTAAAGAGCTGCTATATTATTTCATTGATAGTTTAACAATAATACAGGTATCGTTCCCCTGTATTTCATTTCAAAAACTAAGATGTTTGTTCTTTTAACAAAAGAGTCTATAGCTTTTGCTAGTGATTATAACTTTGTCACTCAGATATGGTGTCCGTTAGAGCTAATCTGTCACTAAACATTTGTAAGCAGTTAGATAATTGAAGTAATAGTACTATAAATATTCAATTCCAATATACAATACATATATTACAATTAATTACTATACAATAGTTATACACACAGGATAAAATAATATTTGTAAATAGTTTCAGTCATATAAACTATACAAAATCTCTGCGATTTCTACAAAACGAATGTTCCGTGGACTGTTGGAAATATGTTGTGAAGGCACATAAAAGCAAATAAAAGACACATTGCATCTAATTTGCTTATTTTTGGGTAAAATCAGTGATTAACATAAATCGAGAGAGGAAAAATTCCTTTGCCATCTAATCTGGCTCTTGAAATTAAATATAGTGTAGCTGCTCCTGTTAAATACTATAACGTCCAGTAGGCCTATATGTCTAGAGACAATAAACATCACCTGCATTTTAATTGTCTGTTACTACATTTCCATTACATAGGTTCCTTATTAAGTATCCTGGGTCGTCGCAAATATAAATCCCTTTCATGTTTCTAAACATGGCATGATAAGGAGAAATACCATTGTACTACAAAAATTCATGTTAATTTTATTCCCCGTATTTAATTTCTTGAAACATACAGTAGTTCTTTTTATAATTTTTTGTCGTTCTGTTACAAATAATACTTTACATTTTATCTTTGTGGGAACATCTAATATTCTACTTTACCAAAATACTAACATTTCTTTTTTGTCAATAGCAATCTTTTCAACTCAATTATTTTTGCGGCATTTCTTATTATTATAACCAACAAAAGTACCAAAGAATGTACACGGTCATCAACCCACTGTCTTCCAAATGCTTTACAAAACTTAATGTTTTGTAGATTCACATTCTTATGGTTTTCATCTTTGGTTGAAAGTGTATATTTGTGATAACCTGCAAAATTACAAAACAAGTACTTAATTTAAATAAGTTTCATAATTGTTTATCTACAGCCAAAAGTAGTGTATCGTCAGCTAACTGAGCTATTTTAATATCATGTTGCTTCTTACATTTATAGCCATTTCCTTGCAAAACACCAACAGTCTTCCAAAATCCTTTTTATTGATCTATCATTCGTTGTAATCGAGAGTCTCAACCCATTGTATTGGATCCTGACCTAAACCAAATGGCAATTTATTTATTAAAACTATTTGTGAATTCTAGTACAATTTCAACACGTTTTGTTTTCACCAGTGAAGCTCGTTTTATGAGGCCCTGACATTAGTATTAGTAGTACACCTTTGACACACTTATTGTCTGTAATTCAATCTGTTATATTTATTTCAATTTATTACCCGCTTTGGTATGTAACGACCATTTTTTTAATCATGACATTTGCCAAAAAAAAAAAACCTTACAATCTAGAAGATGTTTGTAATGATCGTATGTATCATAATATCTAACAGCACATTTATTTTGTAATGGTTATTTTTTTTATTTTTACGTTGGAATTAATTTTACTATTGGTCTCTACACGTTAAGCATCCTTCGTACACAAATCCGTTGATTTTAAATAATGTTAAATAAATAATAACGAAAAATATTTTGTTACAGGTTTTGTTGGCGCATCAAGTTCTAATCTAGGTATGTTATATTTTAAATATATCTTTTGAAGAGCTGCTATATTATTTCATTGAGAGTTTAACAATAATACAGGTATTGTTCCCCTTGTATTTCATTCAAAACTAAGATGTTTGTTATTTGAGCAAAATAGTCTACAGCTCTATTGCTAGTGATTACAACTTCGTCACTAAGATATTGTGTCCGTGAGAGGTAATCACTAAACATTTGTAAGCAGTTAGATGATTAAAATAATAGTGCTATATTTATTGAAATTACAATGTATTACTATACAATAGTTATACACACATGATAAAATAACATTGGACAATTTCCTCAGTCATATTAACTATGTAAAACTATGTAAACATTTCTACTAAAAATAATGCTGTGAGGACGGTTAGGAATCAACCTTTTATATTTTTAAGCAAATACAAGATACATTGCTTCTAATTTTCTTATTTTTGGGTAAAATCACTGATTAACATAAATCGAGAGATGAGCAAATCCTCTGCCATCCAATCTGGCTCTTGAATTAGTGTAGCTGCTCCTGTTAAATACTATATCGTCCAGTAAGCCTATTATGTCTAGAAACAATCAACAGCACCTGCATTTTAATTGTCTGCTACTACCTTTCCATTACATAGATTACTTTTTAAGTATCCTGGGTCGTCACAAAAATAAAACCCATTCATTTCTCTTAACATGACATGATACGGGGTAATATCATATTCCTACAATAAAGCCTGTTAATTTTATCCCCCGATTTTAATTTATTGGAACATACAGTAATTTCTATTATTATTTTTTCTCGCTCTATTACAAATAATACTATACATTTTATCTTTGTGGGCATATCTAATATACTACAGTAGTGTAAACTAGCTTGGAGAGTTATTATTTCCACTACTTTACAAAAATACTAACATTTCTTTTTTCCCATGTTTTCAATCTTTTTAACCCAGTTATGTTTGTGGTATTTCTTGTTATCATAACCATCAAAAGTACCAAAGAATGTACAGGGTCATCAACAAACTGTATTCCAAACGGTTTACCAACATAACGTTTTGAAGATCCACATTCCTTTGATTTTCATTTTTGGTTGAAAATGTATTAAATGTGTGATACCTGCAAACTTAATTTAAAAAAGTTTCAATAGGCCTACTTGTTTTTGTCTACAGCCAAAATTATGAGCAATGTTAACCTCCTGTTGCTTCTTAGTACATTTATAGCCATTTCCTTGTATAATACCAATATTCTTCCAAAATCCTTTCTAATGGTCCATTATTCGTTGTAATCGATAGTCTACACCCATTGTATTGGGTCCTTTACTAAACCAAATGGCAATTTATTTATTAAAACTATCTATGTATTCTAGTAAATAAACTAATTCTAGTCTTGTTTTCGCTAGCGAAGGTTCCTTTAATATAACATTTCTAATCAGTATCTATTATGTCACCTACTACCAATTTTAGATATTATTATTAGCAATAGCATTATCGGTATCCTGCTTTTTAAAACTGGTTTTACCATGTTTGCACATCAAGAGATTATTCCTCTGTTGTTCCTTTGTTCCTTTGAAAACTGATAATTTACATATATTAAAATAACAATTAAATGCATTACATAGGGTATCAATGGAATTCCAAAACGTTTGATAAACCATCACTGCCTGAAGCCTTATTGGATTTCATTTCAAACGTGTTTTACATTCATCAATGTTTAGGATCCATTCACATATTGCCTTGTTCTTCTGATAAGGCGCTGACATTAGTATTATTTAGTAGGTAACTTAAAATACCTAAAATTGTGGTTCAGACCATTATAATTTATAATCATTATAATGTAACCAGATGAATCTGGAGTTTATATTTTGTATGGAAAAATGTATTGTATTGTTGTTTATGTTACAGGTGTTGTTGTGGCATCCAGTTCAACTACAGGTATGTTGTATTTATTATGGTATTGGTTTAGATTAAGTTAATATTAATTAAACTGTACAACTTTCTTCATTAAGCAACTAAAAGACACATTTAATTTTCCTATTATTTGAAGTAAAATCACTGATTAACATAAATCGAGAGATGAAAAAATCCTCTGCGATCCAATCTGGCTCTTGAAAATAATAATAATAAATAATATATTTATACAAGATAAAACAATCAAATAACAGTGTATCTGTTTTACATTGTGGTCCTGTTTTAATCAAAATATACAAAAGAGAAACTTAATTAAATATAATACAGTGTTTATGAAAAAAAATGAGATTTGTATCTAGCCTTAAAGGAAGTAATTGTTGGTGCCGATTTAATATTAATTGGTAAACTGTTCCATATTTTTGCGCCTGCAACTTTAAAGGATGAATTCATTTTACTAAGGGTATTGTTACATTCAAATTTTCTACTCCACTTGTTAAGTGGGTATGAATATCGCGAATCAATTCAATTTCATTTACTAATCTAATTGGTGCAAGGATGTAAACACATTTATACATTAGACATGCTATGGAGAAATCTCGTTTCTCTTCAAGAGTTTGCCACGATAGGTTCTGGATGATTTTGTCACCCCTTACATTAATATAATCAAAGTTGCTCTTTTTTTATGTCGCTTTAAAATATTTTTGTTTAACTCTGTCGTATTTCCCCAGACTGTTATAGCATAATCACTACAATGCTGAATTGTACTAAGAGTTTCTAGTAACGGTTTACTTAAACTACTAGCCATTTGGATCAGCATATGTTAAATTTCAATGATATATTATATAATTATCAAAATCCATTGTTATTAACATAGTAATTATATGAAAGTGGTCAAACATAGCTACTGAAACAGAACCAAGTTTTGAATGTTGGACACAAAGGTTGATTTTGGATTCTGTTACTTGTTTTATTAACCGTCCTCATTATTTAGGAGATCCCAGATTAGGCTGTCATTAATAATAATAATACTCTTTATTTCATATTCAAATGTACATATACAGCATTACAGATACAAAGCTCTTTAACTAATATACATAATTACATAATAAAAAAATACACTAATAATACAAAACACATGGACCACAAACCACCACAAATCATTATAATTACTGCCTTATTGAGATTTGTTTATTAGGAAAGGGTTTTATGAAATTAAATTGTATGTTTATTTATTTAAAATAAGCATTTGAATAATTATATCAAGACCACCATTACAAACACTGTACTGTCTTGGTTATCAATACTCAATAACTTGATTTTTTGATGTTTATTAGGAAAGGGTTTTATGAAACTAAATTGTATGTTTATTTATTTAAAATAAGCATTTGAATAATTATATCAAGACCACCATTACAAACACTGTACTGTCTTGGTTATCAATACTCAATAACTTGACAGCTTTCCAAAAGATAGTTGTACAGTACACTGTCAAAACTATAAATATGATTATTTAGTGTTTAGCACTAATGTGTTCGTTTCGTTTTGTGTTTTTACTTTGGTGTGTAGAAGAAAAATATGCTTATCTTTCAAGTGTTTAGCCTTTTCTGTGTTTGGCTCGTTCTGTGTTTAGAAAATAGTAGTGTTTTTGATGTAGTGTTTTAGAAGAAAAATATGCTTATCTTTCAAGTGTTTAGCCCGTTTTGCGTTTAGCACAGAAGTGCTTGGAAAAAGTATAGTGTTTTAACTCTATAGTGTTTGGAATATCATTTGTGCTTAAATGCAAGTGTTTAGACCGTTTTGTGTTTAGCAAAGCAATGTATTTCCTGTGGTATACACTTAAGAATACATGCCTACTTGAAATATTTAGCAAACGTTTTTTGCTGTGGTGTTTAGAAGAAAAATTTGCTTATCTTTCAAGTGTTTAGCCTTTTCCGTGTTTAGCTCGTTCTGTGTCTAGAATATACTGTATTCTTTATATCTCTGGGTTTTCATGATCTGCATTAACACTTTTTCATAGCCAAAAATCACTTATTTTGTTGTTACCTTAAACTCCTATTGGCCTTTATGCGTATCAGATTGACATCATTAATTAAGAACACAAAGAACGAAAGTGATATTTTAATCAAAACATTTAAATTATTTATTCATGTCTACCAATATAAACTTAACATATAGCATCAGATAACTGCCCTTTGACTTTAAAAACATTTTCATTGCAGAAAATGCATGATTCTATCCGTGTCCCTGTGGTATTCTGCCTTGGTGGTTATATGTCTTGATCCATTTCCTCATGCAAGAGAAAAAGTAATGAATATTAAAAATAATCTGGTTTATTAATTTATTGACAACCGTATACAAAACAGCATTGTTCAAATTCTGCAATTACCTGCAATAAACAATGGGATAAAATAAAAAAAAATGTTAGTTCTGATGTCTCCTCTATAATTTTGTCCAGATGCTTAGAAGCATCTTCTATACGGTTACCAAGCCATACACGGACTCTAGATGAATATATTGGAAGGGGACATTCAGTTTCAGTGCTAAAAGTGGACCAATTATGTTCATCTTCTCCTTCTCCACTAGAGAAAGAAAGATGGTTGCTCAATATCCATATCAGATGTCTAAGAAGAATAAAAGAAATAATATTTTGAAACAATATAATTGCATATTGAATTGTTGGTGCCATTATCAGTCACGGTAGCTTAATGACCATTGTAGTCTTATTTCCATTGAGGTAGGCCTTGTTCCAACGTTTATTGACATGAAACAGTTACTGTATACGAATCCCTGAATTTAGACCCCTGATATGATTTTTTTTAACTAATTTTTATTTTAAAAAGACATATTTATTGAAACAACTACACTCCACAAAAAGCCTGCAGTTGCCCTAAGACCTCATGAGGCTGAGTAGTTAGAACTTCATTGAGACAATAGTCTATTTATTTGGAGTGTACTGTTATTATTGATATTTTAATAATTGTATAAATTTGTTGTTTTTAAATAAACATACATTGTTTATTTGTTATTTTAAAAGACATATAGAAACAACTACACTCCACTAGAAGCCTGCAGTTGCCTTAAGACCTTATGAGGCTGTCTAGTTAGAACTTCATTGAGACAATAGTCTATTTATTTGGAGTGTACTGTTATTATTGATATTTTAACAAATGTATAATTTTGTTGATTTTAAATAAACATATATTATTTATTTTTTAATTTAAAAAGACATATTCAAACAAATACACTCCACTAGAAGCCTGAAGTTGCCCGAAGACCTAATGAGGCTGTCTAGTTAGAGCTTCATTGAGACAATAGTCTATTTAGTTTAAGTGTTAGTTTTACTGTAGGCCTATAATAATATAACGATAATTATTGTTTTCCAATGCATTATTTAGTATTTTTAAATACAGGTTAGGCCTATTTTCATTATAATATGTGGTCAGATTCTGAAAAAATACAAGAAATTTACCAGACTATGTTAAAACAATGATTACATTCAAATTGGTTTTTTAAAATAAAGAATAAAAGAGCAAAATATAATTAGCTTAGTGATATCTAAAAATAAAACTAGATTTTAAATTCTTACCTTCATTTATTTTGGCATCATCTTCTGGGATTCCACACAAGTTTTGATTTCTTCAGCAGAACTGTTATCATCTATTAAATCCATGCTGAAATAAAAAAGGAACCAATAATACTGTATAAACATATACCTTACAAATACATTATATTTGCAATCTATTTTTATACAATACTGGTACAGTACTAGGCTATACTGATGCACTAGATATTTGTGGCAACAACACATCACTCTTCAGTGATCAATCATTCAGCTGATTCATTCTCAAAGAATTCAGCTTACTCTAACAAATTCAGGATAGTAATGCTTGAGTGATTTCTCTCTCCTAATTCTTGTCCTCATTCTCAATGAAAATATTTATTTTCTTTTCTTTTTTTCTATAAAATTATAACAATAATACTAATAGTAAATGACATTAACATGATCATGACCTATGAAGGAACTAAGGCCTAGTCTAGAAAACTAAGTAAATACTTTTTGAGTCCAGTTCCTAATATTCACTCAGGGAAGAAATACAAGGTTTCCTACTTAGTACTTTCTAGAATTTTTATCAAATAATTTACAGGGTTAGTATATATTATTTTGACAACTCTAGTAACATGACCACAGTGCTGTTTTTCCATTTTTCCTCTAGACTATTAGTAACTGTATTCAAAGTAAAAAAGATAGGATAGCTATTTTTATTGTTATAATACCGATAGTGGAAGGGGCGAGTTCTAGGTTTGCCGATTTATTTGCTTTTCACCTACTTTCGAAGCTGCTGTTGTCGACCGTTGGCCAAAATTAGGCCGGCTTTACAAGACATCGGCAGGCAACTATTATTCCAAAAGGCAAATTTAATATAATAAATACATATTACCAATACAAACAATGTGAATAACTTACCTGCAATATATGATTACTTTAAAGATGTATTGTCCCTTGAAACACAAAAAAATGAAAGTCAAAATATTCTAAATTTAAATTGGCCATATCAAAGTAATATTAAAGTTATTCACTTTAATTCGAAAATTCGTGCCAAAAACAACAATTTTACGTAATTAACAGGTAAATTAGTTTGATTACATTTCGTCTGGAAAATCGTCACGAGAGAAAGTAAACAAAGATTTCAAACCAAGAGTATGCATTATGCATGATCCTAATTAGGATTGTTTACAACTCGTAACGGTTGAGAAGGTGTTTTCACACAGATCGCGAGGAAGTTTATGATTATGCATACAGAGTAGCCAAACAAGCGCGTTGCATTATGAGATATGTTTTGATCGAAAACTTTGACTGGAAGTCACAGTTTTTTTTAAACTAAAAAACGTCTATATTTCAGTTAAATAATTTTTTTTTCCGACTAATTTTTGGAGAAAGTTAATAACTATTATGATACTTCAAAATGACCCACTTTTTTTTTAAATCTTCTAATTTTTATTTTTTTGGAATTTGACAAAGGGACAATACATCTTTAATCAACTTAAAGCTAAGAATTAGAACGATTTTTGTTTCACCTTCCCGACACCACTCCCATCTAGACTTGTCCCAAGTCTGTATTTATTGTTTTTTTTTTTAAATATATTTGTTTTCATTTCGACCACGATTTTTGTCTGAAAATACATCCAAACTCAAGTAATACACGTATGAAACGCCATATGTGCAAAAATATTTATATTTTTACAAAACTCCGTCTGGAGCCCAGACTACACTCCCATCCAACTCAACGGCTTCTGCTGAAAAGGCGCGCACTAGATTCGCGGTTTTTTCTTCTCATCCATCATAATCAGTCTTTCCTTGGGGTGTTGCTATTGTATGTATATATGGATATTTCATCATTTCGCAAACATTTATAGCTTTTATTATAATCTTAACGCCATAAAGTGTTTTATATTAGTTATGAAATATGTGTTTATGTAAATAATTAATATTTTTAATTTGAAATTGTTCATGCCAAGATCATTATCTACCATGAGAATGAATGGTATCAACTGTATGTTGATGCATCATGGTCAATCATTGTTAGTGTGTGTGTAAGGGGGGAGGGGTGCACGCCGTGTGGTAAAAGGATTGGAAATGTTGTGTATTTTGGTCGAAAGCGATGCATCAACAAATATTTACTCTATTAATCAAATTATAACTTATTAATTAATAAATTATAAACTAGGAAAAGTACAGGGCCAAGCAATATCCCCTGTGGGACACCACAAGTCAGTGACTTTGAAGATGACAAAATCCCAGCAAACTTGGTGTTGAGAGAACGGGAAGTGAGAAAGCTGCAGACGATGGGAATTATGGACGACCTCACACCCAGTTCAATCAACTTTATAATAATAACATTATGATCAACACGATCAAAAACGTATCTAAATGAATCTATTTACTGTACTTTCCCAAAACAACATGTTGGTACCGTAAATCGAAATCAGCAGAACTTATCAATCCAACAAACAATTTACCAAACTAAATGGATCTATTCAATCCAATACACATTTCCAAATGCATGCCAGCATAATAAAGAATATAGCAATAACAATAAGTGTGTTATTAAACACAGTGGTGTTTAGATTTGAAACGTAAATTCTTTAAACATTATTTAAACAAACGCTTTTACTTCTAAACACCAATTTTAATAAGCACAAACAAATATTAAACATGTAAGTTTGTTTTATTAAACACAATCATGTTTAAGATTCAAACGTTAATTTTACTAAACATAATACATATACTAAGCACGAACAAATATTAAACACAAAAGGCGTATACAACTTTAGGACGTGCTTAGAAATGTGTTTAGCAATAATGTTAACGTTGCAATACCCTATTCTATTCTGAAATATTGTTATATAAACGGTTGTGTTTAGAATCTAAACATATGACATGTTTAGAAATGTGTTTATGTGTTTTAAAATTAAACACAATGCTAAATATGTTTAGGTGTAATACGTGTATTTTATGTTTAACAGCTAAACACTGTTTTTACAGTGTATACTAAATTAAGTGACTTTTATTGATTATTATTTTATTATTATAAAGGTTCTGCTCATAAATCAACTGAGAAATCATTGATCAGTATTAAAAATCTTCAAGAAATCCATAAACCAGGTAAGCTATTTACACTAGCTATTTTAAATAGTAAATCTATAGACATAGATATAGGCCTACAAAGCAGTTACTACAATTTTGTTATCAAATAAACAACATAATAAAATGCTAAAATATTTTCATCCCACAGGTCAAATTACAAAGTTAAATGTCGGCACTGATGGTGGAACTTTGACAAATAAAAAGACAAAGTTGGTGATATATCCTGGAGCAATTGAAGAAGGATTGAATGTTGAAGTATCGCTAGAAAACACTTCTTTTCCTAGTGATTTGTTATCTGATCCTCTTGAAACAATACTTTCACATGTTGTTAGATGTGGACCACCAGGCACAGTCTTTAGAAACCACTGCTTGCTGTCATTTCCTCATAATGCAATAAATGAAGAGTCTTGGGAATTTACTTTGCTTGTCACAAAAACCCATGAAGGAGAATGGCGAAAAATAAAACTGGACAGTAAAGAAGATGACATAACATTTTCTTTACACAATGGTCAATGTCATATACATTTAAATCATTTTTGTGGAATGGGTCTTATAAGTCGCTTAATTAATAAGATTAAAGGTCGAAAAACAGCAATGTTAGGTGTGTTTGGAAGGGTACTGACTGATGAATATCAACTTCGAGTAAGAACCTGGGACACAGACAGAGAAGAGGTAATTATATTTAGTGTTATTTACTTTGTAAAAAAGAGATACCAGTACATCAGGTAGTTTGTGGGCAAACTGTGTATGTGTGTCCACATATTATGTCACAATTTTTTTAATCCTGTGCCTTAAATGGATTTTCGATGTGTTTTGATGTATGGATTGCATTGAATTGCATTTTATCAGCGGCAATGAAGCATAACTATTCTGACATAATTTTGGTATAAAATCTTCCAAGACAAAACATTGATGGTCACACTACCTAGGTTTTGGCCTCAAATGGCACATTTTGCCAAAACTCTCTATTATTTTTAGTATAATTCAGTATGTCTACCAGTACTTTGTCAACAATGTCATGAAAAGTTCACCATTTACCCAGTTATATTTGACAGTAAATATGCAGTACATTATACCATGTTGATTTAAATTTATTTGGAAATCATTATAAAAAATACATAAAAGTATTAAATACTGATTTTCCAGGATATCCCAAAAAACTTAAAAACATATTTCCATATAATCTAAAAATTAATTTTTAAAAAACAATGTACTGTATTATAATACCATTTTATAAAAGTACAAGGAAATAACAATGGCTCACTTGTAATACACGTCCAGTGTCATAGAAAAATACAATACAAATTCTATACAAATACATTATCAGCACTGCTCTTCAATTGACTATTTTTACCATTTATAGGTGGTCAAATTTCACAATTATTAACAAGAGGCATTCAGTTTTTTTTAATAATATCGGGAATCTATAAGTTTTGATATCTATTAGTGGGGTTGGGTTTTGTAATCTAGATACAATGGCTCTTTCACCAGGCATCATATCACGATGCCTCTCTGACTTGAGTATTCCTTTTCTAAATTTTGATATTACTTTCTCTCTACGTTTCAGGAGATATACAAAGAGAATGACATATATACAGAGATACCTATACAAATGCCAAAATGTATAGATTTGTTGCACACTGATATGGAAATAGAAGTAGAAAAAGCAGTAGGATGGAAAGTGGAACCCCCTAAGCAGGTATGATCATTTAATTCAATAACAAAAATGTAATAACAGTTTAAAACAAATAGAAACATAGATAACCTTATAGCTTCTACCCATTAAATTATAAGTTAGGTTCTATCGAGGAATAAGTTAATTTCATAATTAATTTAACCAATTGGTCAGCTGTTTGCCCTACTCTGATGTAATGTGTTACTTTACACTATTGAGAACACTTTCAAACAAAATTGCATCATCCTGTTGGTGCAGTACCCAATGCATACTTGGGCTCGACTCTAGCCACCAGAACAAGCTTAGTGGGCTATAGGTATGAACGCCAGGCTAGTGATCTGGAGGTATTGGGTTCAAGTCCCACCTGAGAATTACTTGAAAATCTACTCAATTATTCAACTCCCTGATGCAAAGCTACTCATTTATTCATTTTAGCGATACAAAAATACATAGTCCAAGATGGCATGGAATGACCACAGTTTAAAATAAACTTTGACCCTCAGGCCACAGTAGTTAAACACAATTATTATCCTAATTTAACTAATACAAGTTTTGAAAAAGAATAGGGTGAAAGGGAGACAGGAAAGACAAGAGGCTTATCATAATTATGTTAAAGACGCAATATTTTTTTACAGACTATAAGTGCTAGTGAATTATGGAAAACTAAAACATGGTGTGTATTTGATGTAACAAGAAGTGATCCATTGAAACATAAATTTAGGGCAAAAGTACTAACACAACAACGACAACAAACAATTGAGTTACCATTTGTCTGTAAGTATCAATGTAAATGACAGTGCTGTACACAACTTAATATTTAATATTAAGTTTAGTACAGTAAAAATATATATGTATTAAGAATATAGGTGTAATGTGATTTTTCGTCGCCGTTTTTTTCACATGGAAATTATTTCAACCTAATTCATCCTGGATCCAAATAAAATTAGGAACCACAACAAATAGATAAACACGAATTCTTTGCTTTCTGCATTTTATTTTATTATTGTAAAAATGAAATGTATCAATTACATGTATTTATGGAATATTTGTATGATGTATAATAAAAATGTTATATGACAACCTTTACATTTAATAAAAGAAAATCAAAGCTAAAATTTTGAAATATTTGCAGGGGAACTTGAAAAATCAAGAAATCCAGGATCAGGTATGTACATTTAGTTAGGCATGTAGCTTTTAATAGTGCCCAGAAATTAAATCCTTGATTATTCTGCCATTTAATTATCTTTATAGAGCCTACACATTTTTTTTTAAATTCATAATTTATTGTAGACTGTATTCTAAAACAATGCTGTTCAAAATGAAGAACATAAGTAAAAAACAAAAAACTTGCTACAAAATAATTTCATAATGAAATATTATATAATTTAACATAACATTACATTTCTGACTGTATTACTTTTTGATTTAGCTTTATGCTTAAAGATGTATGTTACAGAATAAACTGTTTATGTTATATACAGTGTAGCATAGACAAAATTACGAGACCCATCTTTTAAATCCAATTATTAATACGATGACGTCATCAAATTGACATATAAAGATAACATTTTTAGAAGATAATTATCTAAATAATTACATTAAAACAAATTAGAAGAATTTTGGGCACGTAAAAGTGAGATGCGCTCTATTTAATGTGATGAGCAATAACGAAAGAGTAAAAAACCCTATATTTTACATTCGTGTGGCCATACGATGACGTCATAACATCCGAGGGGTAAAGATTCTGCATGAATTCATATCTACAACATATCTACTTACATATAAAATTTAAAAAATTGGGGGTCGTGGATGGTCCTGATGAGCTATAATAGATTCAAAATTGCCATTATTTTGACAATATTTATAACTTTTTCAATTAAAACGCGCACAAATGGTATAAATCAACGTGTTCGTATGACGTCATTTTAATTTCAAATTATGTCAATCTTTTTTTAAATGACTAGGAAAGGTTGGAAAATCATAATTCAAGAGAAAAAAACATGATTTTCATGCTCCGTGCGCACCATACGCGTAAATTTTTTTTTGCGCGCGGGAATTTTTGACATGCTCAAAATGTCATGATCAGCGTAGAAAGTTGATTAGAAATTAATTTTGCGCATTTTGAAACTTTAAATGCGCGTGCGCGCGTAACTTCTTGTGAAACGTGCCATTTTTAATCCATAGAAAGTTTGACCTTGATATGACTTAAATTTTCACCAAGTGTCAATACAAAATGACTTTTGGTTTATAATCTATGACCAATCATTGAAATTCATAAAATCGCGCGTAACTTACGCTACGCGACCCTAACGTCATATAACAAAGTTTCCTGCACATCTACAGCTACAGGTTAATCTTATGACAAAGTTATAAAAAGTTATGTCTACAAATATTTGAGATATAGCTGCAACAAAATTCCGGGAAAGAAAGAAGAATAAAGATGAAAAAAAAAAAGATATTTACAATAACAAGGGTTATCCGCAACTTACTAGTTGCGGATAACCAAAAAATCAAATTTTGAATAGACCGTTTTGTAGTTAACATAAAGTTATTCACTTCCACCGAAAAAAAATCCGAAAAAAAATATTGATTTCGCTTATAGAAAAATCAAAATAAGTTTACCATTTTTTCGAACTCATCGGCTCAGAAATTAGGCCGGTAGAGCTAACTCATACATATGCATGATATGTTAATGAGCATCCACACAGCAGAGATCTGATCTAACAATGGACGATGCACGTTGTATGTACAACAACACCACCAGAGATCGACGCGACTCGACTGTGGGTTTCCCTGGCCTGATCGTATAAATATGTAAAGCTGAGCTGTTAATTTGTCGGTAAGTAGGCCTAGACGGTTATTTTAAATATAATAATATATATAACGCAATAATAACAGGAAGGTAAATTAATTAACTTAGCCTGGGATTTTTTCCGTTCAGGGCTAGGCCTAGAATAATTAATACATGCTGCTGCATATTACTAGGCTAGTAGCAAGCAGACTGTGACAATCGGGTCCCTGCAGAAGATGCCCAGCTAGGCCCTATACATTGTAGGCCTACTCTTCATAGACTGGCCTAGGCTATATGCCATCAATCTTGGGTGTCACGAAACCTAAGACCACGAAAGCTAAGACCTCCTAAGACCTAATATCACGAAAGCTAAGACCCAATACCTAAGATTACAAATATTTATCTTTCGCACCTGCCTTGTATTTTAACTTTTATTCTGAATACCACACCTTAGAATTAGCACTTTATGAAAATAATCACATAAAAAGTAACAAATACATACAGACGTTTTTCTCGCACACATACTGTTTGCGAATTTCGCATGACTAGCCCTACACTACAGTAGGCCTACATCATGTTCAATGGTTTTGTTTCTATGGAACGTCAAAAGAGCAAAAATTATATAGAGTGCTGAAAACTCTGTGGAGTCCATCTACAGTGTGGATGGGACAATGTAAAATTAAAATTGTAATAATAGTATAATCATGCTAGTACCAAGAATTAAATACTCGCAAATAAATTTACATTTAAAATCATGATGATAAGCTTTTTTGTTTCGTTTTCTTTCTGTTTTTATACTTGTACTATTATTGTTGCTCTTTTGGCGCTTCATAGAAACAAAAACATTGAGCATGAGGAGTCCTATATACAAAGAAACACGTCTGTAAAAACATCAATTTAAAGGATTTATTTATTTGTTTTTATGTGTTTCTCCTTCTGAAAGTACTTATAAGTACTAATTTTAAAGTGTGATATTCAGAATAAAATCAGTTAACAAATTCGGAGTCAAAATACAAGAAAGGCAGGTGCGAAAGAAAAACATCCTCTGAACCAACACAATGGAGTAAATATATACCAACAAACAACCAGTCAAGTTTGTTTGTTTGTTGTAAAGAAAAAATATACATTTACTCAACGGGCGAAAATAATGTGAGTTTATCTTTGTTTTGCGGTAGTATTTAATTATATTTATGGTAATAAATGAAACCTACTATGTTTAAAATTATGTATGGATAAACAAGTATTGTTTTTAAGCTGTAGTATATCTTAGAATTTGCAATCTTAGGTCTTGGGTCTTAGCTTTCGTGATCTTAGGTCTTAGAGGGTCTTAGCTTTCGTGGTCTTAGGTTTCGTGACACCCCATCAATCTTAGCTACATTCCGAAAATACAGCCAACTTGCTGTACCATATATATTTACAGTTGAAGCTTGTTTAACTAATTTTTATGATAAAAATAAAACAAACATTTTTCAGGGAAAAAAATGGTTGCAATACAACAAGCCTGAAATTGAGAACCTTCCAGCAGCACTGTACAAGTAGACAGAGGGGAAAAGCCAGCTTAGCCATTTTACAACACAAACAAATGTTCTCTGTACTGTAGTAAGTCAAATATTTATTTTCTCTTTTTATAAGTTATAACATTATAAGTAATGTGTTTTAATTACCATAGAAAGGTAGTATACTTATTTGACTATGTCAAAGTAAGCAATTTCACTAGCCCAATTTTGCACTAAATATGCATGATCTATTTTTTCCAGATTTTGATACTTTGCTTTTACTTTTTTAAAGACGTTGAGCTGATGAAGACTGGAACAGAGGTCACCTAAAGACAACAATGATAGACTCGGTATTGGAATATGATTGGATATTGCAGGAAAAATATTTCTGACTCTCCTGCTGCATTCGGCCAATATGTTCTTGTCCAGCTTGTAAAATATTGTATAATTTTTTTTGTATTATATGTACAGTATATTATTATACAGTACACAGGATAAATTCTTCAAATTTACTTACACTTCATAATTTTACTGTAAATATTACAGTGCAAAAGGAGTTAATAATATATATATATATACAGTATATCTTATTGAATTCCTGTATTATTTTTTTTGTCAATTTGTCTACTAATTATCAATGTGTTGATTGTGGCAGTAATTACGACAGCTATAGTCTTCTAAGATCGCTCACATCCATTACAAAGTGTCATTTTAATAGTAAGAAACGTTTCAATAAATTGTGAATGTTGCCATTGTACGATACATTTTATGTTTCTCACTACTTCCTCTTATTGTTCAATCAATCAACCTAAAAAAAAAGAAATTTGTGTCAAAATATCTGCATAAAATGTTTATTTGTGGAATGTTAATTTGAACCTATTGCATTTGATACAGAAAATATTTTTAAAATATGGCATCAGTAAAACATCCAAAACAATATTTAGATTTTCTTTTTTTTTATTTTCACTGCCGAATAGATAGTTGAAATCTTTAAAAATTAAACCAATTCATCATGATTAAAACAAAAATACATCCCTTCTGGTGGTGGTCTACTGTAGCCCTAGCTAGCAGTGTACTGCCTAGGCCTAGTACACTCTACTTCTAGAGACAGAAGTAGGCAGCAGTTAGGCTACTCGAGACTGTCACTGTAAGTGCTAGTAGTAGTAGTAGACTAGTAGTACAGTAGCAGCAAATTCGGGCCTAGGCCTAGCTAGGCCTCTCCTGTTAGCGAAACAAAAACTCACCTAAATGAATAAGATTCAACATCAAAGTTACCAACTGTAATTCTAACTTAGCATTCTGCTAGCTATAGTTTTCGTGTTTTCTTCAAGATTCGTCTCGCATCACTACTCGACTCTCTCGCACGCATGCATTGCTATCGTTGTTGGCTGTCGATTTGGAAAGCATCATCATCCACACGATGTATCCATACAATATGAATATTTATGAGCTAACTCAGGTCAAGGGTTAAATTAAACCGGAACACATTTGTATTCCAGACAAATAGCTTCCGGTTGGTTAATTTTTGCATTAAATTGTGATTTTCCCGTGTAAAAAATTATTTTTTTCAATCCGAATTTAGGTCAAAGTGAATAACTTTTATGTGCAATTAAAATGGCCTATTCAACAAAAATATTGAAAAACAAATTTTTTCAGGGGAACAATACATCTTTAATTTATTTATATCTCCATTGAGATCCAGCCACTGATACAGCATTATCATTTTATATCTCCATTGAGATCCAGCCACTGATACAGCATTGTTATTTTTACACTAATTTGCCTTTTGATTTATAAACAAAATATAACATTTTTGTACATTTTAGAGCCGACAATTGTATCTGCAAATCCACCACCAACGCTGCAAACGGATAGGAGAAGAGACTATGGTAGGTAATATTTTTTAATGCTTCTAAAATCTGATGAATAATCAGATGAAGATCGGTTTAAGATTATAACTATTTCTTTTAGAATTTATTTTATTAACATTGTCATAGTTATATCTAAAACCAGAAATTAGGCACTCCTCTAAGTATAGCAATATATATCCGACACTTTAAACTCATATGAGAAAAGGTTAAATTTAAAAAAAATCGCATTGCTTGTATACAATTATTTCAATTTCGTTATTACGTTTTTCTTTTCTTGTTTTCATCATTTTCTGCTGTATATTGGACCAGACTACATTGTTTGAGTGCGACAGTTTCAAAGGTGAATGGTCATCAAATAAATAGTATTAAGTATTAATATATTTTGTAATTTTAGATGCGCCATCTACATCTTCAAATCCACCACGACAACCGCCGCAAGTGGATAGGACAGACTATGCATCAGGTACAGTAGGATAGACTTAAATAATATGTTTAATACTTCTAAAATGCAAACATATACCGGTAATCGATCAATAATATGATGTTTATATTTATTATTATGTTATTGTTACTATTATAATCAGAAAGAAAGAAAATCCTGGTCCTGGGGGGTTGGACATATTATATTTTGAAATATAAACAAAATATAAATGTCTCCAGAAAGTTGTATAGGCCTAAACACATTTTGAAGCAAAAATCAAGACTATTCCATCATAGGTCATCTTGAATAAGCAGTTTTGCTTGTTTAACACGTTTAATATCCACACCAGTTAGCTAAAGGGGGTTGAGATTGTCTAGGTTTGCAACTGATAAGCATTTTCTTTTCATTAACGTTCATTTTATTTATGAAAGACCAGTTACAGAACAATTCGGCACCTCATATACAAACCTGTATAGAATAGATTACAGTATATATGTCTTCACATACAGACTTAATTGTACTTTTGCATTTGCTAGATAACTGTTCAGATACTGTAGTGTCGTCCATATATTTAACAGTGTATTCATCCTTAAGTCATTGATAAAGATGATAAAGAGAACAGGTCCAACCCATTTCCCTTGGAGACACCACCCTTCGGACACACCTTTCACATAACAAATTAGTTTAGATTAAATAGCATTTCACAAATAATACTTTTGGTTATTTTTGCACTGATGTTAAAGATATTGGTCAGAGGTCGGATTCGATTGACTTGGGGATTGACTTTAGGAATAGTTACTATGTTTCAGCTTTCCATTCGCTATTATTTATATTACTATAGTTGCTACTGATGCTGATGTTACTCCAGCTACACCAAATGAACCAACCTCAATGCCAGGTTAGTTGATTGTTTATTTTTTCCAACTCATCCAATGTTTCTAGTTTCAGTTTGAATTATCAAGATGTACTGTAGGCTATAACATTTTTCCTTTTTGTCTTAACATCAATAAAACAAATATTATTTAAAATGAACAGGGGTGGATCTATGATTTTTTTAATGGAGAGCTACATATAATATTATAGTAGTTCATAATTTCAGTTTTATCTGTAAAAAGGAGGGAGTTTGCCCTAAGTGCAACGCCCTGGATCCACCCATGTTAATAATTGACAAAAGGGACCTACATATTTTTGTAAATTACATTAAGGCAAGGTTTACAATTGAAAGGGAATTAGTTTTGAAAAACATTCATTTTTACCTAATAACAATTATAATGTCAATACAGCCTTGTAGAATAACATCAAATAATGGTAAAACAAGCTATCGTGTTTAAAGAAAGTTATAGTAATAATAATAATATTCATACTATTAGATCAACAAACGAAATTCTCTACCAAATCACATAAAATCTGAACTTCATAATTAGTCCTTTAC